>NW_024070209.1:27849460-28126120 GCF_014754425.2 Oryx dammah
TGTGTGTGTGTGTGTGTGTGTGTGTGTGTGTGTGTGTGTGTGTGTGTTAAAATAGACTTTAGCTTTTGGAGTAGTTTTAGGTTCAGAGCAAACTTGAGGAGCAAGTACAAAGATTGCTGGCATACTCTCCTACCCCCGCCCACAGACAGCCTTCCTCACTATCAGTATCCACACCAGAGTGATACAATTGTTAAATCAATGAACTTGCGTTGACGCATCATTATCCCTCCGTTTACATTAGGGATCACTCTTTGTACTGGACATCCTGTGGGTTTGGACAAATGTACACCATGCTGTATCCATCCTTATAGTATTTATACACAGTGGTTTCACTGTCCTGAAAATCCTCTGTGCTTTGGCTATTTATTCTTCCCTGCCTCCCCTGCAGCCACTGACAATCCCTGATCCTTTTACAACTCCACAGTTGTGCCTTTCTGTCATGGAGGAGGACGTCATGTAGTAAGAGCTATATGCCACGTATAGTTTTTTTTTCAGGTTGGCTTCTTTCACTTAGTAATATGCAACTAAGGTTCTTTTATGTCTTTTCGTGGTTTAATAGCTAATGTATTTTTAGTAGTGACAAATATTCAGTTATATGCGTATACCACAGTTTAGCTGTTCAGCTACTGAAGGACATCTTAGTTGCTCTGAAGTTTTCATAATTATGAATAAAGTTGTTGTACACATCCATGTGCTGGTTTTTGTGCAGACCTACATTTTCAACTCATTTGAGTAAATACCAGGAGTGTGATTTTAATGTCTTATTGGAGAATTGTTCCCTTGTTGTGCCCTTTGATATCTCTGATAACTTTCCTTGCTCTGGAGTCTACTCTGTCAGAAATTAATGTAGCTATTCCTGCTTTCTCCATACATTAATTTTAATCTATATGTATCTTACATATTTAAAGTGTGTTTATTCTAGATAATATGTACTGGGTTTTCTGATTTGATCCCCCCTGACAATCTCTGTCTTCTACTCAATGTATTTAGACCATTGACATTTAACGTGGTTTTCAATATATTTGGATTAATAACATCTTTTTTGTTATTGTTTTCCATTTGATGCCCTTGCTCTTTGTTTCTATTTTTGTCTTTCACATTTTTCCACCTTTTGTGGTTTTAATTGAACAATTTATAAGATTCCATTTTTTCTCTTAGCATATCCATTCTTCTGTTGTTTTTTAAAAGTTATTTTCATGGTTGCCCTAGAGTTTGCAATATACGTTTACAACTAATCCAAGTCCCCTTTGAAATAATGCTCTAATACTTCGCAGATGGTGCAAGTACCGCATCTGTGCTAAGTCGCTTTAGTCGTGTCCAACTCTCTGCAACCCCGTGGACTGTAGGCGTCAGGTTCCTCTGTCCATGGGGTTCTGCAGGTAAGACTAGTGGAGTGGGCTGCCATTTCCTCCTCCAGGGGAGCTACCTGACCCGGGGATCGAAGCAGCATCTCTCACGTCTCCTGCATTCTTGACTACTAGTGCCACCTGGGAAGCCCCAGGTGCAAGTATTAATACCTTATAACAACAAAGGAATTCTTATTCTTCTGCCCTACTCCTCCTCATTGTTGTCATTCATTTCACTTATACATGAGCATACATTTTCTCTACATATCATATATATGAGCATGATAATTGAAAACATCGTTGCCATTGTTATCTTGGAAAATTATCTGTTAGATCAAGTAAGAATTTAAAAAATAAAAGTTTGTATTTTACCATCACTTATTCCTTCTCTGATGCCCTTCCTTTCTTCGTGTAGATCTGAGTTTCTGAATCAGTCATTTTCCTTCTTTCTGAAGAGCTTCTTTTAACACTTCTTGCAAGGCAGGTCTATTGGCAATAAAGTTCCTCAATTTTCATTTGTCTGAGGAAGTCGTGATTTCTCCTTCACTTCTGAAGGGTAATTTCACAGGGTGCAGAATTCTGCGTCTTTCCCCCTCCCAATACAGTGAGTGCCCTACGTGTGAACCTTGAGGGTGCTGACTTTCAGAAGTGTGAAGGTGTGTGCACATGACCAGCCATGTAAGGCAGTCACATGCCTGGCATGCACTCACTGTCACATGTGTGCTTCCTCTGTGAGTGTGGTGCTTTTGTGTGCTGTGTAGAGTACAGCACACAGTAACTTTATGTCAAGCCCAGGATGTCTAGGAGCAAGTGTAAAAGCAGTGTTGATGTGACTGTCACTGCTAAGAATCACCAGCTGTTGTACTTCACTATTATATTTTTCAAGGTACTATTGCACTACAAGAGTACAAGGTACTGTACTGTAAGATTAAAAATCTTTTCTTTATTTTTATATTTGTTTTTTATAAGCAAATATTATAAATCTATTACAGTACAGTGTTACATAGCCAGTTGTGTTAGTTGAGTACCTAGGCTAACTTTATTGGACTTAATTGGATTTATGAACATGCTTTTGGAACAGAGCTAGTTCATATGAAGGGGACTTATTGTACTTTAAATATTTCATTCTGCTCTCTTCTTGCTTATGTGGTTTCTGAGAAGTCAGATGTAATGCTTGTCTTTGCTTCCCTTTGGGTAAGGTGTTATTTCCTTCTGACTTCTTTCAAGATTATTTTTCTTTATGTTTGATTTTCTGCAGCTTGTATGTGATATGCCTAGATGTAGCTTGATACTGGTTTTGTTCTTTTTCATTTATCCTGTTCTTTCTTGTCATTTGTTGGTGTTCTCTAAGCTTCCTGGGTCTGTAGTTTGGTATCTGAATTTAATTTGAGGGCATTCTCAGTCATTTTTACTTCAAATATTTTTCTGTTCATTTTTCCCTTTTTTTTTTCCTCCTGCTAGTATTCCCATACACATGTTACACCTTTTGCAACTGTTCTGTATTTCTTAGATATTCTATATTTTTTCCAGTATTTCTCCTTTTGTTTTTCTGTTTTAAAAATTTCTATTGACACATACCCTTAGCATATTAATCATAGTTGTTTTAAATTCCTGGCCTGGTTATTCCAGCAACCCTGCCATATCTGAATCTGGTTCTGTTTCTTGCCCTGTCTCTTCAAACTGGTTTAACTTTCAATATGCCTCATATTTGTGTGTATGAGAGGGGGATAGTCAGACATGACATGTCAAGTAACAGGAACAGCAGTAATAGGCCTTTAGTAACATGGTGCTAAGGTGTTGGGGGAGCAGAAGCATTCTGTAGTCCTGAGATTAGATCTCAGTGTTTCTGTGAACCTGTTTCTCTGAACTATGAGCTGTATACATGTTTCTCAGGGTTTCCCCCACCTTATATAGGACAAGATAGCTAACACAAGTTGGAGTTGGGTATTTTCCTTCCCCTAGGTTGCTTAGGATCTGATAAAGCTACAGTAGTTTAATCTCTGATGAAATAGCTTCTTCTAAGAGCCAGCATTGTTAAGAACAGGGAGCTCTGCCGTATTTCAAAATTCCTTCCCTCTCTCCCTGTGATCAGCGTGTGGGATTTCTTTCTCCAGTATTCCCTGTGAGAACATGGTCAAACAACTAGAGGTAAAACTCACAAAAGTGGGGGGCCCTAGGACGGGGTCAGCCTAGAGTCTTTGACAGGCCGTCCACTCTGGGACCCCAGCGGCTCAGCATCTAGTGCAGGCTTCCCTACTCTGTGCTGCTTTTCCTCTGGGTTGCTGCTTGGGAGTTTCTGTTCCACTAAGTTAAGATTCATATCTGTCTCTCCCACAGGGCAGCAGTTTGCCCTGTGATGTTACTTCTCTGTTAAATCTTAAGAAGACTTGTTGATTTTCTAGTTTGTTCAGCTTTTTACTCATTAGGACAGAGCAACAACTTCCAAGCTCCTCACATACTGGACTGGAGACCAAAACAGTTTATGTTTTCACCTTGGGTGTCCTGCACCAAGATCAGCTTACATGATGCAGATGAAGCAAAAGACAAAATTCAAGCATGGCCTTTGTTCCTTCGAATCCAGATTTTGGCTTTGAAGGGGACCTTGGAGGTCACCTTACTCAGGCTCCTCATTTTTAGAGATGAGCTTCTTTGGAGGCTGTCTACTGTGAGTGTTCCTCTTGGAAACATTCCCACGTTACAGCAGAGTAATACAGTGCACTGTATACCACGGACCCGTTGGGGTTCAGCATCCAAATGAACTTTCTTCAGAGAAACCAATTAAATTCTATGGTCAGTGTTCTGCTCCCTGAAAGGAAATTTCAGTGTGATGTTTATTCATCCATAACCTGATTATCTCCATGAGGTGGTTGATTTTAGATCTGTGTGAGGGGATGATGGGTGATTTTTTTATTTTTCTTTTTTTGTCTTCCTGCATTTTCCAAATTCTAACAAATGAACGTGTGTTCCTTTTACAATCAGAGCACAATAAGGTAACATTTTAGGCCATGACCCTTTGGAAGCCTCTCCTCCGTGTCTCCTTACAGTCTGCAAGATGAACGTTCACCGGCGCTGTGAGACCAACGTGGCTCCCAACTGTGGCGTGGATGCCAGGGGTATCGCTAAAGTGTTGGCTGACCTGGGTGTTACTCCAGACAAGATCACCAATAGTGGCCAGAGGAGGAAAAAGGTAAGTGGTTCTTGGTGATGTTTCTGGAGCTCTATATGAGCCAGCATCTCCATGCTGACTTCCTGAGAGTCCCTTGGAGTATAGTTCTGAGACTGCTGCGTTGAGACGCTGGACTTGAAACAACATGTGCTTAAAGAAAACAAAGAAGGAAGAGTCATGCAGGTAACACAGAAGTCTCCTTCGATTCCAGAGGTGAGGAAAAGCCAAGCGAGTCTCAAGTGTTGTGTTTCCTAGGGGTACATCATCACTTTCGAGGTGAGGATTCTGGAATTCCCTCCAGAAAATATTCAATTCTAGACAGGAAAGTAGCCTTATCTGCCTCCAAAACTGGCATGAAAGCAATGTTCACATTTGAACTTTGCCTCTGGTATCACTATAATGAGGATAAATGGATGAAGAGCTAGAAACACATTCTTTTCTAGGGAGCAAGCCAAGAAAATTTGTGATAGTGCTGGCACTTGGCTGCCCGAGGAATATTGTTAATGTCCCACGACATAAAACATCTGGGCTTGTCTTTGGTGACCAAAGCCCTATCTCTATCTGTGTGACATTCCGAATGTCAGTAGGAAAAGATCCATTTGCTATAATGTTATTTTGGTGAATCAGGCCCCACAGATGTAAACAGAGCTAAAGATATCTCTAGCATTTTGTTTGAAGGCTTGTCCTAGCCTTGGCTCCTAGCCTAAAAAATGTAAGAGGGCTCTGAAAGAGTAAGTTAGTGAAAAAATGGGAACCATGTTAACTGGGCAAGAAATCCTGGTAGGGTGGTATGGGCAAGTGGCTCTCATTGCCCAGTGTGTGTATATATATATTTTTTACTAAAAAACAAGCCTGACTCTGGGTGCCTCGACAGTATTAGCTCCTAAATGTTGTCCCTAAATTTTCCCTTGAAATATTTTCTGAAGGGCTTTGTGTTTCCCTTCTTGTTCTAGAAGCTGCCCATACCTTTCCCCTGCTGCCTCTCAGAGGAGGCTTTTCCCTTGAATGGGAAGGTTTGGGTTGTTTCCATCTTCTTAAGCATTTTCTTCTTTACTTTTCCAATAAACAAAGCTATTTTGTAAGGTTTAGAGGAAAAAATACCCTCTCCTCCTGACTAACGTGAGATTTTGTGCTTCTGGTGGCCCTTCTCAGCTCTTGACAGTCCCACTGGTGGAAGCAGGACTTCAGTTATTGACCCAGGACACTGAAGCTACAAGCAGAATGTCAGCACCCCTAATGCTGAGGCCCCACCAAGAAGGCGGGTTAGACAAACACCCTGTGATGGCAATGCTGAACACACGCGTGCACGGCTCCACAGAGTCCTGTTCAGCAGACATGAGTTTGTTCCTTGCCTGAAGTAAGCTGGCTTTAGAAAAGGTAGAGGAACCAGAGATCAAATTGCCAACATCCGCTGGATCATTGAAAAAGCAAGAGACTTTCAGAAAAACATCTATTTCTGTTTGATTGACTATGCCAAAGCCTTTGACTGTGTTGATCACAATAAACTGTGGGAAATTCTGAAAGAGATGGAATATCAGACCACCTGACCTGCCTCTTGAGAAACCTGTATGCAGATCAGGAAGCAACAGTTAGAACTGGACATGGGGCAACAGACTGGTTCCAAATAGGAAAAGGAGTGCATCAAGGCTGTATATTGTCACCCTGCTTATTTAACGTATATGCAGAGTATATCATAAGAAACACCTGGGCTGGAGGAAGCACAAGCTGGAATCAAGATTGCCGGGGGAAATATCAATAACCTCAGATATGCAGATGACACCACCCTTATGACAGAAAGCAAAGAAGAACTAAAGAGCCTCTTGATGAAAGTGAAAAAGGAGAGTGAAAAAGTTGGCTTAAAGCTCAACATTCAGAAAACTAAGATCATGGCATCCAGTCCCATCACTTCATGGCAAACAGATGGGAAAACAATGGAAACAGTGTCAGACTTTATTTTGGGGGGCTCCAAAATCGCTGCAGATGGTGATTGCAGCAATGAAATTAAAAGACGCTTACTCCTTGGAAGGAAAGTTATGACCAACCTAGACAGCATATTAAAAAGCAGAGACATTACTTTGTCAACAAAGGTCCATCTAGTCAAGGCTATGGTTTTTCCACTAGTCATGTATGGATGTGAGAGTTGGACTGTAAAGAAAGCTGAGCGCCGAAGAATTGATGCTTTTGAACTGTGCTATTGGAGAAGACCCTTGAGAGTCCCTTGGACAACAAGGAGATCCAACCAGTCCATCCTAAAGGAGATCAGTCCTGGGTGTTCATTGGAAGGACTGATGTTGAAGCTGAAACTCCAATACTCTGGCCACCTGATGCGAAGAGCTGACTCATGTGAAAAGACCCTGATGCTGGGAAAGATTGGGGGCAGGAGGAGAAGGGGACGATAGAAGATGAGATGGTTGGATGGCATCATCAACTCAATGGACATGGGTTTGTGTGGACTCCAGGAGTTGGTGATGGACAGGGAGGCCTGGTGTGCTGCAGTTCGTGAGGTTGCCAGGAGCTGGACACGCCTGAGTGACTGAACTGGGAAGTAAACTGAGTTGGAATCTTTACTGTCATGGAACATTTCAGAGAAAACTCAATACCTGCCCCCTCCCCTGTATTTATATGGCCTGTAATGAGAGTAACCAGGCATTGTCTGTCTGTCTTGGATTTGGGAGATCCTGGTGCTAAGAAGCCAACATGGAGAAAATAAGGAAGGAGCAGAGTCAGAGACTAAGAGACTTCAGTCCTGACAGTTTTATTGCTGTGTTGCTTTTGATGCAAAAGGTGGAAAAAGTCAAGCAAACCAAGTAGTACCTTGAGTTAGTACAAGAGGATGGGAGACAAGTGCCCTTGGCCAGAAGCTGAGGGAGCTTCTACGTGGGAGCATCAGACTTTCTGGAGCCTGAGTTACCTTCATAGTGCCCCTTGCAAGCAGCTGATCATCCAGAAATGACGTGTGTGCACAGTGGGTAGGTCAAGAGTAAAGGGGAACAGACGTGCTTGTGATCTCTTGAGTGCAAACTTCTGCCTTTAATCGGAACTTAGTATGAATATACCAGCATCTATGCCAAGAAATAGACTTCATGGAGGATATCCTGCTAGAAATTTCCTGATTGCTGACAAATATCAATACATCTGAAAATGCTGATTGAGCTTCTGTTATGTGTATCACTCTGTGCAATCTCCAGGGGCAATACAAATACTAGATAGGCTCTTAACCTTCAGAGAACCTACAGTCTACCTGAGTAGAGATCCCAAATTAAATAAAGCTGAACAAGGTAGGGAATAAATATCAAGCAGCTGTCAGGTTTGCTCTGGATGAGATAACTGTCATTGCTTGGGTAGGCAAGAGAAGTTTCATGAAAGGGGTAAGGTTGAGCTTTGCTTAGAAAGGTCAGTTGTATTTGGGTAGAATAAAAATTAAACAAGCTGACATCACTTGTTTTCTTTCCTTTAACTGACAAAGGAAACCTTAAGTCTCTGCTTTTGGATGATCAATTCAGCAAGAGCTACTGTGCACCAGCGACTGCTACAGCCCCTGGCATTGTATCTCGATGCTTTTGACTTTAGGGAAACTCCCCATCTCCTTTCTAACTCTTTTCTCCCCTCGTTCTCTGCCTCTCTCTAGCTCATTGCTGGTGCTGAGTCCCCGCAGCCTGCTTCTGGAAGCTCACCATCTGAGGAAGATCGATCCAAGTCGGCCCCCACCTCTCCCTGTGACCAAGGTGAGACCCTCAGATTTGCTTCTTTACCTCTGAGCTCTGTCCTTGGAAGGGCCAAGGAGTCCAAGGCTCGAGAGTGTGGCACTGAATGGCTCTGCCACCCTGACATCATTCCCAGGCAGGGTAAAAGTGAGAAAGATGGGGAGCTGCTGTTCTTTCTTTTCTCTCGCCTATCTTCCAGCTTCCACATGCAGGAGAGGCAGAGAGCACAGACCTTCTCTCACCACACTGCCCAGCTCTGCTCCCAGCCCCCTCAGCACCACTCAGTTGAGTTGAATCTGACTTCCTTCCTCCCTGAACTTCACCATCATACCCAAAAGTTGCGATAAGGGCAGGAGTCTGAAGATGGGTGGGTGGGGATAGGAAGGTGAAGCTGGCAAAGCCTGTGAGAAGCCAGCTCCGCACCTGACTCCCCTCTAGTGCTCAGCTTAGGATGTCTCCTTCTCCATCAGAATATGCTGGAAATTATCAAAGGTGTCTGAATTCTGCAAGTATCCAAGGATGCCAAGACTGAGGAGGGATATATACACTTTAGAACTTCCCCTCTGGTAACCAGAACCAGATCTCACTGGGAAGGGATGTTTGCATCTGCGGAACAGGGATAATCATTAACAAGTCAGAACAATAGTGCCTTGATGTTCTATAGCCCCTTTTGTCTTCCTTATCCTCATTCTACACTCAAGCCAACTCTCTGTCTATGCTCCCTTACTGTCCCCAGGTTACAGGGTGAGAAGTGTAAGGCAGAGAGTTAAAAAGTTTTGCCCAAAGGTCAGGAACTAAGTCAGTGGTAAGGGTGAGACATCACCCCTTATGGCCTAGGGACCCCATTCTCAGAAGCCTTGCCATGGAACCCTCTGTGGAGGTCATCACTGCAACCCAGCCCTTCTTCCCCAGAAGTAAATAAAACAACTGCAGGGGGTATGCCAGTCCTGAGGTCACAAAATAATTGATCTGAGTCCCTCTTCATGCTTCTCTGATTAACTTTCTGCACCTTTATACTCTGCTTCCTTTCAAAAGAGGTTTGAGCCCTTCATAAATAATCCAGTGGTTCCCCGGGGCCTCCAAACAAGCAGATGCTGTCCCTGTCCAATGTGGGCATTTTCAGGTTTTGGTTTTTTAAGACTGAGAGCTCCTTTGAGAGCTTCAAGGGGACAGAGTCATATGTAAAGAAACCCCAGGCAAGCGTGAGGCAACTAGGTTTGTAGGCCTGGTTCCTGCCCAGCCTGCTGTCCAGCCTCGGCAGGACACCATGCCCCTCAGGACCTCTCTTTGTCCCCCGTCCATGAAGGTACAGTATTTCCCAGCCATATTGTGAGGACAATTAGATGTGAAAACCTTCTTAGCAAGACAGTGCTTTATTGCCGAACTGAAATAAGGCACAATTCCTCTTCTCTCTGTTGTAAGAACACATTGAAAGATACTTTCTTCAAGTTTTAATATCCCCAGCATCCAAGTTCTGTCTTCCAAAATTCACTTAATAACTTGCTTGCAAGTTATGAGCAGAAGCTCTATGCTGAGAGCAAAAGTTATACTTAGTTAAGAGTAAGTGACAGAAAACTGCGGCGCTGGCACGGGCATGTCTGTAGACTTGGAAGCAGTCCTCACCTCTCCTCTGCACTCTGTCCCAGCACATCTCAGAGAAGTCAAGCCTGCAGACCATGGAACCTTCATAGGCCTCAGTCCTTCTGTAAAGGAGCCGAAGCTGTCTTTATGTCAAGCAGCAGCTGATCACTCCTGCTTGATTCTGATTCCCAAAGGTTAATAGTTTGTGTTTCCCTCCTGTGATGCCAGTTATTCACAAGCATCTTTTAAAATTGGATTATGCTCGAGATACCAACTTCTACACAAAGGAGCGTATGTCTTGGTGAATGTATAGCTAACAACAAAGTTTTCTCAAATAGAGAAGGTCAAAGGGTCCCCCAGCATTATCATCCCCAGGTTAATTCAGGTCACATACTCTGCAGCAGCATAAGCTGTGTCATAGTTATGAAACTGCTGAGGAATTCCTGCCCCATCTGAGATAAATTTGCAACATGTCACTCTTGGGACATAATTCTTTTGTTAACGATAAGCCCACTGCTCATTTGGTTAAATAACCTTATGGAAGATGGGTATTTAGAATAAACCCAGCAATAAAGCCAAGTAAAGTCCCTTAGAAGGTAAAGGCTTCTTAGTCCCAGTTATTGAAATAATTACCTCACCAATAATTATTGTGACAGTGGTTTTCCATTAGTCATTGTTTCAGTTTTCAAAGGAAACTTGAAGGATCCCTATTGCCTTTGGGAGGCCAGGATCCCTGCACTACACGCAGAACAATGCGACAGGCTACCAGCTGAAGGGGGCTTTCAGAGAGGTGGCCCCGCCCCAGAACAAGAGGCAGATCTGAAGGAGAGCATTGGCGGGGACCGTGTTGTTCTCTTTGTGTTCCTAGGCCTTGCTGTACATTAATTAGGTGCCAGTGAAAGTGTGCAGAGCAAATGAAGGAACGTATAGGCATGCGTCGCTGCGCCTGTTGCTGTGAAGAACCAGAGGGAGGATTGAGAGTTATGGTGCAGGGGGGAACATTTTGAATATCAGATCCTAACAGGAAGGGCTTGTGAGGTGCGCACTAATGCAATATCTTGTCACCCTTGGTCCTAGAAATAAAAGAACTTGAAAACAACATCCGGAAGGCCTTGTCATTTGACAATCGAGGGGAGGAGCACAGGGCGGCATCATCCACCGATGGTCAGCTGGCAAGCCTGGGTGAAAATGGTGAAGTCCGGCAAGGCCAGGCCAAGCGCTTGGGCCTGGATGAGTTCAACTTCATCAAGGTGTTGGGCAAAGGCAGCTTCGGCAAGGTCTGTGGCACGCAAGGGCAGAACTGCTGGTCTGATCCAAAATGTGATGAACATTTCAGCCTGGTCTGGTTATGTTTTCCTTCCTGGTTGAGTGAAAATGGCCTGAGGCCAAGGAGACAGGAACCAGGGTTGTGCTGCTCACAGGCTGCAGGACTACAGGACAGTCATTCCACCTCTCTGGGATTCAGTTTTTCTCATTTGTCAAACAGGAACAGGAACCAAGTGAGAGAGCAGGCGAGAAAGCACTCTGAGCAGTTTGAATTGCTTTATGTGTGCTTGGCCTCCCATTATCAATAATAGTCATGAGAGCTTTCTTCCTTTCAGAGATCCATCTGAAATTCTGTTTTCTTAATTCATTACAAAAATTTTGGAAGTTAATTCTAGCATCTCTGCCCTGAGTGAACTTGAGGCTCAAAGGAAATCTTAGAGTGTATTACTTTGTAAATTAAATGTTATTTTAAGTGACTTTTCTGGCACTAAGTGTCTTTTTTATCCTCTGCCTGTGGCGAGAGAATGAGCACAGTCATCTCAGGTCTTTGATCAGGGGCCACTGCCCCCGGAGCCCTTCTCCTCTCCTGCTGCCCTGAGCCCAACACAGTGATATGGGGCATGGATGCAGAGAGTGCCCACTAAAGCCTTCATGGTGACCAGCCAGCATTCTGAAGTTGGGATGAGATCGACAAAATAACCCCAGTTTATTTTAGAAGATGGAAGAGCAGGGAACCTAGGAAACTGGTTAACATTTCAGCTCAGACCCCTGCTTATTCCCTGCTTATCACAAAGCCATGCCTAGGATCAATGGAAGTCACCTTTCTAGGACCTCCTAGCAAGGTGGCCATGCTCTGCAGCCAGGTGCCTGGCTCTGGGAACTCCCAGGGATCTCGTGCCCTCATGCATCCTGGACTTTTGCAGGCTAAGCTATAGACCTGCTCCACTTCTCCCCAAAGGTAGTGGCTTTCTGGAGCCCCCAGAGGATAAGACCTGGTTCCCAGCCATCTTACCTGCCACATTTCATCCTGAGACTATGGGTGGCATTGACTTAATAGCAAAAGTCACTGGTGGGATTGACTCTAATGGCAAAGGCTGAAGCAATCAAATTCTTCAGAGACTGGTTATGTAAGAAGCAGACCCCAGTCCTCTGATGAGGCATTACTCTGAATGTAAGCAGGACCTGGTTTAATTCTGAGCAAGATTCAAGGGGAAAGAAGCAGGTTCAGAGGCTCCAGGTTTCCACAGGATGTAAGCAGGATGCGAACCTCGATGACTTGGGAGCATTTGGGTTGCTTCTTCAGAAAAATTGCTGCCAAAGTTTGAGCCAGTTTTAAAGACTTTTGTATTGTATGTGGGTGACAAACGTCTTCAGGGTACCATCCTGAATGCCCTCATTAAGCTTCTGAGTTACTGCTCTTTAGCTCTGATGACTGAAATACTGTATTTACGAGTTATTTAATGGGAGAGAATCTTGTCACATCTGTAGGGAAATGAGTGCAAAAATACCAAATGATAGGAAAACTTTAAGAAAATAGAGCTGTTAATTCACTGTCTGGAGAAGGAATCACATTCCCAGCTTTAAAGCTGTAGAAGAAATCATAAAGGTAAACAAGGACAGATTCAACTACAAAAAATAGAGGACCTTGTTCAATAGAAAAAATAGCAGAAAATCATATGGCAGGCTTAGAAAAACCTTCGCAGAAATTAAAGTGGTAGTAACTTTATATACCAAGCTCATAAGGATTCCTAAAGAATATAGTGGTATAAAACAGTAGATAACTGGACAAAGGACAATAATTCACACAAAAAGAAATATAGTTAGAAAACAAAGATTTTTAGTTTCATTACAAGTTAAAACAGCATTGAGGAAACATTTCACACTCATTACATAAGCAAAGCTTTTTATGTGAAAGCACCGACATTAGTGAATGTACATGAAACTAAAGCACTTCTACGTTACTAGTGGCAGATTATACAGTATATCCTTTTTGAAAGTCAGGAAATGAACACATTTAACTCTATAATTCACTTTGAAGATTTTCTATCTTAAGGCTATGATCTCAAAGAAAGAAAAGTTATATGTGTAAAGCACCTGAAGCAATTTATTTATATAATACTTAATAATTGGATGAAACTAGTTTGAAGTACATGATTAAATAAACTGTTACACTTGAACTGAGTATCAGCAACCATGATATGATGGAGACTATATAGAGCAATGCTTATGAAATAATGTTCAGTTAAAAAATCTATGCTATATTTGCTGTACTCATTGCAAGTATGACAAATTATATGAACATATGAAATAATTATTAATATGTTCATATAATTTGTTTAACAAATGTACATTGAACTTTTCTTTGCCTGGACAGAGTGCTAGAGATTAAAAGCAAACAAATTATAGTAGCTGTATCGGGATGGATAGTCTTTACATTTTAAATACTACAATACTATTTAAAATTAAAGATAAAATGAGTTAGTTTTTAAAGCACTTGGTATTGACTTAGGTTTCTTTTAATCTCCTATATATATAGACTTATGGGGTGGTTTTGGGTAATTACAGGTCATGTTGGCGGAGCTCAAAGGCAAAGATGAAGTCTATGCCGTGAAGGTCCTAAAGAAGGATGTCATCCTTCAGGATGATGATGTAGACTGCACGATGACAGAGAAGCGGATTTTGGCTCTGGCTCGAAAACATCCGTACCTAACCCAGCTCTATTGCTGCTTCCAGACCAAGGTATGCTTAAGAGGGAGCTGGGGGACGCCATCTGAGGGTTGTGCTGGAGGATGCTATAGTATTTTGACTGTCAGATAAAATTTTAAAAACCAATCACAGATCCCCTACATTCTTTTCTCAAAGACCTTGTAAAATGGAAGGGATTTTACCCTTGAAAAGATCAGGGAATCTTTGAACAGCATTCTCTTTTTTAAGAGTAAGGGATTTTCCACTCAAGGCTGTACTTGTGAAGCAATGAGAGGGTGATAGAAGTCTTTATGAATGTAGCTGGACAAAGAAAGTCAAATGAATAACCCTGGTGTTTGCTCCTTGGAGAAAACAGCAGGCATGGTTTATCCTTGCTCTGCTCCTAACTTTTTGTCTTTTGGCAAATCACTTAAATTTGTTGTTGCCCTCACATCAAATGAAAATAGAATAAAGGCCACCTGAACTATGTCTAATCTGTGTACCATCGTGTGAGGTAAAGGGTGTGAACAAGTACTAAAAATGCCATATGGGGAATTCTCTGGTGGTCCAGTGGTTAGGACTTGGCTCTTTCACCACCATGGCCAGGGGTTCAATCCCTGGTCAGGGAATTAAGATCCTGCAAGCCACGTGGCACGGTCAAAAAAAAAAAAAAAAAATCCATCATGAATCACAAATTTAAGGTAGCATTTTAAAATTACCATGCAGGTGCCTAGAGACCAGAAGGTGGCAGTAAAGAAATGAAAATAATCTGTAAGCACATTATGGAGTCAGTCATGAGGTCAGCTTTCCTCTTTTCTCCACCTGAGAATAATTCTGAATTAATGAGAAACTTATCCTGTATTTCTTTATCTTCCATGGTGCCTATCAAGGGCCTCACACATAGTAGCTGGTTACTCTCAGAGATGGAGGGGTGGGAGATTTTTTTTAAATTCTCTCCTCTACTCTTCTTTTTGCACCAATGTGAAAATCAGATTTCAGACAAGTCTTTGACCCACAGACACTTGGTATTGGCAGTCGAGCTACCATGTCATCTCTGGGACTTCCAGTTTAGTGGGGACTGCTCTGATACCATGTTGTGTTACCCCATCTTCCCCTACCCATAGCAGCTGCGCCTATCTCTTACTATCTGAGCTCGTTTCCTAGCAGGGCTCCACACTAGCTTGCTTTCTTTGGACACATTGCCAAGAGGTCCAACATCCCAAGAGAGGTCCAGTCCAGCTGTAGGGACCTTGTGTAGGGACCTGTACGTGGTAGACCCAGGGAGCCTCAGCGGAGGCTCTGCTTCCTTGCAGTGTTGGTGAATGAGGAGTGGGATTGATGTCTTTAGGGTCAGCAGTTTTCTTCTCTGTGCATTTAGAATATCAAGGCTAGGGTCCTCATTATGTGATTGCTCTTGAAGCAGAAAATGGTATCTAATGATACCATGGGTTTCCTTTGTGGCAGAACAGTGACCAAATGACATGGAAATTGGTGTCTGAGTGGCCAGAGGGTAAGGTTGGGGAGAGAATGGGGCTTTCCTCCATAGTTCAGAGATTTTTCCTAGGCCAATGTCAGATGGCCACAGTTACAGGAGCAATTCCCAGACCATGTGACCATGGCACATCTCACTTAACATGACAGATAGTGTGTTCGTCTAATTTTTCTAAAGCAAATCATAGTTTAATCTTTCCAAAGGACCTTAGCTTACTAGTGAAAAAAATCTTAGGAGAAATCATTGAATAACCTCCCAGCTTAATGGTTAGAAAATGTGGCTTCTCCTATGGCAACCAGTAATCATGATTTTAAAGAATAACTGATGTTCACCTGACTCTGAGGTAGGTTCTGCGTGTGGAGTTATCGGCAAAAAGGAAGGTGATTCTCCAGTGGAGGACTTTACTCAAGAAGGCATGAGGGGGTTATACTACCTTCCACAGCAAACAGCCTTCAGTAGTTACATTCTGGGTGGAGGTGTTCAGGCCAGGAGAACTCAGAGGAGGGGGTGATCCTTAGACTCCAGAGGTGAGGAAGGAGTTGGATCCAGGCCCTGCAGTGGGGAGGGTGGGAGCAGGACTTGGGTGGGAATGGAACTGACTTCAGTGGCCATAGTACAGCGCAGCTTTAGTTTTGCTTTTCCCGAAAAGAAAGGATGGTATTTCTGAGCCTTCGTAAACTTGTTTTTGACTAAGTCTCTAACACATGATTAAGGAACACAAGACCTGTTTACAATCCTATTAAGATTTCTTTCATTCTTGCTTAATTATGACACAGAGAGCAGAAATGGTGTTAAGTCGGGTTTAATTATTTTTAGGTGAGCCTTTATTGTTTGGTATGTAGAAGAAACAGCCCCTACAAAAGCATTCCTTTGAGAAGCTCCTGAGAGACTGCACATGGCTTCAGGCCATGCACTACAGAGATTGCCTGAAAGGACTTGGAAGTGCGTAGGGTCCCGGGTCTGGTATGGTGACCAATGGCAATGATTGTGTAAATCCTCTGGCGCCAGTTGTGACGTCAGGTCTGGTTACCACAGCCCACTAAATGACCAAGTTACAGGTAAAGACTGTTGTGGCCTTTTCTGTGCCAAGCCCACCTGTCCTTGACTCCTGGGCTCTGATCATTCTCCATGGCATCTAGAAGGAAAAAGGCAAATGAAATGGCTCCAGTGCTTGTGAGAAAAGGCAGAAGGCCCTCAAATTAAGCCAGTAACTTCAGTTTCAATCAAATTCAATCAATTCACACCAGTGTGTTTGACTGGAATTCTCCCTATGCTCTTCGGGATGCTAGAATCACCTGAAACAGCTGGAAGAATCTGTAAAACTGTATTTAATTGTGTAGCAAACATATAGTATGAAAAGGAGGTAAAAAGACTTTCTACTCCAGTTGAGAGAGAGTAGCCTCATTTCTCTCAGGCCCTCCCTCTTACAACTAAAAGAAAGAAAATCCCTGGGCATAATTCTTACTTTATAAGGGCATTATGCACTTCAAGATTGGCATCAGTTCAGTCGCTCAGTCCTGTCCGACTCTTTGCAACCCCATGGACTGCAGCATGCCAGGCTTCCCTGGCCATCACCAACTCCTGAAGCCCGCTCAAACTCATGTCCATTGAGTCAGTGATGTCGTCCAACCATCTTATCCTCTGTCATCCCCTACTCCTCCTGCCTTCAGTCTTGCCTAGCATCAGGGTCTTTTCAAATGAGTCAGTTCTTCACATCAGGTGGCCAAAGTATTGGAGCTTCAGCTTCAGCATCAGTCCTTCCAATGAATATTCAGGACTGATTTCCTTTAGAATTGACTGGTTTGATTTCATTGCTGTCCAAGGGGCTCTCCAGGGTCTTCTCTAACACTACTGTTCAAAAGTATCAATTCTTCAGTGCTCAGCTTTCTTTATGGTCCAACTCTTACATTCATACATGACTAATGGAAAAACCATAGCTTTGAGTAGATGGACCTTTGTCAGCAAAGTAATGTCTCTGCTTTTTAGTATGCTGTCTAGGTTTGCCATAGCTTTTCTTCCAAGGAGCATGCGTCTTTTAATTTCATAGCTGCAGTCGCCATCTGCAGAGATTTTGGAGCCCAAGAAAATAAAATCTGTCACTGTTTCCATTGTTTCCCCATCTATTTCCTGTGAAGTGATGGGACCGGATGCCATGATCTTCGTTTTCTGAATGTTGAGTTTAAGCCAGCTTTTTCACTGTTTCACTTTCATTAAGAGGTTCTTTAGTTCCTCTTCGCTTTCTGTCATAAGGGTGGTGTCATATGCATATCTGAGGTTATTGATATTTCTCCCGGCAATCTTGATTCCAGCTTGTGCTTCATCCAGTCTGGCATTTCACATGATGTACTCTGCATATAAGTTAAATAAGCAGGGTGACAATATTCAGCCTTGACGTACTCCTTTTCCTATTTGGAACCAGTCTGTTGTTCCATGTCCAGTTCTAACTGTTGCTTCCTGACCTGCATATAGGTTTCTCAAGAGGCAGGTTAGGTGGTCTGGCATTCCCATCTCTTTCAGAATTTTCCACAGTTGATTGTGATCTACACAGTCAAAGTCTTTGGCATAGTCAATAAAGCAGAAGTAGATGTTTTTCTGGAAGTCTCTTGCTTTTTCGATGATCCAACAGATGTTGGCAATTTGATTTCTGGTTCCTCTGCCTTTTCTAAAACCAGCTTGAACATCTGGAAGTTCTTGGTTCATGTATTGTTGAAACCTCGCTCGGAGAATTTTGAACATTACTTTGCTAGCATGTGAGATGAGTGCAATTGTGCAGTAGTTTGAGCATTTTTTGGCATTTCCTTTCTTTGGGATCAGAATGAAAACTGACCTTTTCCAGTCTGGTGGCCACTGCTGAGTTTTCCAAATTTGCTGGCATAGTGAGTGCAGCACTTTCACAGCATCATCTTTCAGGATTTGAAATAGCTCAGCTGGAATTCCATCACCTCCACTAGCTTTGTTCGTAGTGATACTTCCTAAAGCCACTTGACTTCAGACTCCAGGACGTCTGGCTCTAGGTGAGTGATCACAGCATCCTCATTATCTGGGTCATTAAGATCTTTTTTGTATCGTTCTTCTGTGTATTCTTACCATACCTTCTTATATCTTCTGCTCCTATTAAGTCCATACTTTTCCTGTCCTTTATTGTGCCCATTTTGCATGAAATGTTCTCTTGGTATCTCTAATTTTCTTGAAGAGATCTCTGGTCTTTCCCACTGTATTGTTTTCCTCTGTCTCTTTGCATTGACCACTGAGGAAGGCTTTCTTATCTCTCATTGTTGTTCTTTGGAATTCTGCTTTGAAGTGGGTATATCTTCCCTTTTCTCCTTTGCCTTTAGCTTCTCTTCTGTTCTCAGCTATTTGTAAGGCCTTCTCACAAAGCCATTTTGCCTTTTTGCATTTCTTTGACATAGCCATAAAGAATTATAAGCATCGTACTAGCTGTTGATATGGATGAGAAACTAAAATTTTCATATTCTAAACTTATTTTTAATGGCTGATACTAGATTAACAGCACATTTAATAT
Source organism: Oryx dammah (assembly GCF_014754425.2). Taxonomy (NCBI): domain Eukaryota; kingdom Metazoa; phylum Chordata; class Mammalia; order Artiodactyla; family Bovidae; genus Oryx; species Oryx dammah. The sequence continues at coordinate 27,868,224 of NW_024070209.1, forward strand.
TTTCATACACACAATAATTTCTTGCTTAAAAAAACATATGGCTTCCCTGGTGGCTCAGTCAATAAAGAATCTGCCTGCAACGCAGGAGACCTGGGTTCAATCCCTGAGTTGGGAAGATCCCCTGGAGGGGGGCATAGCAACCCACTGCAGTAAAGCCTATAATTAATTCAGTGAATATACAAGTATTTATTGGGTATCTGTTGTATGCTAGACATTACTGAGGCTATACAACTCAAAACATACTAACTCTGAGTGCATAAAGATTGCTGTTTAGTGGGGAGATAGATAAGCAGCAAGTGATACTCTACAGCACAGTAACTCTTCCAGTGGAGCTCTGTAGGTGATTCATCTGAAGCTCTGCCAAAGGCTATTGGGAAGGCTTCCTAGAAGAGGTGGCACCTAACTTGGACCTTTAAGCAGGGGTAGCATTTGTAAAGAGGATGATGGAAAAGAGATGCTTATGAAGACTAGAACTGATCTCCTACTCTCATTTTCGTTGTGATTGTTCCAGCACTGGAACTCCTACCTCAGTGTGTCTCCTGCTTTTCCCAAGGAAATGTTGATGGCTTAACAACTGCAGTGAAGGAGAGGAAGAAAGGGAGGATGTTGGGGAAATGAAGAGGGAGGTTCCTGCATCTGCAGAATCAGATGTTCATTGGTAGAGGAGGGAAGGTAATACTGGGAGCCTGCTTCTTTGGGCTCGAAAAGTTATGGGCTACTTAATGTCAGGGCTTAGGAGGAGGCATGATTTCAGGAATTGCTTCTTCCGCCTTCCCTCATCCATGGAAGGCTGAGGATGGGAGAGCCACTGAGGGGTAGGCTTGTTTTTGCTTTTGTTTTTCTGGTTATTAGAAAGAAAATTCTCAGGCATTTTGAGCTGCTGAATATGATCTCCCTTGTGAAATCATCCCTTCCAACAAAACCTGACTTGAGTAAATTTGTCATGATTTTTTTCTCATTCAAAATAAGAGTCTGTACGTAATTGTCCCCATCCCTGATCCTTTGGCATTTCCTGCCAGGCCTGGGAAGAAGACTCATGGAGGGCTTGGTCAGTGTGAGTTGCTAAGAAGGAAACAGAGAGTGAACTAAAGAATCTCCCTCATCCAACCTCTCACTGCCCTGGGGGAAATGCAGGATGGAAAAATCCTTAAAAAGCAACCGGAGATATTTTTCAAATGAGTTTTAATAAGCTGTGTGAGCAGGGGGTGAAAACTGCTGGGAAAGGAGTGTTGATGATGCAGGGGGAAAATTGTGGTTTCAAGGAACTCGGATGTCTCTTATGACTGTCAATTCTGAAGAGCGGCAAACACAAAAGCAAAAAGCAGAGTAAGAATTAGGCCACTGGTAGACTTTCTTTTTGAAGAGGCGACTATGTCAAATTAAATCTAAAAGAGCTGAAAATGAAGTATGGGTCTCTTTTGTACTAGAGCTTGCCTTCCCGGGCAGTGTGGTATCGGAGTGCATGAAGAGGCTTTGATAGGATTGACAAGTGTCTGGCAAGAGTATGTTGAGAGGTTCATTACTGTGAGACGGTCTGTGGGTCAGGCAGACACCTGGGAATCAATATATTTGCCAATAAAAGAGATAGCCTCCATAGTTTCTAACAGATTTCTGTGAAATGAGGTCTATGGTAGAGGGTACAGACTTAGCGTTGGCAGAGTCCATTGCCAAAGTGATGAGACTCCAGCAAACTCTCTTTACTTCTGAAGACCATCCTGTCCTAGAACAAGCTGGTCAATGGAGCCGTGGCTTTTAATCAGCCAACCAAACATCTTCAGTGAGGGCCTGCAGTGTACACATCACTATGGGACCTTACAAGACTTTGTGATAGGTCTTCTGTCAGAGTAGTGGGGTTATAGTTGCTGTTCACTTGAAGCCTGTGGAGGGCTGGTGGGGACTGAGATGGAGGAGGTGGTGGGGAGGAAGGAGAGAGGAGAGAAAGAATGAGTGTGTGTGTGTGTGATGGGGAGGGATGTGTCTATGTGCAAGCAGACCAGGGGTGCCCACCCCAGGTAGGGAGAGATCACAGTTTTCATAAGCAAGGCTTCACAGAGGTAACATAATAGTATACATTCTGCATGATGAAAGAAAAGGCTGTAGAGTTCCTTATGGCTCATGTACCTCCTGGGGCAGAGAGATACCTGTGTGTGTGTATGTGTGAATGTAATGTAACATACAGGTAATCCAAGATGCCGCTGCCTCGGGCAACTTCCTTGTTCCAAGGAAACTTTGCATTGCATTTAAATGGGACAGTCACTTTTGCCTTCATTTCATTTAGCTCAGCCATCCTACACATTTGTGATGACATCTCTGTGAGATAAGTGAGGTCATTTCCTTCTATGGATAAGAAAACTGAGGCCCAGATAAGTCTCGCAAGTCTGTATTGGAACCCAGCTTGGCATCAAGGTGTCCTGTTGACCCTTGTTGTTACTCTGTCTCCGTCACCTCCCTGCTATCCAAGTTCCCTACCTCACATATCCTCACCTCCGAACCCCCTCCCCAGTCCCCATATGCTGTTACACACATGAGAAAGGGTCTCAGAGTGACAGCTCTGTTTTACCTAGATTCAGTGAGATTGGAATTAAAAAAAAAACAAATGCCCCTTAAACTGGTGAGAGTAGCTGAATCTTGCAGCCTGTTTCTGGAAGCATTTCTGTTTTCTGAAACTGTGAGAGAGAGGAGAGGAGGAATGGGGGATGGGTGCAGGGAATATATACAGAATGGGCTGGAGCAGGATGCGGTCCTCACACCTACCCATTCAGTCACTGTTTATTGAGCATCTACTAGGTACCCTGTGTATCATGCCGTGGGCATCATGGGGCACCTTGCCACCTGCCCAGAGATTTAGTAGTAAATTCGTTGCTTTGTTCTCCTGCAAAAACCATTGGCCTTAGCCTTTAAACAATAACAGTAAGGTATTTCTCTGGCGGTATATGACAAAGAATATTTGTTAATTGTAGAAATTATGATAAATTTATAGAAGAACAGAAAGAATTGTTCTAATGACTACTAACATTTTGGTGTATATATTTCCAGTTTAAAAGTACATGTCTGTTTATACATATATTTTTAAAATTGAAATCATATTTTCAATTGTCTCACCAAATGGTATTTTGAAGCTATTTCTGTTGTCACTAAATATTCTTTAACCAAATGATTTCTAAAGTTCACAGTATCTGAGGGCTTCCCGTAGAGAAATCCTGAATCTGGGGGCTTGCGGGTCACCAGTAAATGCTTGGCTTCCCGTGGAGCTGATGTTAGTGGTAAGTGAACCAGAAAGCACTGCCCAGCGATGCCCAAAGAGAGCATTCACCTCCATGCAGCAGAACGGCCTCCTTCTGTTTGTGTTTCTATCTTTCTGTAACATAAATTGAGTACAACTTGCAGAACCTCTGACATTGGCATCTTGTAGAACGGGATTTAAATTCCTTTGACATCATATGCATGTATATATGTTTGTTTAGTAGATGTTTTTTCACTAGTGTGGAGTATGTTTACCCAGCTCCTACACGATTTGCTTATTCTGCCAAGCTGTAGTTTCTGACTTAGGTTTTGTGGACGTGCCTGAGGAGTTTCTGTGTATGTGTGTGTGTGCGTTCACACATGCACACATACACTCTGAACACACAGACCCTGGTGTGCTGTGAAGAGAGGACCTACATATTCCTCCTTCTATCCACCCAAAGAAGTCATACCTTCAGCTGCTTCTCATGTTAGTATTCCAAGTAAGATACCATTTGAAGAAAGGATTATACTTTGAGGGGGAAAAAACTGTAAAGCCACTGCAACTTCTGTTGACAGTTTGGAGTAAGTCTTGATGATTCTTACCTGTCTATGTAGAATCAGGTATATATACACAGATATCATTTCTTGAAGATTTCCATTATATATGTCCTTACATAATTAAAATGAGCATGTTCCTGGAACTTAGGCAGAGATAGAATTTTGGAAGTAGATTCAAAACTTATTATACATTTGCTTTATTCTCCGTGAGTGCTGTCTCTAGTTTAGTTGGATCATTAATAGAAACCACTTTGGCTCACTGAGGAAGGTTTTCCACCATAGAAAGAGTAAGATAGAGGGAATGTAGCTGGGTTATAACATTACTCCAGTGACACGCAAGTTGACCATGAAAATCTGCTCTGTACTAGAACCTTATTAGGTGCCATTGGGAGATAACAGGAACTAGGACTCTTATGTTCAAGGACAGATGATAAAGTAGACAGTAAGGAAATGGCAACCCACTCCAGTGTTATTGCTTGGAGAATCCCAGGGACGGGGGAGCCTGGTGAGCTGCCGCCTAGGGAGTCGCACAGAGCTGGACACGACTGAAGCGACTTAGCAGAATAGAGGTAGTATGTGATAAAGAGAAAAGAAAAACTTACTGAGCACCTATTAAGTGGCAAGGCTTGTGCGAGAACCAACTTCTTTAATTTTACCCAAGTCTCATGGAGTATAGGTATTGTCCTTTCTCTGGGGAGGGGAAGAAGCTGAGACTAGGGGAGCCTTAGCCATTTGGCCAGGGTCATAGTTTAGTGATGGAGCTGGAATTCAGACCAACCATCCCCACCCTTGCCTCCTATGGCAGAGAAGGACGACTATGGATGAGGAATGTGCTCTGTGGAGAGTTAGCAGGAATTACTTCAGGGAGCTTGAGGAGCAGGACACAGCAAGTTTGAGGGAGGGAGGACTTTGACCCCAAATTTAGGGTGAGTGATGATGTGCCGTGTCGGAAAAACGGGCTCACTTTGGGAGGGTATGAGAAAGACCACTTCATAAGGAGAGTTTGGCTAAGCTCTGGAGTTCTTAAAGTGTGAAACAAGGAGCTTGAACTTATTCTGAAAGTAAAGGATTCTTTGAAGGTTTTATAGGCAGTGATGACCTAAGAAGCAAAGCGGGGCAGTTCTGTGTGGTTTGGATTAAAGGGGAAAATAAAAAGCATCTACCTGTGTGGAGGTTGCTTCAACAGCCTGCGAGTCAGGAGGTGGAGGAGAACTTCTGAAGGAAGAGTTGCTGTAGGCTGTTCAGTTTTCTCTCTGCATCCAGGAAAGTGGGCCTGCTTGAGAAGGAAGTGGGGCACTGCATTTAACCCTCTGGAAAATATCAATTGTACAACCCCAGGCTGGTTAGCAACAAGAACTTAGGTTGCAGCCAGTTGGGCTAAGTGACCTATACACTTCTAAGGTGTCATTTGCCCACAGTTCAATGGGTTCATGATGTTTGAATTTAAATTAAAAGTTTCAGCTTGAAATCTAAAACCGGAGGTATAATTTATCTAACCCGTTCACCAAACAAAGCTAGTTGCCTCATTGGTTGATGTCAGACCTCCCATCTCGCCTCATCTATTGGATTTCAGAATTTATTATTATTATTTGTGTGTGTGTGCCTATTTTTAGATCCAAGTTGAATTTTGATAGTGGACTGTTGTTTTCTATGTGGGGCATTTTGTGGAGAAGCTTCTACCCAGTCTATCTGAGATTACTCAGCTTAAGCAATGGGCTTTCTTTATATAATTCTTTATATAATTTCTATTTATTTTTGCTGTGCTGGGTCTTTGTTGCTGCTTGGGCTTTCTGTAACTGCAGGAGCAACTTTCTTGTGTTACGCGGGCTTCTCATTGTGGTGGCTCTCTTGCTGTGTGTGATCTAGGTGTGTGAACTTCAGCAGTTAGGCGTGTGGGCTCAGTAGTTGTAGCTCCTGGGCTACAGAGCACGGGCTCAGTAGTGGTGATGCACAGGCTTACTTGCTCTGTGCCGCGGGATCTTCCCAGATCAGGGATCAAACCCTTATTTCCTGCATTGGCAGGCAGATTCTTTACCACTGGTCCACTAGGGAAACCCAGCAATAGGATTTTCTCATTTAACCTGAACTTTTTCTTCCAATGGTCTCAGGTACTTCAGATAACCCTGTTGGCCCTTGATTCTTTGAAGGTTTTACCAGCATGTGGCTATGTCCCATTTGGCTAAATTTGTGTTCATGTGTGCCCTCTTCATTGGTAAGGAACACGGGTTCCAGGAAGGAGGGCTTTGTGAGGAAAGACACTCTGGTTCTAGCTCTGGCTCCTGCCGCTGATGCTTGCCTGAGATGTTTCTCTGGACATTGACTTCCTCGCTCATAATAAAAGATTGAGGAAGGACACAAAGTGAGGAGATGACATTATCTTCAGTATAAGATTCCTAAATCTGATTCTGAAGATCTGTGAAAACTCAACTCGTTGGCAACCATACATGGGACCATTACTAACTTGCTGATGCATGAGCGAGAAAAGAACAACAATAAAATCATATGAAAAGTGCTCTATTTAGTGTTCATTTTTCAAAGTTCAGTTCAGTAAATGATCCTCCCTTGGTCAATGCCTTTATGTTCACAAGACTATTGTTTTGTATAACGGTTCCGAATTCAAACCCACTTTCACTGACTAATGGTCCCACATCAGGAGATCTACCATGAGGTGTTACAATTGTCTTATAAAAGCACAGCACAGTTTCTAGCACACAGCAGGCAGTATAAATTTTAGCCTCTGTCTTATCCACTTCTGTCTTGTTCAGTTAACTGTTTCAATATGCTTTATATAGGTAAGTCCTCCACCCCCAAGCTGGACTGAGAGCTTTGCCACATTTCTGTTAGCCTATTAGTCACTCAGTCATGTCCAACTTTTGTGACCCCATAGACAGTAACCCACCAGGCTCTCCAGACAAGTTAGCCTATAGGGAAGACCTTTTCTGACCAGCTGGCTAAATGTTCACAAAACAGAAATGAGAAACCATTGTTGATAGATCTGAACCCCCTTATGAACCTAGCTTCATAAGGAGAGAATATACATTACCTGTCCCCTAAGCTGAGTCCACATGTCCTTAACTACAGCTATGGCCCAACCTCTTAACCTGACTAGTCATCTCACAAGTGTTTCAGGAGGGCATCGAGCAAAAGATTACCAAGAGCCATCTCTTCTCCCAAATGTCTATGCCCAACTAGAGGATGAAAGCTTTGTTATATTACTTTTATTTCTCAGTTGTAAAATCTAGTCAATTTAGAAGTGTGACTACTTAACATGAAGAACACATCTTCGATTGTGTGTCCCTAGAAGTCAGGTAGCTTGTCCTTCTGACTGTCTGACCCATGGCTTGAGCTGTGGTAGTACAAGTGGGTCACCTTGACATTGGCTTCCATGTGGTTTCTCTGAGTGCTTTTGTTTATCCAAGAGAGTCCAGTGAATTCTTGCTGTATCTTTTGTCTCCTTCATGCCACTGGGACAGAGTGGGAGATGTACGTCACATATTAGGGCTGACTCCCCAATATGAAAAGAAAAGATTCCTGGTTCCAGTAAAGAACATCTTAGAACTGCTCCCTTGGTGGTTTCACTTTGGAGGCTGCCATCCTAATTCAAGAAATGAGAGAAAGAGAGAGATGGGTCATCCTTGGATCAATAATAACAATAAGAACAACAATTTAAATTATTGTTGCTGTTGTTTAGTAGTACTTGTTAAATGCCAGGTTTAATGTCAAGCATTTTACATGTATTAACTTGTTTAATCTTCACATCAACCTTCTAGGTAGGAGGTCCTAGAGAGGTCACACAGCTGGAAGTGGCAGACCCAGGCAGTTGGCTTCCAGAAGCTTCATTTTGTCCTAGTTCCCAGGGGATATTAGGCTCCTGAGGATTAATGATCACAAACCAAAATCTCAAGAGACCAATGTATAAATAAAACAGCAGTTGGTTATCTTATAGTGAAGTGATCAGACTATTTATGTCTATTACCCAGGGTCTCTGAAATAACTCTTTCTGTATTATTTTAGGCAATCCAAATTGCATTCAGAAAGCAAGAAGAAAAACAGGCCCTCTTCTTCCTATTATGAGGACTCTCTTCTTTCAGAGGCAGTTGGAAGTTGAACCATCCAATATTTGAATCCTTAAGAGCATTTTATTTTACTGTGACAATCCAAAGAGAATGCCAGGAGAGATCATAGACAAAAAGAATTCTCTTAGTTGACTCCTCTAGTGTGGCAGAAGGTACAAATTAACTCCTTTGTTGGGTCAATAGGATATTCACTTGGAATTCATCAGCAGTATGTAATCCATTTTGTCTGGAACACTTGTGTGCAGGTTGCTAGGGAACTAAGCTCTTTACCCAGCCCTGGCTCTTAGAGCTGAAGCCTTCTGGCTCTACAGATAGGTTGGGCCAGACCCACTGATAGTGAATTGGGTGGTGACAGGGACTGTGGCCTTAGCTCATCCTGCAAAAGACACAGCATAGTAACAGTCTGAGGATGAGAGTGGTTGGAGAAGCTGATATCTTTGTTGTCTGTGTTTCTTTCACCATTTATCCAACCCATGCCGGTTTTGTTTTTCAAGTAATAACTTAAATTCAACTTCCTTTATCAAGCACTAATTTATGAAGGCTTTCTGGATGTACCAACATTAACACTAAAGCCACACAAATGCAACCAAATGAAACACATTGCTATCCATTTTGAAATATTCCCATGATCTCATTCACCTGGAGTTTTGTACTTTTCAGGGAGTTGATTGGAGATATGGGAAATATTTCTTGATGTATATAAATTGAAAGGGAAGGTAACAAAGAAGTACAAGTAGGTTCACTAGAAGAAAACTTGAAAATAAAATATGGCTTTAAAAATTAATCATTATAAATGCAGGTGTGATTTGTTCATCTTGCAAAAGCCAACGACTTTTATAAAATGTTTTTGAAATAATTCACTAGGAAAAAACCTTGGGTTGGCAAGATGCACTTGGTTTGCTGGGTGGAATGGCTGAGGGGTAGAGGTATTGGGCAGAGTCACTGAGACCTGAAGTGTTGAAAATGGTAGCACAGGAGGAGAAGTACAGGGAGAGGAAGACACAGGGAACATATCCCATCAGCCAGGGAACAAGTATCCTGCTTTAGTAAACAGTAGACAGCCAGTATTTCCCCAGTACCTGGTATGTCTTTTGCTTCTTACTGGGTGCACCAGTGATGGAAAAAGACACAGCCTTTATCCCAAGAATTTCTTGTCTATCTAGGAAGGTAAGACGAGCACAGACGAGCCAGAAAAAAATGAAATATTCTGTGTAAAATTGAGTGGTGCAGAAATCAGCTTAGAATGTCACAGGAAGAAGTGCTGTGAGTGGGCTGGAGGAGTGCACATACTCCTGCAAGTGGGAGGGACACTCACATATGAAGGACTTTGTCACAGGAGTAAGAACCCTGGATCCCATCCATCTTTGAGGAGCACAGTGGTGAGAGTCTGTTAGCACCTTTGGGATTGGCTCCATGTGGTCTCATTATTTTGTGACAAGGAGCAAGACCTGTCTGAAGCAGTTGTGCTTGTTTACTTCATTTGGGTCCTTCCCTCTAGTCGCCTGTCCAGTGCTGATCTCTGCAGCTTTAAACCACTTAGCCTCTGGAGGGATGGGAGGGGGATGGGATCCGCCCATCACCGTGGGAACTGAAGAGAGCCCAGTGTCCTCAGCACTGGGTAAACACAGGAAGTCAGCATCTCGTGGATGCCACGGGCAGAAACAAACAGGGTCCTCCAAAAACTTAAAATGATAGATGGATGCTTCCAGCCCCAAAACCATGTGAATCCTGTGCATCCACATTCCCTGAAAGGCAGCTTCTCTTTAGCTCTTTGAGCTACTCCTTAATTCCTGGATCTTGAAGACATTAAGTTCAGCCCCAAATGCATACATTCAGATACTCCTTCCTCATCTGTAGGAAATGGCCCTAATACTTTGTAGGATTATGAGTAAAAATCCCATTTGATCCAAATAGACATTTTTGTGGGAGCAAAAATTATTAAGTTGGAGGGCTTTGTGAAAATCTACATAAATTGTTCAAAGGTTAAGGTAATGATGTGAAACTTAAAATCCCAATTCCCATAAAAATGGACATTTAGACTTCATAGGTAAGGAAAGGCAAGAGTAGAGAAGAGTGTGAGCAGTTGGACAAAACTGGAAGAAACATAGAAAACTGCAAAAAATATGAAGAATATGGAACTTAAGGGAAAAATACCTCCTTTTGGAGGATGGTTATCATTTGGAAGGTTTGAATGCATTTCTTCCATCTTTAAATCTACCAAAAATGTCACTCTGATGTATGGAAATAATATTTGAATACAGAAGATGAGGGACTGGCCACAGATTACTAAAATATGGCAGACAGTTCACATCCAAGGGAACAGAATGAATCAGTTCAGTTGCTGTCATGATATTTTAGGGAGACTAAAGGGATGTCTTTTAAAAGAAAGGGTGCTTTTAAAAACTAAGATCTCAACTAGAAGAGCTGGTGATGACAAAGAAGGAAACACAGACCAAAGATGCAAGTCAGTCCCAGAAAGAGCTATGCAGCATAACTGCATTTATATAAAGTCCCCAAATAGGAAACATTAAACAATGTATTGTTTAGAGATAAATGCAGAGATGATGAAACTATAAAGAAAAACAGTTTAAGGCAATAATTACCAGGAAGGTCTACCTGGTGATTACTCCTGGTGGGAAGTGGAGGAGGGGATGCGATCAGAGAGGGTTAAAACAGCTTCTGAAGACCAGCGACCACCTCCTATCCCTGATGGCTCAGTGGGTGAAGAATCTGCCTGCAATGCAGGAGACACAGGTTCGACCCCTGGGTGGGGAAAATCCCCTGGAGAAGGAAATGGCAATGCACTCCAGCTTTCTTGCCTGAAAAATCCCATGGACAGAGGAGCCTGGTGGGCTACAATCCATGGGGTCCCAAAGAGTTGGACATGACTGAGCACACACACCTCATGACTAAAAGGAAGTTTGTTTTGATTATTCTTTGAAATATATATTTTATATATTCTTCTGTAGGTATATAATAAAAGGGAAGAGAGCAGAACAAGATCATGAAAAAGATCTTAACTGCTATAGATATTAGCATTTTAAATGATATCGCCTCAAAAAAATTCTCACTGTAGTAAAAAATGAGCTTGAGGACAGTGTCTACATATCATTATTTTGCCACCAAAGTCTCGTTTTTCCTGTTGTCTTTGGCAGTGAGGTCTGTCTCAAGGACAGGAAGTGTAGCCACTAGTTCCATGGTCTGTTTAACTCAAAGGATAAAGCATAGACCCTATCTCCTTCCCAAGACCAAGGCCAAGAGGGGGCTAAAGTCTCGAGGTTATCTGCAGAAACACTGGCCCATTTTCAACCCAGGCTAGGACCTCCCCTTCACAGGTTGAGAATTCTCAGGGAGTAACCCAACCCAGCCTCACCTTTTCAGCACGCAGCTCTGCTTAGGGGAGAAATCTCTCCTAATCTCCACTACCTTGGTGTTTTTCAACATTCTAAAATCTTCTTTTATAGCCAAGAAGATGTCGTCAAACATTTCATTGGTGAGTTATGAAAACCATAGAAATCTTTATTCTCTCTCTACAAAATTATATTATAAATGAACTGCTTTGCAGTTATATGAATCAAACATGTTCTCTCCAGATCCTGACATACGCTCTGTGGGGGACATGCCCCTTCCCGTGCCTCCTTCCCCCATATCCTCCACTGGTGGAAAATAGCTTTCCTTGCTGCCATCACCAGCACCGAAGATTAATAGAATGTTTTCTGTAAGCCCAAAATAATAGCAGCTGACATTTTTATAGCATTTACTATGTACCATTTTTAAAGCTCTTGACATATTTTGATTAATATAATCCTTGCAAGGGCCTTATAAGGTAGACGTATCCTGAGACACAGAGAGGTAAATTACCTTCTCCAAAAATCACACAGCTAATAAGTAGCTGAACTGGGACCTGGACCCAAGCAGCGTCCACCCTGTTGTGCTAGTGCTCTCCGTGCTGTGCTGCCTCAGCTAACCACTTTCAGGTGTGACTGGCTCACCACATTTCCTGCAGTTTCATCATCCCCCCCTCATTTTATGGATAGGCATACTGAGGCTTGGAATTTAATTTCACAAAGGGTTGGTGGTGCGACCAATGAAGAGCTTCTTTATTCACTGTCCCCACAGCCACTCCTTCACCTGCACCCCTCACACCAAACCCCACCCATCTCCCTGTGAAATGGAAGGTCTTCCTTTTCCCCAGTCCCAGGGTGCGTGGCCGCTGCAGCAGGAGGAAAGAGCAGATCCTGGAGTGAGAGCGTGAGCAAGCCAGTTCATGTGTTGCTAATTGCTTAAACATCATGGAGTTTGTCTTATTATGGTTATTTATTTATTTATTTTTTGTGGGAAAGCTTTTTATACAATGCTGGCTGACTCCTGAGCCTTAAAGTAAACAACTACATCATCCTGTAGAGAGTCAGGAAAAAGGAAACTGTAAGAAAATATCAAACTCCTCCAGCTCACTCTCCTTTTTAAAAAATGTAAGTGAAGGAAATAATGTTTAGGGGGATTTACTGGGATCCTTGAAACAGAAGGCTCTGTGATTAACGGCCCCCTTCCCAAACTACATATTTGAGTAAATGCTTCCCATACCATGCTTTTTTTCTCAATGCCCTTGCTGTGATGTAAGGAAGACAGTCCACCCAGAAACCATGGCTCAAAGACTTTATAAACTCATTAGAAAGTTAAACTACCTCCCATAAGGCAGGGAGTGGTGAAAAGTCCTCACTGTAAAGCTGCTGGGTGGCTGAGTGGGTTGATGGAGCTGACAGCTCTTTGTGGTCCTTGAATCCTGGGGATGAACATGTATGTTTATTTGTCTCCATCATTTAAGAACGTGGACAGTGTGCTTCCCACTGAGATTACAGCACTCAAGAACCTTCCAGATAAGAATACAGTCAGAGGCACAGCAGACTCAAAGAGAAAACACCGGTGCTCCAGCCATAAACCTCCTTGTCAGTGGCTGAATCCTTTAAACCCACACTGGGCCTCTCTGGAGGGTCTTCCTGGTTGCCTGTCTGACTTCAGCTTTTTGTGTCACCCCAGAATCACTCAGGGCAGTGATATGTGACAGTGAGGGTTACTAGAAGGGCAGAAGATACACTTACCCAAATCACCCATGGGCTTTTCTGACCATGTGTCCATGCCAAAGGTTGTGAAGGGCTGTCCCTTCTCTTCCATCACTGTTACTCCTCAAAAGTGGTTGCATCTTTCAGAGGTGATTGGGGGATGTAGAAGATCTAAAGCTGCTGCCTTTAGGATTGCCAGAATGAATGTTTCCTAGGGTTGCTGCTATAGTAACACTTTTCTGTAGCACACTGTAATTATGTCCCAGCAAAAAGGAATTGCCCAGTTAAATGAATTTGCCCCTTTTCACCTCCCAGTCCACCCCTGGTTTCTGCTGGTCCCGCAAGATGTGGGATAGTCCCTGTCTTCCTGCTGCCCAAACCCTAGGATCCCTGCTGTCTTTGTCTTCCATAGATCAAGTGAGTTTCTTTTCCCTGAAAGTAGTAGTTTTCATTTTGTGTTTCCTTTTATGCTAGGCAGGAACTTCCCTGGGGCGTGTATCTCGCACTTGTCCTCCCATCCATTACCTGTAGAGCGTCCTGTTGTTGTGCAGCTTTTCTTGTGATGTAGCGAGCTCTGTGTGTGTAGGAATGGACATTTCAGCAGACTTGCCGTAAACACTACTCTGAGTAGTAACAGGAACAACAGATTTTAGTGGGGTAGCCATTCTGATTCTTATTAGAAATGGACCGCTCCTGGAAGGAGTTTTATAAACACAAGGAATGAGCTTCCCCACTTTGTGACCCTCTTCTAGGACTTTGGGCCCTGCCAGTGGCCTGTAGAGTAAAATGCCCTCTGTTGGATCTCAGTCAGCTCCTCAGTTTCACTGTCCACTTTCTGGATGCTGCCGGGCAGATCCCTGCTTTCCACCTGTTCCCCTAGTTTGGGGTGGAGAAGCCCCACTTCTCTGGTTAACCGGATCTCCAGCTGCTGCACTCACATCCCATGGCCTCTGTGAATCCTTCGGTTCATTCAAACCCCTTTAGTCTTTATTAATGACTCTTCTCACTTGGCACCCAGAATGTACAGCGTGACCAGCTTGACTAACCTCTCCAAGCCAATTATAAATATCTGAAGGCCAACACAAAAGCGCTTTTCTACTGGTATGTGCTCATTTGCATGTGTGTGTGTGTGTGCATGTGTGTGCACACATGTGTGTATACGCATGCATATGTATGTATAGGAGAAGCCCACTTAGGGAGAGTAAGTGCTCAGTAAAGGCATGCTGTGGCAAGGATGGTAGTGACAGCTAGTGTGATTAAGCTCAGCAGGAATCATTTGGGGAATTAAAATCAGCTGATTTAACAGTGTCTTGCAGCTAATCCATCATTCTCTCCCTTTCAGCATATGGCTGTAGAATCCTGAATAGGATTCTGTTATATTCCAGTCACATTGCTCCTCACAGCTCCTACTAATTGACTGCAATTAGCATGGGAGAGAATCCAAACTTTTTTGTTTTTTTAACCACCTCTCACCTTAGACACACTCATCTCTCAGCCTATTAGAGACAGGGCATCTCACAACAACCATTTAGTTTTCAGAGACCTATTATTTTGTCTGATTTTTAAAAAACTTACACCAGATATTGAGAAAGCTCACAAATCTTGGTTTCGTCCTCCACAAAGCAGAAGTACCTCCACATCCTTGGGTTCCACTTCCATGGATTCAGCCAACCACAGATGGAAAATATTTGGAAAAAATTTCCAAAAAGGAAAACTTGAATTTGCGATGCCCATAATGATTTACATAGCATTTACATCGTATTAGGTATCACAAGTAATCTAGAGGTGATCTTCCCTGAAGGTCGAGTGGTTAAGAACCACCTTTCAATGCTGGGGAGCGGGGTTAGATCCCTGCTTGGGAAACTAAGACCCCACATGCTTAGGAGCAACTAAGCCTGAACACCACAGCTGCCAAGATTGCTCACTCTTGTGCAGTAAGCAGAGTCCTTGTACCACAGCGAAAAATCCCAATGACGCAGCAAATATCCTGTGTGCCGCAACCAAGACCAGACTCAGCCAAGTAAATAAATGTTTTAAAAATGCAGGAGTTTGTGTGTAGGTCATATGAAAATACTTCACCGTTTTATATAAGGGACTTGAGCATTGGCAGGTTTTGGTATCTTTGTGGTCCTAGAACTAGTCCCCTTTGGATGCCGAGGGACAACTATAGTAGTGCTCCCCTCCACGGGCTGCCAGGAGAGCTTAGTGATAACACGCATGCCTCTAGCACAGTGCCTGGCAGGCAGCACACACGCAATCTCACATTGCTTCCTGGGGTCCTTTGTGCGTCATTGCCTCACTTTATCTTCACAGAACCTATAGATAGGCTGGGTGCTGGAGTATTTTCCTTTGATAGATGAGGAAACAGGCACAGGTCAGTGAGAGAAATCGCCCGGGGCCTGTGATTCATGAAGAGCCAGGACTGGAGCTGAGGGCTCGCCCAGCCCCCTTCGCTCCAGTGCTCCTCCTCCTGGCAGTGTTCCTTGTGGGGGTGGCAGGAGAGAGGACGGCCTTTGCCTATGGAAGGAACTCCCACCCTTGGCTTGTGCTGAGGAAACTACCATTTGTCTCAGAAAGTGAGCCTGAGTGTGTCTGGGGGACTCACTCTTGTTATGGTCAGGCTACCTCCTTACCTCCAGCCTTCCTGAACTTTCGCCTCTGCTTGTGGCCAGCAGTAGGATTCATTAAAGGTTAAAATATTGTGTATTTGTCTTGCATCCCAGTTATCCTGGAAAGTTCCAGATGACTTGGGAGATTTTATAGGCTCCACTGAAAAACACACAGGCTGTGACGGGCGTTGATGCTCAGAGGCCGACTGACTAAGCAAGGGGTGATTTTTGAAAAAGCCCTGTAACCCTAGAAGCTCCTAATCAGGAGGCTAAGAGAAAAGGATGAAGTGTTTTAATCCTCTCTATAGTCTCCTCATTAAGTGACTCTCATTAGTCACGGGTAAAGTTTCTCTCCCAAGGTGTGTGCTTTTTGCAACATTAATGAAATTTCAGGTTTCCCAGCTCAGGCTTTCACAGCTGTGGCCTGCCAGTGCTTTCGACAGTGAGAAAG
The DNA here is from genome assembly GCF_014754425.2 of Oryx dammah. Classification (NCBI taxonomy): domain Eukaryota; kingdom Metazoa; phylum Chordata; class Mammalia; order Artiodactyla; family Bovidae; genus Oryx; species Oryx dammah. Next base: position 27,884,203 of record NW_024070209.1, read on the forward strand.
AAACCCTTTGCCAAGAATTCATCATGTAATGAAAACAGGAAAGTATGGAAAATGAAGCAGTTATCATCAGTGCTGCTGCTAAAGGTCACAGTTTTATTTCCAGAACTGGCGCTATCCAGCTGGAAGAGAAAGGCCCATTCTCATCTGCAGGCAGCATGAAGGGTATAGAAGCAAGGATCAGATGGCCTCCACTGACGGTGCGATGTAGCGGTCCACATGTAGTATTTACAGAGATCAGTCATTTCTGGGAAGATTATAGAGGAGAAAAGGTGAACCAGACATTAGTTATGGACTTAGGTCACTTTTAGTGACAGAAATGACAACACATCACCACATAGGCATTTGGAAGCAAGACAGAGGTCAGGGAGCTGATGCTCCTCATTACTTTCATTAGGCATGGTGGTTGGAAGTCCCCCTTAGAGTAAGAGGTCTCCTTGGTCTCCCCAGCAGAACTCCACGCCCTGTGTTATGAGTGCTGTCAGACATAGACCTTGCTGTGTGAGTGGATTAGACCACCCTTATGGCAGAGGTCTCAATACTAGGGTGTATGCATCTCCCAGGGAGCTGGTTAAATGGCAGATGGTAGAGCCCCCTACCTGGAGATCTAGATTACTTGGATCAGCATTTTTTTAATGCAAAGTGGTTGCTGACAGCACTTGAAGAAACACTGCCTGGTAGTGGCATGGCTACGTATTTTTAGAGAACTGGCTTTATTTTTTTTTTCCCATTTGCATTTTATTTTTTTAATATAAATTTATTTCTTTTAATTGGAGGTTACTTTACAATATTGTATTGGTTTTGCCATACATCAACATGAACCCGCCAAAGGTATACACATGTTCCCCATCCTGAACCCCCCTCCCTCCTCCCTCCCCATACCATCCCTCTGGGTTGTCCCAGTGCACCAGCCCTGAGCATCCAGTATCATGTATGGAACCTGGACTGGCAATTCATTTCATATATGATATTATACATGTTTCAATGCCATTCTCCCAAATCATCCTACCCTCTCCCTCTCCCACAGAGTCCAAAAGACTGTTCTATACATCTGTGTCTCTTTTGCTGTCTTGCATACAGGGTTATTATTACCATCTTTCTAAATTCCATATATATGCATTAGTATACTGTATTGGTGTTTTTCTTTCTGGCTTACTTCACTGTATAATAGGCTCCAGTTTCATCCACCTCATTAGAACTGGTTCAAATGTATTCTTTTTAATGGCTGAGTAATACTCCATTGTGTATATGTACCACAGCTTTCTTATCCATTCATCTGCTGATGGATATCTAGGTTGCTTCCATGTCCTGCCTATTATAAACAGTGCTGCGATGAACATTGAGGTACAAGTGTCTCTTTCAGTTCTGGTTTCTTCGGTGTATATGCCCAGCAGTGAGATTGCTGGGTCATAAGGCAGTTCTATTTCCAGTTCTTTAAGGAATCTCCACACTGTTCTCCATAGTGGCTGTATTAGTTTGCATTCCCACCAACAGTGTAAGAGGGTTCCCTTTTCTCCACACCCTCTCCAGCATTTATTGCTTGTAGACTTTTGGATCGCAGCCATTCTGACTGGCATGAAATGGTACCTCACTGTGGTTTTGATTTGCATTTCTCTGATAATGAGTGATGTTGAGCATCTTTTCATGTGTTTGTTAGCCATCTGTATGTCTTCTTTGGAGAAGAATCAATATAGTGAAAATGAGTATACTATCCAAAGCAATCTATAGATTCAATGCAATCCCTATCAAGCTACCAATGGTATTTTTCACAGGGCTAAAACAAATAATTTCACAATTTGTATGGAAATACAAAAAAACCTCGAATAGCCAAAGCAATCTTGAGAAAGAAGAATGGAACTGGAGGAATCAATCTGCCTGACTTCAAGCTCTACTACAAAGCCACAGTCATCAAGACAGTATGGTACTGGCACAAAGACAGAAATATAGATCAATGGAACAAAATAGAAAGCCAAGAGATAAATCCACACACCTATGGACACCTTATCTTTGACAAAGGAGGCAAGAATATACAATGGATTAAAGACAATCTCTTTAACAAGTGGTGCTGGGAAAATTGGTCAACCACTTGTAAAAGAATGAAACTAGAACACTTTCTAACACCATACACAAAAGTAAACTCAAAATGGATTAAAGATCTAAACATAAGACCAGAAACTATAAAACTCATAGAGGAGAACATAGGCAAAACACTCTCTGACATAAATCACAGCAGGATCCTCTGTGACCTACCTCCTAGAATATTGGAAATAAAAGCAAAAATAAACAAATGGGACCTAATTAAACTTAAAAGCTTCTGCACAACAAAGGAAACTATCAGCAAGGTGAAAAGACAGCCTTCAGAATGGGAGAAAATAATAGCAAATGAAGCAACTGACAAACAACCAGTCTCAAAAATATACAAGCAACTCCTGCAGCTCAATTCCAGAAAAATAAACAACCCAATCAAAAAATGGGCCACAGAACTGGCTTTAAAATTAATCACTAAGTGACTGCCCCAGGCACTGTCCTAGGCCTGTTGGGATTTGCAGAAGATTCATGCACTGTGAGTCTTATCCTTCAGAAGAGTATATTGGGAATGGAGTGGGCAGAGCAGGATTGGCCAGAATTAGGTGCTGGACCATTGCTGGGGTTCCAGGAGGGCTGGAGAGTCAGGGTCTGCTGGGCAGAGCTGATGGGGCTCTGCTGGGCCTGGAGGACTGGAGCATTTGCACAGATGGCTCAGAGGGAAAGAGAGCATTTCTGATGAGGGGTTACCAGTGTATAGGCAGCCTTGAGCTTGTTACGTTACCAGCCTGAAAGCCTGTGTCTCCATTTCAAGAAAGTCATAGGTTCGGTGGGCATTGGTCAAGGCTCCCTGAAATCTGGTGTTAGTGAGCCTGGAACAGGCACCAGGTCTGAGCAGCAGCCCAGTTCACCATCAGCAGGTGAGGACTTAGCCCAAACCACGCTGGACAACACTCTAAGGTTTTTAAGACTTTGCTCAGAAATAGAGGGTATTTGGGTCACCATAAACTGTGGTCTATGGGAGTTCAGAGCCTCAGTATTTATACCTTGATATTTGTGTGGAAAGTGTGTTCTGGATTTCAAAGCACTCAATTCTATGTGATCCTGTGGTGGGACTAATGGGACTGTCACATCTCTTAAAGGATAAGAAAACAGGTGGGTTGTTCTTGAAATTCCCACAGAGATATGGGGTGGAATTGAGTCTCTTGTACAGGCCCTGTGACCTCCCCTTGCCCCCAGCTGAGTTTATCCTGCTGCCCCACTGAGAAAAGTTGCATGAGAGGACCTAGAGCTCTTAGAGGCATTTTTCAGTCACTGTCTCTTTAAAATATATGTGTATATGTGTGTGTGTGTGTGTGTGTGTGTGTATAATTTCCTGTCTTATTAGCCTTCAAGATCCATCTAAAATGTCTCTTTCTGCACAAATAGCTATGTTATCTGGGACACCCCCGCCCCTGCTCAAATCCTGTCCTTCTGAACATAGTCCAATTTCTTCATCCTTTCACTTATTAAGATTGTTAAACTATAGTACTATGTCCCCTCTGCTGCTTTATATGGTAATTATGTCTGTGATAGGGTTTCCCATTATGCTAGACTGTAAAAACCTTGAGGTAAGGAGTTAGGTAATAGTCACACTTTTTTCTTTTTTCCCCTGCTTCTCTTAGGGTCATAATGGATAAAAAATACTTGTCTCACAATTAGTAACCCTTCAGTGTGAACTTGCTGATTGATTTCAGTTTGCCTAATCATAAGAATTCAGTTCAGTCGCTCAGTTGTGTCCAATTCTTTGTGACCCCATGGACCGCAGCTTGCCAGGCCTCCCTGTCCAACACCAACTCCCAGAGTTTACCCAAATTCATTGAGTCGGTGATGCCAACCAACCGTCTCATCCTCTGTCATCCCCTTCTCCTCCTGCCCTCAATCTTACCCATCATCAGGGTCTTTCAAATGAGTCAGCTCTTCACATCAGGTGGCCAAAGTATTGGAGTTTCAGCTTCAACATCAGTCCTTCCAATGAACACCCAGAACTGATCTCCTTTAGGATGGACGGCTGGATCTCCTTGCAGTCCAAGGGACTCTCAAGAGTCTTCTCCAACACCACAATTCAAAAGCATCAATTCTTCGCCACTCAGCTTTCTTTATAGTCCAACTCTCACATCCATATATGACTACTGGAAAAACCATAGCCTTGACTAGATGGACCTCTGTTGACAAAGTAATGTCTCTGCTTTTTAATATGCTGTCTAGGTTGGTCATAACTTTCCTTCCAAGGAGTAAGCATCTTTTAATTTCATGGCTATAATCACCATCTGCAGTGATTTTGGAGCCCCCAAAAATAAAGTCAGCCACTGTTTACCCATCTGTTTGCCATAAAGTGATGGGACTAGATGCCTGATCTTAGTTTTCTGAATGTTGAGCTTTAAGCCAACTTTTTCACTCTCCTCTTTCACTTTCATCAAGAGGCTCTTTGTAAGGGTGGTGTCATCTGCATGTCTGAGGTTATTGATATTTCTCCCTGCAATCTTGATTCCAGCTTGTGCTTCCTCCAGCCCACGCGTTTCTCATGATGTACTCTGCATATAAGTTAAATAAGCAGGGTGACAATATACAGCCTTGACGTACTCCTTTTCCTATTTGGAACCAGTCTGTTGTTCCATGTCCAGTTCTAACTGTTGCTTCCTGACCTGCATATAGGTTTCTCAAGAGGCAGGTCAGGTGGTCTGGTATTCCCATCTCTTTCAGAATTTTCCACAGTTGATTGTGATCTACACAGTCAAAGCCTTTGGCATAGTCAATGAAGCAGAAATAGATGTTTTTCTGAAACTCTCTTGCTTTTTCAATGATCCAGTGGATGTTGGCAATTTGATCTCTGGTTCCTCTGGCTTTTCTAAAACCAGCTTGAACATCTGGAAGTTCACATACTGCTGAAGCCTGGCTTGGAGAATTTTGAGCATTGAATTACAATATTTATATTGATTGATTCAGTTTTCTAAGGCTATGCAACAAATCACCTCAAAACTTCGTGGCTTTTAAAAATAAATTATTCCTCTTATTCTATGGGCCAGAAACTTGGGAAACTGGACTAGGTGGCTTTTCTGCTCCAAGTGGCATCAGTTGGTGTCCCTTGTTTGACTGTATTCAGTTGGTGGCTGGGCTGGGCTGGAAGGTGCCAGGAGGCGTCACCCATATATCTGATGCTCATCCTCCAGTGGCTGAGCCCAGGCTTCTTTCCAGCATGGTGGCTGGCTGTCCCCAGAGAGTTCCAGAGGCTGACTGGCCTCTTAACAGGTAGACCCAGAACTGGCATAGTTAGTATCACTTCTTTGTATCCAGTTGCCCAAAGTAAGCCACAAGGCCAGCTCAGGCTCAAGGGGAGGGAAGCAGATTATCTCTTTTGATAGGAGGAGCAGGCCCACCAGGGAAGAGTACTAATGGGGCCATCTTTGGAGACTATCTTCCACAGTCATAAGGGCAATTAATATTGAGCTTTCACTCTTGTAAGGTACTGTGCCAAGTATCTTTATGCTTTTTATCATTTAATCCTCACACAGTTCTAGATGAAGGTGCTATTGCCATTTCCTTTTTATATTAAATAAAGAAACTGAGGCTTGAAAAAATTAAGTAACTTTCCCAAAGTGACACAGCTCTCCTTTGAGAGGAGTGGACTTGAGACAAGATAATCTAATTTAGAACCTCTTCTTGGCAAAGAGAAACCTTGATGAAACTTGTCGACAAACTGAATTCTTTTACGTGCATGTCTTTACATTACTTGCTGTGGGAAATCAAAAAGAATAAGCCACATCTGGGAAATAAGACTGAAGTATAAAAGATAGTATATGTATTGAGTAATAATATAAGCTAATAAGTAATATGTTAAACAGGATGGGCCCTTTAGTAAATGATGGAGGAGTTTGGAAAAATGGAAAGTGCAGCTGTCTTGAAGGAGGTAGGAGATGGGTCCTTTGGGTGAGCTGCTGATCCTTAGGAATATTCGTGGGGCTGGGAATTAGCATGAGCCCTAGCAGGAAGGCCAGGGGAGACTGGTGCTCACCAGTGGAGCCAGCAGATGGAGAGCAGACTGGGTCCTGGCCCCGCAGAGCTGGGAGGGCCAGTCAGGGAGGTCAGACTTCTCAGGCAGCCTAGAAGCGTCCTCTTGTTATGAATAATCAGATATTCTGGCTGGAGAGAATCCCTCCAGGCTGCTCCTTGACAGCTAGGACTGTGGTTGTCTATTTCTGCTTACCCTAGAGGAGCCCAGTGCCAGTCAGAGAAGTGATAACCAGTGCCACTCAGTTAATATACATAAAAGAATGTACCTCAGGGATCTTCCATTCAACTTCCATGTTCAGAGATGGGGAAATCCAAGTTCAGAGACCAAGTGATTTGCCCCATGTGACAGCCAAGACCACAACAAAAGTCCTCTGCATTCCAGGGTGTTTGGCAGCCTACATGGAGGTTAAGATTTTGGCCTCTGAAGTCAGACCCTCTATTTCTGATGAGGTAAATACCCTTGAGCAAGTTTCTTCACCTCTCCACGCTGGAGTTTCTTCATTTGAAAAGTGGAGATATTAATACCTACTGCATAGAGGTGTAGAAGAAGTACCTTGGATAAAGCACTGAGAACTGCGCCAGTCTATGGTGAGTATCAGTGAATGATAGTAACTATAAGAAAGCCTTCCTCAGTGATCAGTGCAAAGAAATAGAGGAAAACAATAGAATGGGAAAGAGTAGAGAGATCTCTGAGAAAATTAGAGATACCAAGGGAACATTTCAAAGATGGGCACAATAAAAGACAGAAAAAGTATGGACCTAACAGAAGCAGAAGATATTAAGAACAGGTGGCGAGAATGCATAGAAGAACTATACAAAAAACATACTAGTGACCCAGATAACCATGGTGGGATCACTCACCTAAAGCCAGACATCCTGGAGTGTGAAGTCAAGTGGGCCTTAGGAAGTATCACTATGAACAAAGCTAGTGGAGGTGATGGAATTCCAGCTGAACTATTTCAAATCCTAAAAAACACAATGCTGTGAAAGTGCTGCACTCAATATGCCAGCAAATTTGGAAAACTCAGCAGTGGCCACAGTCAGTTTTCATTACAATTCCAAAGAGAGGCAATACCAAAGAATGCTCAAACTACCACACAATTGTACTCATCTCACATGCTAGCAAAATAATGCTCAAAATTCTCCAAGCTAGGCTTCAACAATCCACGAACCAAGAATTTCTAGATATTAAGCTGGGTTTAGAAAGGCAGAGGAACCAGAGAGCAAATTGCCAACATCTGCTGGATTATAGAAAAAGCAAGAGAGTTCCAGAAGAATGTCTACTTCTACTTCATTGACTATGCTAAAGCCTTTGACTGTGTGGATCACAATAAACTGTGGAAAATTCTTCAAGAGATGACAATACCAGACCACCTGACCTGCCTCTTGAGAAATCTGTGTGCAGGTCAAGAAGTAGCAGTTAGAACTGGACATGGAACAACAGACTGGTTCCAAATAGGAAAAGGAGTACATCAAGGCTGTATACTGTCACCCTGCTTATTTAACTTATATGCAGAGTACATTATGTGAAATGCCAGACTGGATGAAGCACAAGCTGGAATCAAGATTACAGGGAGAAATATCAACAACCTCAGATATGCAGATGGTACCACCCTTATGACAGAAAGCAAAGAGGAACTAAAGAGCCTCTTGATGAAAGTGAAAGAGGAGAGTGAAAAAACTGACTTAAAACTCAACATTCAGAAAACTAAGATTATGGCATCTGGCCCCTTCACTCCATGGCAAATAGATGGAAAAACAATGGAAACAGTGAGAGACTATTTTCTTGGGCTCCAAAATCACTGCAGGTTGTGACTGCAGCCATGAAATTAAAAGACATACTCCTTGGAAGAAAAGCTATGACCAACCTAGACAGCATATTAAAAAGCAGAAACATTACTGACAAAGGTCCATATAGTCAAAGCTGTAGTTTTTCCATTAGTCATGTATGGAAGTGAGAGTTGGACCATAAAGAAAGCTGAGCACCCAAGAATTTATGCTTTTGAGCTGTGGTGCTGGAGAAGACTCTTGAGAATCCCTTGGACTGCAAGGAGATCCAACCAGTCCATCTTAAAGGAAATCAGTCCTGAATATTCATTGGAAGGACTGATGCTGAAGCTGAAACTTCAAAACTTTGGCCACCTGATGCGAAGAACTGACTCATTGGAAAAGACCCTGATCCTGGGAAAGATTGAAGGCAGGTAGAGAATGGGATGCGGAGAAGGCAATGGCACCCCACTCCATTACTCTTGCCTGGAAAATCCCATGGACAGAGGAGCCTGGTGGGCTGCAGTCCATGGGGTCGCTAAGAGTCAGACAGGACTGAGCGACCTCACTTTCACTTTTCACTTTCATGCACTGGAGAAAGAAATGGCAACCCACTCCAGTGTTCTTGCCTGGAGAATCCCAGGGACGGGGGAACCTGGTGGGCTGCCGTCTATGGGATCACACAGAGTCAGACACGACTGAAGTGACTTAGCAGCAGCAGTAGCAGCAGAGAACAGGATGATACAGGATGAGATGGTTGGATGGCATCACCAACTTGATGGACATGAGTTTGAGTAGACTCCAGGAATTAATGATGGATAGGGAAGTCTGGCATGCTGCAGTCCATGGGGTTGCAAAGAGTTGGACACGACTGAGCGACTGAAAACTTTTTGGGGGCTTTCCCTGCTTCTTAAAGGAGGGATCTGTGTGTTTATGTATGTGGTATTATGTTCTTCCTTGGTCAGTGTATCTCCCATCACAGGTCTTAGTTCTGAGCGCGTTATCTATAGGTTTCTGGGAACTGCTCCATCAAATGTCAAGAAATAGCAGCTGCTTCCTCTCCACAGACCTCCCTTTGTCCTTCTCACATTTGGAGCGGCTCCACCACAGCTCAGTCTCATAACCTGCACCCGCACCCCCTCCCCGATGGTCTTGAGAGAACTCTGAGGCCATGGGCTGAGAGAGGCAGCCTGGCTAGAACCCAGATCAAGATTCCCATCCAGACTCAGCTGCCTAACTACAGGGGGTCCTTAGGCAAGTAAACTGCTCTGACTTACCTTAGAGCATTTTGGGGAAGATTAGAGACGTTGTTCTAGCATGGTGCCAGGCACATATTAGAAACTCATAGTCACTTGATTAATTCCTGGTGGCACAAGCTGAGATTTGCAACTTCGGGGGCCACTGTCTCATTGGCACACACACTGCCTGGACATTGGAGTGACCACATAATGGCATCACTACATGTCTCTGCAGGTCTTGGTTCTGGGAAGGGGACCATGAATCTGGATTTTATCCAGAGAGCTAGTCTCAGAAGCAGCCTGTGATCACCTGAGTTGTCTTTCTAGAGCCAAAGCTCTCACCTATCCCCTTGTCTCAGACAAGGTTTCCTTTCCTCTGACTCAACAAAATCAGGACCGCAAACTCAGGGGTCACAGCAGAGAGTGCCTCCATTGGTCACCCCTTCCAGGTCCCCACCCACATCACAAGCCCACACTTGAGGGCTTCTTTTTAGTACCTCTGTAGAAACATCAGAATTGAAGCTAAACTGAAAGCCCAGAGACTTCTCTGTGGCCCTAAGGACCTGAGCTCCTTTCTCATGGAGAGCAAATGAGGTCCAAATCTCCCAGGTGGCAGGAAGCACAGAGGTACCAAGTGTCAGGGCTCAGTATGACTGTCCATGCCTCTTACTGAGGCTCCCTTTATAGAAAGATGCAGACTAGCCTGAGAAGTTCCCTCTTGACTTTTCAGGGCTGCCAGGCAGGAATTGATCCTTGAACCAGGTGTCAAGTGGATGATTCTATGGTTCTCTTATGAGTACAAGCTCAACCTGGCTGCAACACTGTAATGTTGGAGAAGGTGTAATAGCAGGACACTTGGTCTTTGTTCACTTTCCTCCTCCAGTACCTCGCTTCTTCAGACCAAGTTGTGCCCTCCCAGCCTTGGGGAAGGAGCATATGAAATGAATAGACCAACAGGGGTCTGAGCACAAGGACAGAATAATATTGTCATTTATAACAAATATCTGTTGAGCATTTATGCTGGTATATATATAAAGGGTAAAGGGTAAATGTAAATTGCATGTATATGATATGTCTGTATATGATATATACCATATATATATGATAAATACACAGAACAAATGGCCTGGCACTATGCTAAGGGAAAGGGCTATAATACTATAAATTCATTCATTCATTTAGCACCTGTTTCTTATGTCACTACTACATACAAGGCACTGAGTGTTGGGAATCCAGCAGTGAACAAAACAGCTGGAAATCTGTGCCCTCATAGAACTTATATTCAAGGGGGTGGGGGGACGGCAATAAACAGGTTAAAAAACCCACAATGTCAGGTGGTGATAAGACAAAAACAAAGCAGGAAACAGAAGCAAGGGCAGGTGAAGCAGAGTTCTGAGAAAGGGTATTTGTCTGTTGTAATCTGGGATATTCACAGAAGCCTTTCTCATAAATTACAGTAACATTTGAGCAGGGCTGTTAAAGTATGAGCCATTTACCTGGTGGAGGAGTGGTCTAAACAGAGGGAGTGGCCAGTGCAAACACCTGAGCAGGACTGTGCCTGGCATTCCCAAAGAACACTGAGGAAGCCATCATGGCTGAAGCAGAGTGAGCTAAGGACAGGATAGGAGGAGATGGGCCAGAGGGAAAGCAGGCACTCCCCTGACCATCCTAGAAAAGAAAGAACATAGTCTTGTAAAAGCTTAGATAATGGGACAAGGTAGAATGTGGTAAGGACAGACTAAGGGGCCCGGTGATTTTAAAACAGAAGAGTGTCCTCTCTGGGGTGGGGGCAGTCAAGGAAGCCCCTGACGGGAGCCAGGACTTGAACTGATAAGAGGAAGGACAGTGCAACCAGGTAGAGGCTGATTCTGGCAGGAGAAATGTGAGAGAAGCTCAGAGAGCTTGCACAGGGACCTAGTGAAGATAAGGCCAGACACAAAGGTGAAGGCTGTGTTTAGAGGGCCTTGGATGGCTGACGGGAAAGTTGTGAAAAATCAGTAGAAGCCTGCCTGTCCCACATTCCATACCCTGACGCAGACAGCCTGGCCCAGGCCAATGGTGGTGCCGGCTCTCAAAATCTTCCCAAACCCAGCCTGTTCTTGTCTCCCTGCCTCGGGTTCATCCCTTCCCTGCTGACTCATACTTTCCTGTATCCCTTCCAGTGATGACTATGGCTCTGCCAGGGGCACAAACCAGGTCCCCTCCCACCCACAGTCACCCTCCCCGGACATCAGTCTTTGAGTTCTGCCGGAATTCTTTCTGTCTTGCTGGAACTGCTGGATTCCCGCAGGCAGTGGGGGTGGATAGCTATTCCTATGAAAAGTGTTGCTCAGTTTCTGAATGAAAAAGGCATGTGAGAGCTGAAGATAAGGATTCCCCCATTCCCCCCAAGTCAGGTTTAACCGTGAGCAAACCCTGAGCCTTACTCACCTCTTTCCATCCATCACTAATGACCTGGGTGTGAGAAAAGCAGGAAGGTGTTGTCGTCATATGACATGGCAAAAAGGGATTAGCCGCTAATGCCATTTGGTTTAGAGATGCATTGTTGCATAAAATACTCTGAAGGAGTTCAAATGTCCCCCAGGCTAATGCTTACATCCTCAGATTGGTAACACTATAGCTGAGTATTGTTTTACTTGCCATTTTTCAAAAGAGGGAGAAAAATACTCAAGCCATTATTCAGTTGAATAATAATACTTTTGAAGGAAACAACCACAACTGTCAAACCCTACTTCTGTGGGCAGGATGTGGTGGGGCTATTGTTCCCTCCAGGCCACCTTTCCACCTACAGAAACTGGTCTGGGTCATGATCAGATTATAGGGAGTATTAGGAGGCTTTGAGGATTTGGAGAGAAAGTCTTAAAGATGGCAGCCTAGCTCTGGCAAAAAGGATAAGATCACTGTCTTCAAAGCCAGACACACGTGACCTCTATTTTTGGTGCTGGTTGACTCTGAGCACATTGTTGAAACTCCTTGAACCTTAGTGTTCTCATCTTAAAAAAAAAAAAAAAAATAAGTGGGCAGGTGTTAGCAACGCTGTGGAGGTAATCATCTTGTAGTGTGGAAGTGTATTTAATCAACAGGTAGTATGCAATGTTTTGAGGTAATTACATCTCAGTAAAGCTGGCAAATAAATGAGGTTAGGGTGGTAATGACCATCTCCTAGAGTTGTTTCAATGTTTGGGTGTGAAAAAGTCTGGGAAAGTGCCTACCACAGTGACTGAATAATTCAGCTGGGACTCAGGAAGAAGGGTAGTTGGGTGTGGTACTGATTGGCTAGAGGCCCTTCCTCTATATCTATCTTCTTTATAAGCCAATTATACTTTTGATATAATTTTGAGGAAAAAAGATGAGGCTACATAGCATTTAAAATTCTTAAAAAAAAAAAAAAAAAAGGCATACTGGCAGTGATTGCCAAATTATTGAAGTTCCCAGATGAAGGAGTGAATGTTGGGTCTTGGCAAAGTGGCTTGGGGAATTTCTGAGTGTGAAATTTGAATAAAGAAATCTAAACTAGGGGGGAAAAAACGTTTCTACAGATCTTATCACTGTATAATGAAGAGTTGTATAAAAACTATTTGTCCCTACTGCATATTTACTTACCAATGAGCAGGATATCTTGCAGGCCAAAAGTTCATACTACTGTTAGCTCCCAAGTGTTGTGTGAACTTAAAATGAACCAGCTTCAAAAGTGGCTCGAAAAATACTCTGACCCATAGATGTTCCCACCTCCCACATGTTCCCCAACACTTGCCATGGTCCTGGGGAGCTGGGTGTTAAACATCTAGAAAGATGAAATGAAGGCATGGTGATAATGCTCTCCCTCCCCAGTACAGCCTCTACTCTCAACACTTCTTCCAGATACTTCCTTGGAAGTAAAGTTCTTGTTCCATTACATCAAGCTTCCAGGCTTAGCCATAGTTTATAATGATAAACAAAGCTCTGCCAACTCCAAACAGTGAATTGATAAAAATAGATTTATTTTATTTTTTAAATGCTAGCATAGTTTTTGAATTTTCATACTTTTTGCTGTAGTGACTATGATGTATGTCTTCAAGTTAGGACCCAGTCTTACTGGTGGGCATTTGAAGTGTTGGCATGATTCCTTGCTTACAGTACAGATTCCATGTGTAATTTTTGTAGTTGCTTAGGCATCATATATACTGTTAACATGCGGTTTAGTGATAGTAAGATTGATCATGGCCATGTCCCATCTCTGTTTTAACTGGCTGTGTGATTTTGGTCAAATGACTTGACTTCTCTGTGCTTCAATTTCTTCATCAGCAACATGAAGATAGCAGAAACTAATAAGGTGACTTTTGGGGATTCAGTGGATGAATAATGTGAAATCTTCAGTAAACTATATAACACAGATAATTGGCTGTAATATTTACTATGGTTCTCTTCAGCTTTACCATTTCTTGCTCTCCTACCTTCTACCAGTTTCTCTGTGCCTCTCACACCTTCCTTCTGTGAGAGTTCCAGGGAGCTTGGAAACCAGTTGTCAGTTTTGCCACCATTTTCTTTTCACAATTGCACTTGCCTCATCAGAGCCTTATGTCCTCACACAGATGTTCCTAAAAACTGTTGTTAAATAAACAACAGTCTTACTAGTCACAGTGAATGAAAAGCTAGAAAGAAAACTGAGATCTCCGAGTTCTTCCATTGGGCTTACAGCACTTCTTAGAAGCTAATAGACGTTAAAGATGTCCCAAGGGGAATTTTACCCTAACCAAGATACCCACAAACCCAGAAATGACACCCATGCTCTCCCCAGACTGCTTAGCTAAGGCAATAGGAAAAAAAGGTCCTTCTCCTCAAATAAACCTCAACCCAGGCCATCCCTTTTATCTTTACTGACCATGTTTCTCTGACTGCATTATGGGTTTATGTTATTAATTTTTTTAAAAATCTAATTTTGCTCCTGGGGTCTAAGCTGAACCTTTGGATTAGTTCAGCCTTCCTCTTCCAGAAGACTGCTCTGCCTAGTATTCCTTAAAGTGTCTCTTTTCTTATTTATTCAAGAAATAGTTAAGGATGACAATGCTGACATTTGATAAAGCTGCCTTGACTAGGCCCCAAGTCTCAGCTTGCTAATTCACCACTGTTCTAGGAGAAAGATGTCTGGGGTTTCTACCGCCATCTCCTCTCATTGAGGTGGTTCTCTGTGGGTCTCCATGGCGACTTAGATTTATTCATCCTCCAATTGAATTGGTTGTGCTTCCCAGCTATTATGCTTGCAGGCCTGTTCTGTTTCTGGAATTGCCATTTTTTACCTACTAAGGGTAGGACATTTGATCTTAGCTGGTATCTCAGAATTAAGTTTGACTTCTTAGCCATGGCTGGAAGATCCCTGAAGGCAAGTCCTGTGTCTTGGGCATCTGAGCCGTACACAGGGTCTGGCTTCCGTGGGTGACCAGGGAACATTAACTAAATTGAACTGAACCAGGCCTTGAAGGATGATGAGAATTTAGCTGGAAGGACTGGAGAGCTGGGGCCTTCTAGGGAGAGGTTTCTACAGGAAAGAAGAGACAGGTGGGAAGCAGGAATTACAAGGGGCAAACTGTAATTGGATTGCAATTTAGTTACATATGAGAGTAATTGGAGGGCAGACAGATGGCCATTTGCTTTGAATACCTTAGAACAGTGTTGTCTATTCTGGCTTCAGGTTAGAATCACATGGGCTACATTAGAGCCATACACCCACCTTGCCTCACCCTAGTTCAGTTAAAATTGAATCCCTGTGGGTGAGGCCTGGGGACGCTGAGAACCACTGACTCTGACTTAGGGCTCCTAGGGACACTTTGCCCGCTGTGGTGAGAGCCCCACACCAGGAGGCCTCTGTTACTATAAATTGCTAGTGGTCGTGGGGAAATGGCAGAATCGGTCTCTAAGTCTTCCAAGCTGGAGTTCAGAATTCTAGAGTGACTCTAAAAAGAATTGGGTGAAAAATCAGTGAAAGAGATCTGTTGATGACACAGCAAAATGATTGGTAATGACTAGTTAAAATCAGGGCAGCCAGTGCTACAGACTTCTGAAGACCCCACTGCCCCTGCCCTCCTGTCATCGTAACCCTTGCACTCTGAACATGATTGATTTTTGAATGCTTGCGAACTGACGAATCTCAAGTTTAAGTGTAGTTCAAATGTCACCCTATATCTAGGTCACAGCAAAAGTCACTATAAGTCCCAGGAATGAGAAGTTTTCAAGTTAATTAGGGTGCTGTTTATATTTGCAGTATTCAAAATAAATCATTCGGTTTGTCATATCCTGAGTTTTCGAAAATCATTTCTGTTCGTGAGTAAGTGACGGAAGGTGTTCATTTCCTAAGTAAGTGTAGGTTTTCCAGGTGTTTAAGTTCACAGCAAGAACTCAGTCTCAAGTGTGTCTTATATTGGTAACAGTCATTGAGCCATGAAGGGAAGTGAAGTGAAGAAGTGAAGAGAAGTCGCTCAGTCATGTCCAACTCTTTGCGACCCCATGGACTGTAGCCCACCAGGCTCCTCGGTCCATGGGATTTTCCAGGCATGAATACTGGAGTGGGTTGCCACTTCCTGCTCCAGGGGATCTTCCCAACCAGGGATCGAACCTGGGTCTCCCGCATTGTAGGCAGACACTTTACCATTCAAATAGCCATAGGACTAGCAAATAATCACCCTTGATTATGGAGTCCTGCGTACACCTATGTCCTGTGTGAGAATTTTAAAGCAATATTGAAACAAAATGTTTCTCATGGAAGGACGCACTCATCTGTCTTTTCTTCCATAAGTTATCTCCTGATGCTTGGGCTTTTATTAAGTCGCATAGATTTAATACAGCACACATGCCCCTTTGGGAAGAGCATACTGGATTCTAAAAGAAAATCACATGAGCGTGTTTCTCCTTACACTTGTCCAGATTCAGGTCACATCCACCCTGGCTTCTAGAAGAAAGGCTGAAAACTACAACGAGAAAGTTGCAGCATTTGCAGGAATTATAGGAATCTTGACACATAGTCTTGGACAAGCAAATACTAGCCTGAGTAACCATGAAGGCAGTGACTTTTTTACCGAGCTAATTGGCAAGTCACAAATAAAAGCTTTTCTGCTTAAAGAGAAACAACAGAGTACCCAAGTGTTTCCTTGTGAATACTTTTCCATGTGCATCATAGCAAAGCAGAGATCGGTTTACATTACACTGTTTAAATTCAGAATTCTTTGAGCTGGAGGAATTTCGCTTAAAACTGCACCACACTCCCAACACTTTCATGTTGGAAAAGCAAGGTTCCGTGTTTTTTTTTTTCTTTTTGTAAATTTATTTTTTAATTGGAGGAAAATTGCTTTATAATGTTGTGTTAGTTTCTGCTGTTCAGCAAAGCAAATCAGCCATAATTATACATACATCCCTCCTTTCTGAGCCTCTCTCCCCTCCCCCAACCCACCACTCTAGGTCATCAAGAGCACCAGGCTGGGCTCCCTGTGGTGTATAGCAACTTCCCACCAGCTGTCTGTTTACACATGATGGTGTATATGCATCCCACCCTCTCCTTCCCATCCCTGCATCCACAAGTCCAGTCTCTACATTTGTGTCTCCATTTTTAACACTTTAGCTTGAGGACTCTTATTTTCTATACTGAAGACATTGTAAGACATTGAACTTCTCTGTGCTGATTGTTACTATGACTTCTATAACATAGGTTGTGTGTGATACAGTTTGATGTGACAGTCCGCTTTCTAAGAATTCTATTTTTGTTTATTTATTAATGTATGAGCTATAGCTAAACTCCAAAAGTTGACTGCTGGGAGTACCAGCCAGTTAACATTATTGAAAATAGTAGGTTAGTGTGAAAGAGTCCAATTGATCGATTTGCTGTTTATTAAGGGCCTATGCCTGCTGGGTTTTTATAGCGTGTGGATCTCATTGATTCCCCAGCTAAGAAGCTTCCATGGCTGACCTACATTCTGTTTCTCTGAATTTCCCATTCCTGTTCATATTTTCCCTCCAATGTCCTAGCCACAGAAGCATAATGTTGCCCCCTTTTATTGTTGCTGGGGTGAGAAAAAAAGTTTTTCCCATTCATTTACTACGCAGATGAGTGGAATTTTTTCAGAAGGAACATTGGTAAGAAGAGCAAACAAAAGTAAATGGGAGAGGTTAGAGTCCAAGATTCTGTTCCAAATTTAAATACGGTCTAGCCACAGAGTAGAATAGCCAGCCAGGCTTAAGTGGTACAAATACCAGTCTGTGATTCTTCTCCCCTTTGCCTCTGGAGAACCTGGGCCAAAGCTTCCCTGTCCCCTTGAAGCCCATGGTATGTCCACCTCTTGGTCCTGTTTCATTTCAACCAGTGGCCTGAGCCCTCAGCACTGTAGAGTCAAGTAACCAGTGGGAGGAGCAATCTCCACAGGCCTTTCCATGGGAGTCTTCTCTCCATCTTATAAAATCCCCAGAGGCAAGGGCAGGGGCTCATCTCCCACAGCCCAGCTATAAGACCCTCTCCTGGTTCTCCCAGATAAATCAGTCTGGTGACTTCAGCCTGACTCTGGGCCTCTTCATGTATATTCCTATTCGTAGGCACTGCCCTGGTCAGCATTTTGATCGTCAGACATCGTTCTATACATGCTATTGTTTTGTGCATAGAATTTTTAATAGAAGGAGAGCATAGAAAACTTTCAGAAACCATATTGTCCTGTCTGTAGTTCCTACCTTTTCAAGCCTTTTAAAATCATGGTGATTTCCTGAGAGAGACTCTTTGTTTTATAATTTCATTCTAAACTCACAACTTTCCATCCAGCTTAAACACTTGAAGTGGGAAAACTCTGTGGTGGGCCTTTGGGAAAACAGTTTTTGAAAGGTGTTGTGTAAATATGGGATTATTACTCCTCCTTGTGCCAAAATCATGTCAAATAAAACAGTTTCAGATCTGTACTTTTACTGACCCAAAGCCCTCTTTCATCACAGTTATGTCCTTAATCTGTTCTAGGATCACTGCCATAATCTTATCACTCTAATTATAGCCCCCAAAAATGTAAAATATGTTATATAACTCAGAGCTTGTTTGGACTTCTTATAGCCATGCTTATACGGCAAAAAAAACAAAACAAAGCAACTTTCAGTTCAGCTGTGAAGGGGAAGAGTGAGGTAATTATTCCAATTTTTTAAAAGTAATGTTAGAAATGTCCAATTGACATCTTTTTGTAATATATTGCCTTAAATTTTTTTAAATCAATGGGCGGTTACATAGTGCACTCCTAGAGATGTGTGGGTCTGAAGGCAATTGCTGCCTCTAATTATTATGGTAAACAATCCATGAGACAGTGAAGATGGGCACCTTTCCAGTTGGTGGGGAACAGAAGGAAGAATTTGGGTAGAGCGATTGGGACCACGGAGGGGCCAACCTCCATGGAGACAATGGCGGGCCCATAGATCCCACTGTGAGCAGAGGCTGCGTTGCTGGATGACAGAGCAGAAATGTCTTTGCTCCATCAGCTTCCCCTGGCTGGAGGAGCAGGTGTGAACGCGTCAGCGGGTCCAGAGTGCCATCTCTGAGTGGTTGCTCTGCAGTTGTGTGTGTGTCTTCGTGGGTGTATGACACAATGTACTGGTTTTTTCATTCTCATGGAGGGGTTCCAGCATCTTTCCTTACAAAATACTCAGGCCAATGGCTGTGCTAGTTTCCCCCCCAACCCCCTCCCCCAGCACCTGCTAGTCCCTAGACTGTTGTTACATCTCAGAGAAGGCCAGCAATGGTCTTAACCAATCTCACATGGTTTTTCAGGGCTCTGATTCCAGAGTGGCAGCTTAATTTTTGGCTGGAGCCATTCCATATAATAAATGCTATTGTATAAGCTATGACACAGTCCTATTTTGTTTTGGCCATGCGTCATGACTTGGGGGTTCTTAGCTCCCCAAGCAAGTATTGAATCCCGGGCCCTCGGCAGTGAAAGTACGAAGTCCAAACCACTGGACCAGCAGGAAATTAATTCCCTGTCGTAGTCCTTTATCTGATGCCAGCCAGTGCTCAGAATTTTCTTTTCACTGTCTTTCTCTGGAGCGGAGGGTGTTGCTGATTTAGCATGTAGTTATTCAGTTTAGGGGCTTCTCCGGTGGCTCAGAGGGTAAAGCGCCTGCCGGCAATGTGGGAGACCTGGGTTTGATCCCTGGGCAAGTTCCCCTGGAGAAGGAAATGGCAACCCACTCCAGTATCCTTGCCTGGAGAATCCCATGGATGGGGTCGCAAAGAGTCGGACATGACTGAGCGAGCTCACTTCACTTCACTTCACTTCACTTCACTATTCAGTTTAGTGTTTATGTCTTTCAGTGTTTTCAGTGCAAAGTCCTGTAGAAACCTGGAATGCCAAGCAGCTCCTGACAGCAATAGGAATGCCGTAGAGTCATCATATACAAAAACTTTCGTTTATGCTCATTCGTTGATTATGAATGTGATTGGCAAATAAATTAGGACAAATGAGCCAGGGAGCTGCTCACACTTAGGGGTTCTCAGCTCCTCCCTGCCTCAAACAAAGGCATCTCCTCAGGAGGGGGTGGTGGGGGAGTCATGGCTCTACACTGAGCAGTTCTAGTGGATGTTAGATCCTGTGCTTGTATTTGATTATCCTATGGTGTACTGTATTGTGTATGTTGTATATTTGTACTGTTTTATTTTACAGAACAGTATACACAAAATCACATTTCCTGCATTTTTTTCAAACTCCAGGTTATGTTTTTGACTAGTGGGCCATGAAATTCACTTAGTGTGTTTCTATGAGCATTTTCTCTTTAACGGAAAAAAATAGGATAGAAAATATGAGCGTACAGCCATATCTTCTACAGGTAGTAAAGATAAGAGTTGTATTGGGAAACAATTTCAGTTACTGGTTTCTATGTATACGTGGGTTTTGACCTACAGTGTGGGGCCCTGCCAGGGGGAACTGAGTCAGCAGGTGAGAGACCAAAATAGCATGCCTAGAGGGCAAAGGTGACTCCTGGAAGGAGGTCTGACTCACAGAGGGTTCCCCCGCTGTCCTGGGAATTGGTATCTGATGTAAATCCCAGCCTAGCAAGCGGTAGCTGGGATTCCATCCTGGTGGAGTTCATGGGGTGAGGGCCCAGGGCAGATACTGCTCCTAAAAGATCAGCTGCCATCCTTTGTCCCAAGAAAATGGGCTACTTAAAGGTTGGCGAATAGCCAGACTCCCATCTCCAGGCTGGCTTGGCATTCTCCAGCACCCCTGTGTGGGTTCTGGGCCTTGTCTGGCCTCCAGGGCTAAATGTGACTGTTTGCCAGCAATATGTGGTGACACTGAGCTCCACGGGGCAGGGTTTCTCAAAAAACACCCCAAAGAGCTTTGGCTTCACATCATTGTCATCTGCTGAAGCAGAACCTCTGGGCTGAGTCCCAGGTGATTTTGTTAATAGCAAATCTTCCAGAAGACTCTCCTGCACATGAAACTTTGAGAATCTCAGCTTTAGGATTTCTTTAATATACATACCACATTGAAAGATGGAAAACCCTAAGCCTGGAGAGTTATTTTTTAATATGGCTTCATTTGGGGTTCTTCTTCTTGGTCAGGGTTTTTACACACCTGGTTGAAAACTTAAAAGGGGGCAAAAAAGTCAACTGTTTATCTAACAGCAGTCGCAGGATAGCTCTCCTCTGAAGGCCAATATCTTGGGCACAACCCCTTCAGGAATCCTCCTGAAAATACCCTCTGATAAACACAGAGTTGGATGGGATTCAAGAGGTATTCCACATTCTCTGTTTATTTATTTCTATGATGAGTGAACATCACTGGAAGAGCCCTATATCCATTTTCATCTGTTAATCACCAAGCAGCTCTTAAAAACTCTTCCTGGGTCTGACACTGAGCATTCTGCCTCTTTCCTCAACTCAACATGAAGGGCCATGCTCAGCCTTGTTCTCTTGTCACTTCTCCTGTAGTGAATTCTTCCTAGGTCAGGAGCGATGTATCTGATATCCAAGGACTATTTGAAGGAGAGCTCCTGTGGCTTTTTTTTTTTTTTTCCCTGGAGACTCGGCCTTCCTGGCCATATTTATCCCCAGTTAGAGAAGTTTAAAGGCACAGGATTAAGAAGAGGCCAGGACAGGCAAGCCATGGGCTCTCCCTGAGCTGGGCCACATCTGATAACTCTTTGCTGAGCTGTTTTCTAAAAACTCATCAGAGAAAGAGTACAGAAATCTCATTTCCAGTTGGCCAAGGGAACCCAGGGCACTTGACTTTGATGAAATCTCATTCATTTCAGTTCAGTTGCTCAGTCGTGTCCCACTCTTTGTGACCCCAGGAACTGCAGCACGCCAGGCCTCACTGTCCATCACCAACTGCCAGTCTACCCAAACCCATGTCCATTGAGTCAGTGATGCCATCCAACCATCTCATCCTCTGTCATCCCCTTCTCCTCCTGCCCTCAGTCTTACCTAGTATCAGGGTCTTTTCAAATGAGTCAGCTCTTCGCATCAGGTGGCCAAAGTATTGGAGTTTCAGCTTCAGCATCAGTCCTTCCAGTGAACACCCAGGACTGATCTCCTTTAGGATGGACTGGCTGGATCTCCTTGCAGTCCAAGGGACTCTCAAGAGTCTTCTCCAACACCACAGTTCAAATGCATCAATTCTTCGGCACTCAGCCTTCTTCACAGTCCAACTCTCACATCCATATATGACTACTGGAAAAACCATAGCCTTGACTAGACAGACCTTTGTTGACAAAGTAATGTCTCTGCTTTTTAATATGCTGTCTAGGTTGGTCATAAGTTTCCTTCCAAGGAGTAAGCGTCTTTTAATTTCATGGCTGCAATCACCATCTGCAGTGATTTTGGAGCCCAAAAAATAAAGTCTGACACTGTTTCCACTGTTTCCCCATCTATTTGCCATGAAGTGATGGGACTGGATGCCATGATCTTCGTTTTCTGAATGTTGAGCTTTAAGCCAACTTTTTCACTCTCCTCTTTCACTTTCATCAAGAGGCTCTTTAGTTCTTCACTTTCTGCCATAAGGGTGGTGTCATCTGCATATCTGAGGTTATTGATATTTCTCCCTGCGATCTTGATTCCAGCTTGTGCTTCCTCCAGCCCAGCGTTTCTCATGATGTACTCTGCATATGAGTTAAATAAGCAGGGTGACAATATACAGCCTTGACATATTCCTTTTCGTATTTGGAACCAGTCTGTTGTTCCATGTCCAGGTCTAACTGTTGCTTCCTGACCTGCATATAGGTTTCTCAAGAGGCAAGTCAGGTGGTCTGGTATTCCCATATCCTTCAGAATTTTCCACAGTTTATTGTGATCCACACAGTGAAAGGCTTTGGCATAGTCAATAAAGCAGAAATAGATGTTTTTCTGGAACTCTCTTGCTTTTTCCATGATCCAGCGGATGTTGGCAATTTGATCTCTGGTTCCTCTGGCTTTTCTAAAACCAGCTTGAACATCTGGAAGTTCACAGTTCATGTATTGCTGAAGCCTGGCTTGGAGAATTTTGAGCATTACTTTGCTAGTGTGTGAGATGAATGCAATTGTGCGGTAGTTTGAGCCTTCTTTGGCATTGCCTTTCTTTGGGATTGGAATGAAAACTGACCTTTTCCAGTCCTGTGGCCACTGCTGAGTTTTCCAAATTTGCTGGCATATTGAGTGCAGCACTTTCACAGCATCATCTTTCAGGATTTGAAATAGCTCAACTGAAATTCCATCACCTCCAGTATCTTTGTTCGTAGTGATGCTTTCTAAGGCCCACTTGACTTCACATTCCAGGATGTCTGGCAAGGGGCTGATAAATACAATTAACCTGGTGATGCAGGTGGACTTTTATAGAGCAGTGAAGACTCGTGGCTGGAACAAGAAGGTAAAATACATGTCAGAGAAGATGTGGTCCTGGGAGGTCACCTCCTCATCTGCAAGCCCCAGAGCTCACAGTGCTGTGCCACCCACACATGGAGGGCTTTTGTGGGCTACATTATGGATAATGTACTGAGTTAGGGATCGTGTAGAGCTCAAGCCGCTAATCCCATTTTAGATGTTAGATACTGGAGAAGCTGTGCATTTCAAAACGCTGAAGTGGCTCAGGACAAAACCTCAGCAGTGTCTGTGGTTTCACTTGTTTAGAGCTTCAAATCAAAGCAGTTCCCTTTCTCTCTTTCTCTTCCTACTTAATTAATTAGCTCATTTATTTTTAAGTGAGAAAGCTGAATAACTCAAAAGCAAAAACTTGGGGGAAATTTTTTATCAGAGACTCTATCGTGGCCTAAAAAGGAAATCTCATCAGAATATCTCCATTTTGACTGCTGACATTTGACCTGCATACAGGATGTTTTCTCTCAAATACCAAACAAATCCTAGACAATTTAATCTGAAAAGTGAATATTAAAATGCAATTCTCTCTTTTGGTTGCACCCAGACCAGTGAGGTGGCTCATTAAATGTAAAAAGTGTTTTGAAAATTAGAAGGCCAGCATACTTATGTTAACTATTATTAGCTGTCATAAAATCAGTGTCTCTTAATTTAAGTCTTATTTCTACAGAGTGGGCAAGAATTCCACAGATAAGCCCACCTGCCCACTACAGTAGGGTTTACTGACTTGCTTAAGGGCACATGGGGACAGTGAGGAAGAGGAAGATTTAAGTTCTGTGTTCTGTTTTTTCTGACTAGCTGTAGAATAGCTAGATGATGATCCTTTTGTGCCTCAGTTCCCTCATCTGTGAAATGGGTTCAACATTCCTTGCCTATTCTATTCAAGGCTGTCCCGAGGTTTAAACAGCAGCATTTTGAAAAGCCCTGGGTATTCATGAAATGGAAAGCTCCCACCTTGTGTTCTCTTCATATTTTAGAATCTCCCATCCACTTTTTCACGTCCTCATCTTCAACAGGGACCCACATGGGGCTCACTGCACTGTGTCCCACCAGCACTGCTCTCCTTGAACCTCCCCCCAGACAGCTGGCTTTCTGAGCAAGGAGCACAGAGGGATGGGCAGGTTTGCCCAGCACAGACATCTGCCCAGTCATCCTTGAGCACTTTTTTCCTAATGCTTGGCCTTTTCCGGGGAGAGTCGGGTGATTGGCCCTGCATGGGGGTTTTGGTATCAGTGAAGGAAACCAGTGTCTGACAGGTGAGCTTTTTCATTTGATAGGAAATATGTCGTGCTTTCCCCACCTGGGCAAATTCTGCCAGTCCTGCAAGACCCAACTCAGTATGACTCTTGCCCTCTTTCTCCTCCTTCCAGGGAGAATGCACTCTCCCTTTCCATACCTCCACATGGCAAAGACCAGACCTATGGCTGTGGGTATTATGACTTTCCAAAGATGCTTCATGTATGAGTTTAGTAGGAGGAATTCAACAGAGGTTCTAAAAACTGTTTAGTTGGCTTGTCCCTGTAGTCTATCATCCCAGGGCCTTCCGTGGAATCCCCTGGTGGAGATGACTTGACCTTTATGTCAGAGTCAGACAAACAGAAGGACACATCAAGGCTCTTTCTTCCTCCTCTGGATCTAGCTTGGGCCAGAGTTGTCTCTCCAAGCCCATCTTTCCTGGAGTTTAACTGACCCCACCCCTTGCTCTGTTAGGTGGTCTCCAGAACCGCTGAGTTTCTACTGAGAAGCTTCCCAAGCAGTCACTAGTTCCCGACGAGGGAAGAGTGTGATGGAAGCCCCCACCCCTGGATCATACTGCTCTGGTTTCCTTCCAACCTTGCCAGTGCACACAGCCCAGCTCTCTCTCAGGCTTCCAGATCCTTTAAGCTTCTATTGACTCAGAGTGGTCTGAGATAGAGTGAAATGGGAGAGCATGCACCAGATTGGGGCAGAGCCCTTTACACACACGTTTTGCAGTAAACTGTAAGCCCAGATCAGAGTCCAGGCTGTGAGGAGCCAGGCTGGTTTAAGCCTGAGTGGTTTCCAAGAAGCCCTCTGGTCAGTGGGAGCATCGGTGAGTTTTATGCCTGCTGCAGGGAATACCTTCTGGTCTCCTTATCACTGTTGGGACAGTACCCTCACCCGATTCCATGTAGGTCACCAAGGGTGTAGGGGCCTCGCCTCCACTTTTCTGTGAGCTCTTATAAATCCTACCTATTCTAGAACATCTGTCTTGATCTCCTCTCATTGGTTTCCCTCTTGCCTTGTGCCATTTAGCTCTTGAGGATGTAGCATTTTATGTTCCATGAGTTCTGATTCCCCATCATGCCTAGAAGACCTCCGGGGCAGACCCAGGCCCTGGTGTCTGCTGACTCCAGCACAGAGCTAGCTCCCGTGAAAGGGGCCATGAAGCGCAGTCCTCAGGGCTGGAGCTGGAGGCTAGAGGGTAAAAATGAAGCCCCTGCCTGATGGGGAAATGCTGAGCCCTTGCACGGGGGTCCCTGGGGCCTGGCAGTTTCTCCACTGACCTCCCCGTGCCTCCTCTGCTGCCCTGTTCCTGAGTTGGCTCAGGTGAGCTCACGGCCAGGGATGCACAGCCCAAAATCCACAACACCACTTCCCTTCCATCATGTTTACCTTTCATAAGAAAAGACTCAAAGCAGGAAGGCTTAACACAAGCACTGCCACCAGGACTCTGGCACTGGCCACTTCTTCTGGGCCTTTTGTGATTGTCGAGGTTACGAAATCTAAGTCACCAGTCCTCCTTCTAATCCCCGAGCCATGAGAAGCTATTGGAGTGTTTGCTGTCCCTGCATGCCTGTCCCAGGACACACCTCAGCTCTGGTGTCCCACCCATCAAAAGGTGTCTAATTTCTGTAATCATCTCCGAGTCTAATGGCTTTCAACCACATGGGTTGCAGCCGAGAGAAAACATCATTTCTGGTCATTTGGTTTCCTTTCCTGCCTTCCCCACCTCCTCTGTCTCTCCCTGCCCCTCCCGTGTGAGCTGATGGATTATAAAATGTTAGGTGTGACCTTGGGGTTGGGGGAGGAACAAAGGCTTCAGCTTCCCCCTCCCTCCCACTTCCCCAGCGAGGCCCCCTTGATGAGGTTCTAAAGGTTATGGGGCAATTTCAGGACACAGCCACCAGGGCCTGGAAAAAACATAACTTGGTAGATATTTGGTTTTTTCCAGCCATGTCCCAGGAGTAATTGGGAGGCACACTGGCATATTTTGTGTGTGTCTTCTCCCTTTCTCTTTATATCAAAGCTTCACTATTTTCTAGGAAAAAGCAAAGAACAAAACCAACCAACCAAAAAACACAATGATTTTTCTCAGTGCCCACCACAGACAGAAGCATCTCCTGTGCTGTCCTCTGAGAAGTCCCACAAAGGCCCCGATTCTTAATTATCTTCTTCTCCCTTCCCTGCACTTCTGTCCGGTGCCCACAAGGAGAGGGAGGGAGGGAAGAGCTTGTGTGTCATGTTGGGTTGGGTGTTATCGTCTGAGGCGAGCCCACAAATACATGTGGAGATAATTTCAGGTCCTCCCACCAGAACTATGCTGGTGACAGTTTCTCTTTGTTATTGCAGTTCTTGAAACACTTCCAGCTCATGTCACTTGATCCTCAGCTCTGACCTTCCCAACTAGGGAACCAGGAGTGGACTGGAGACAGGCTGTGACGTGGCTCTGCCTGTCAGCTCTGGGGACTCACTGGGGCAGCCCTGGGTGGTGCGGCCTGGGCTGCTGAATCCTGGTGGTGGGGAGCTGTCCACACTCCCCACTGTGTCACACACGTGCTATCACAGCCTCTCTGAGCCGAGATCATGGTGCTTGGGAAGCCACAAGCAGGACAGGAGTCTTCATCTCACTTTTACAGATGAGAAAACTGAAGTCCAGAGATGTTATGTGTCACAGCTAATCCCCTGAGTGTGAGGCACTGTCCTTGCCATTCTTCCCACCAGCCATGGATTTTAAGGTGGCTCTGATATTTGAAGTCATGCTACATATCAGTGTCTTAGGAGCTGTTCTATCTCTTTGGTGCTTTAACACTTGTAGGCATTGTGTTCTTTTTTTTTTTTTTTCCCCAGGCATCACTGAAGTAAAGTGAGAGACAAATACTCAGGGATGATTTCCAGTGGAGAAAGAGAGAGAAAAGAGAATAGCTATATAATCTAAGGAGCTATTAGTGTCAGCATGATCCCCTCTTCCCTTTGGTCATTGAGTATATCTAAGGTTTGAGCCTCTTTTGAAAAGGCAGTGTGTACAGATAACATGATCCTATATGTAGAAAATGTTAATGAACACACACACACACACACACACACACATATGCAAAGAACCTACTAGAACTAATAAATGACTAGAGGAGGGCCATAGGATGTGAGATCAATATATATAAAAACAGTTGTCTGTCTATATACTAGCAGTGAGCAATCCACCAGTGAAGTTTAAGAAAAGAGTTCCATTCACAGTGACATCAGAGAGAATTAAATGCTCAGGAATAAATTTAACCAAAGGAGCTGGGGACTTATATACTAAAAAATACAAAACATTATTGAGAGAAATTAAGGAAAATATAAATAAATATAGAAACAGTTCATGTCCATGAATTAAGACTCAGCATTGTTAAAATGGCATTTCTTCCCAAATTGGTCTACATATTCAACACACTTCCTAGCAAAATCCCAGCAGACCTCTTTGCAGATATTGACAGTCTGAACTTAAAATTTGTATGGAAATACAAAGGACTTCAAATAGCCAAAGCAATCTTGAAAAAGAAGAGTAAAATTGGAAGATACATGTTTCCTGTTTTCAAAATTTCCTCTAAAGCTACAGTAATCAAAACAGTGTGGTACTAGCATAAAAACAGACACACATGTCAAGGCAGCAGAATTGAGAACTCAGAAATAAGCCTTTACATTTATGGCCAATTGGTTTTCAACAGTAGTGACGAGACCATTGAATGGAGAAAAGAAAATGTTGTCTTTCCAACAGATGATGAACATTTAGATTGTTTTCCAATACCATACTCGAAAATTAAGTCAAAGTGAACCCTTAAACAAGAGCTTCTCATACAACTTCCTGTGAAGTTACAAGGATGAGAATGTCAAAGGCTGGGAGCACCAGCAGAAGAGACATTGGTAGGAATGTAAGATTATATTTTTGTCAAGAGCTTCAGTGATTTCAAAGAAGTAACTGCATGTGGGAGAAAAAAAAAAAAAAGACAGTGACAGCATAGTGAGAAGCAAGTCCTGCTCTGAGGAGGAAGAACCTTTCTGTCACTCTTCAGACTCCACTGATCATTTGCAGCCTAAGAAATTTGGACTCAATAAGGGACCTCACCAGGTTCTAAGGGAGCTTACTTTTTAATATAAAACAGCTACTTTTTATTTCAAGTTCTTCTTATTTCCTATGTGTAGGTCTCCCCATCCCTACCCAACGTCCTGGTGAAGTTGGAAAAGAGTTACCATTATCTTCATTTTAGCTAACAGTTCTCTCAGGCTTGCCATGTTGCCAAGCTCGGCTCCCAGCACTTCATAGATTATTAAGACACTGAATTCTCACAACAGCCCTAGGAGGTGAATCCTGTTATCATTCCTAGTTTTCAGATGAGGAAATTGAGGCCAAAGTGGTTTTGTGACTCACAGCTAGCCAGATGTAGACCTGGGAGACAGATTCTGGCAGTGTGATTAGGGACCAACTCTTCCACACCCAGTGCCGCCTCTTATCACTTGAGTTTGATAATTGAGGAAATTGTAGTGCAGGAACGGTAAGTGGTTGTTTGGGATTGAACAGCAAGTGCTATGTCACTTTATCTAGAGTTTTTTTCTGCATCATGTGCTCACCCTATCCTCCACTAAGAACACAAAGCCCCCAGAGGTAAGGTGTAGGTAGACAGGAATTACAGAATGAAAATCTTCATTTATTCATTCAGCCTTTAGGGCAACTCCTGTCCCAATTTAGAATCTCTGCATTTTCAACCATGCACAGAATCCTGGGGTTCAAAGACTTCTCTTAGAAACCCTCTAGTTTGGTCTCTCCATCAGGGCTAAAACTTCATCAACAGCTCTTCTGCAGCTTCTTCTTGTGCATTTTCTACAGGAGGAAACCCATTACCTTGTAACTAACTGTCAGTCATTTGATATACCTACTAGCTAGAAAATTCTCTTTTTGGAGCCCCGGTTGGTACTGGCATTGCTGTGACTTGCATTCTCAGTTTTGGTTTTGCCCTCTGGAACAATGCTCAGTGTGTCTAATTTTACATGCCAGTCCTTTGTACAGTTAAAAGCAGGACTCGGGAGTCCGATCCCCTGGGTTTGAATCCTAACTCTGACACAAACATGCTCTGTAACCTTAGGCCTTAGTTTCTTCATCTGTAAGATGGAAACAAGCTGTTTAGAGGAGGCATCAGATAAGCCTCATCAGCAGGAGTTCAATAGATTGTTCAATATTACTATATTTAGAAACAATAATTACATCCTTTTTCGGTCTTACTTCTTCACTATCAGTATCCTGATTCTTTAACCTATTCTTAAACTTTATCTCTTGACTTTCAGGCCAATCACTTTTAGGTCTTTCTCTTCTGGGTGTGCTTTATCTTCAAATATCTGTCCCCGAAAACTGAAGCCAGAACCAAGCTCAGTGACCCCTGAGCCACCTGACCATACCCACTTGTGAGCAGAGCATAGAGTCCCTTTGGGATGGGGCTAGTTTGTCGTCTGATAAAGCTGTGTTTCATGAGTAGTATCTGGAGGGATTGCATCTGGCCTTCCTCAAATCATCTCTTCCCTTTTTCAAAAGGTATTGTATTAAGATAGAAATTGGCAGCAATTTGTAAATTTAGGTGTTCCAGGTTTTAGATCCTTCCCTTTTGAATTACTATTCATTAGAAACTTTACTATGCATTATGAGTAACTATCTCTTTACCTAAAAATAAATATTGGACACTAGTCAAGCCTGGAGTCAGATTCTGTCCTCATCATACCATCCTTTCAGTGGGTGTTGACCAGGCTGAAATCACTCCTCACATTCTTAAAGGTGGCTTTCGACCTTTTCAGTTTTAGTGTGGGATCACAATGAGAAAACCACATATATAAAACATATGAAAGTACTTCTGCTCTGGCTGAAACTTGGGACTTGGAGCTGTTTTGATTACTGTTGCTACAAGGGATCACTTGAAACTTGGAGGCTCTGCTGCTTGGTTCTGGCTTAGGGAAGTCAGGAGGTGGTTGGAACAGTGGGGGTGACAGAGAGCTGAAGTACCTGGGGGCCCTGAGAATCAGAAGAGCAATGGCTTATCAAAAGATCTGAGGATACATATCTGTGTTAGGAGCATTCACAGTGCTCTTGTAGTAGCTGAAACACAGAAGCGAAAGGCTACTCACCAGCTGACTGACAGATGAATGTAATAGATTCAGACTTCAGGAGTTGCCTCCGAACTGTTTCCTTTCCTCTGCTCCTTCTTTGCCCTCACTTAGAACCTTGCAACAGCCAAATAATGAGTGAATTCTTTTTTTTTTTTTCAGTGCTTTGCAGTTCCAGCTAGAAGGAACTTCAGATGCCATGTAGTTCAATTCCCTTGAGGTTCAGTGGCCTTCTCGAGCTCATACAGATGGGAGACGTGGCTGGAGGGAGGGCCAGGTTTTGCAGCTTCTGCAGGAAGCAGGTGACTTCAACTTTCTCTTCTGACAGGACACAAGTGTCCTGGGCTAAGTGGCCTTCAGTGGGTCAAGAGAAGAGGAGGAGTCTCTGGAAAGCTGGACCAGGACTGGCTGGGGTCCAGGCGCTCATTGTGTGGAGATGCAATGAAATGTTTCCAGAGGAACTAGCTTATTGTTTAGGATGCTAAATATTTGTTTGATCAAATCAGACTTCAACTGAAGAAGCCAAAAGATCTGAATTTTAAGTCCCACAAACCTGACTTGGAGGGAGTAGGGAAGAGGGGGTAAGAGTTGTTTCCAGTCCGAAAACTGTGGGAAAGATACTAATGCAGGACACTGTCTGCACGTCACGTGATAAAAGGGGATTGTGCCCCCACCGCAGCAAGGCAGACGGAGCCACTGCCAGCTTTCCAGGTGTTCCAACAGCTTTACCACTTGCCGTGAGTTCAGTCGCAAGGAAGGAGTCTTTATTCCATTATTTGAAATGATACCTTTAAATGAAACAAAATAATATTGATGCCTATTTTCCCGCACTTTGTTTCCCTTTGGCCACTAAAGTTCTCTTTTACAACTTTTTGGGCATAGTGACCTCCGTCTGTAGGTCATTCCATCAACCAGGGTGATCCTTGTCATTCAGCTTCTTCAAGGAAGCATGGCTGTAAGTGATCAGTTGGTTCTTATGGAGTGACTGACGCAGAATCTGATTCATAAAAAATACCATCTTCAAGACTGTTGGGATTCATCTTGCTTCTGCATGGATTAGTGATTTTGCTAATGGTTCCTGGTCAATGGGAGAGGTGTTTCATCATTTCGGTTATTCTCTGCTGTGCCTCTACGTCTTATTATTCTCTAAGCCCAGTGTCT
The DNA here is from genome assembly GCF_014754425.2 of Oryx dammah. Classification (NCBI taxonomy): domain Eukaryota; kingdom Metazoa; phylum Chordata; class Mammalia; order Artiodactyla; family Bovidae; genus Oryx; species Oryx dammah. Next base: position 27,915,643 of record NW_024070209.1, read on the forward strand.
GGTTTGGGCCATCTGCTCACCACTTGTGATGTGATCCTTTAAGAGAGTATCTGAATTACTTTCTAAATAAACTAAAATTCAAGAGATGTTGGACATTTCAGAGATTAGCCAGCAAGTATTTCTTGTTGCTAACCTGATGTTTCCATATCACTTTATGCCAAGGCCATGTGTTTGCACTATTATCACATATATGGTAAAAATGAAGACTAAATAAAATTTAAAACTTTGAAGGACTAAGGAAAATAGGAATTGAATTAATTGAACTTGAATTATTCTGTATTTTACTAACTTCAGAGAATATTTTTGGCTTTGAATTGTGTGCTTTTAAATGTTAGGAGGAGAGAGATTTTGCTGTGTATCGTTTCTCTAAAGAACACACTACATCTTTCAATTTAGGAATGCATTTTCAGCCCCCAACCCTCCCAGAATTGGGCTTAACAAAATGAATGACCAAGGAAGCAAGTTCATGTATGATCATTACACATAAAATCAGACAGCCCTTCCCTTCCATGCATACTGCCTGGACAGTCCAAGAACCTGCATGACTCTGCCCATGGTTTCATGATCCCTGCTGTAGATGAGACTTTGGGTGCCAAGCAGCAAAGGGTAAGTCTCAGAGCTCTACCACCCCTCCACAGCCCACAGACACACACAGACAGAGAGAGCCAGCATCCTGGGGAAATGGGCCAGACCAGTGAAGGCAAACAGTACCCACACTGTGCAGCACAAGCTGTGCAAAGCCATCCTTCCCTCCAGTGAGTTACAGTGGGCCAGTGGGAGCCGGGCTCTGGAAAAGTGCTGTATGCTTCTAAGATGTTCAGCCCTGCTCACATCGAAGGTGTTTGCATCTGTGTGTCCAGCTCAGTGTCCAAAAGAATAAGCAGTCTAGTCCTGTCCATCTTGTGTTCAGATTTTAATTTTTTCTGTAATTGTGTCCTATCTGTTCTAATTTTTTCTATAAATGTTTTAGCATTATTCTCTGGTTCAGATAATCAGTTCTCTCTGGTACATTGTTCTGCTGAGGTCAGTGTCCTGGAGCTGTGGTTTCAGGCTGTTTATAATAAGGGAATGAAATCTGCAGAGCAGAGGACTCTATAAAACTATGCAAGAGGAAGCCCCTTTTATTCAAGGGTGCCATGGGACTTGGCTGCCTGGTGGCTGGCCCCTAGTGAACCTCCTTGACATCTAAAATTCCTGGAGGAGAGTTTTAAATCCTCTCTTTTAGTTGTTGGGGGAAATTGGGCCTGGAAGTCAGAGTTTCCTGGATATTAGCATCACACTTTCTTTCTCGAGCACTTTTTCAGTATCTTCCTCTCATTCATGCATGAACGAAATATTTCTCACTCTTCTGCTAGGTATAAAGCACGTGTCAGGTGCTGGAGATGAGTGAGATAGACACAGCTCCCGCCCTCAGCAAGAGGGCAGGGTTTTAGAATTTCAGGAACAAAATCTGACCCAATGTGCCACTAGTTGATGTGTTCTGGTGACGGGCATCCCTGTAGGTGCTGCCTCATGGAATGTGTCTTGCCTGATCTGGTCAGCCTCCTCAAGCAAAGTGTTTCCCTTAGGAAGCCGCAAGAAGCCCACCAAGGCAAGAAAGTCTTGCTGTGACTCTCAAACTCTCCCTGGGAAGTAGGGACTGGACACAAACTATGAGGAATAGAGGTAAATAGGAAAATTGGACAGAATGAGGGCTGAGGTTCTCTGTATTGTAATAGCCTTCAGTTTTCTTTATTTTGGATTGACTACCTCTTCCCTCACTTTAATACTCATATTCTTTTAGCTAGGAGTTGAAGAATAAAAATTCGGTTCATTAATGAAAGTTTTCCTACATTTAAAACAATGGCATACACTCCTTCAAACATGTGTCTCATTTAACTAATATTTTCTTGGAAATCAGAAAGCAGAGAGGTAAAACTCATCTTTTTCCCTCCCCCGCCCTCTCTCTATGATCCGGTTGCTGAGTAGCTTGCAGTTAACAGCTTTGGCCACTAGAGAGTGATCATAGTCAGAAAAGTAGAGCTGAGACGTCAATACTGAACCAGGGGAAATTGATGAAATAGCAACTGGTTATTATGTTTGATAGATCCAGGGCCAGAAAGAGCAGACTGAAGACATAAAATGCTTTCAGCTTAGCTGAATGAGAGAATTTCTGATATTCTAGAAGAGATTTTGGAATTGCCGTATACTTTTTTTATGAGCAAGATCCTGAAGTTAGGCAGTAAAGAATGGACAGAAAGTCAGGGGCAGAGCTGTGCTTTTCTTTTAAAAATAGATACATAGAAGCATGTGTTTGTTTGTTCCTACTTGGTGTTTTTGTTTTACTTCTAAATTGAGAACAGCTGAAATAATTTCTAAATTGTTCTGGACTTTTGAGCACAGACTCCCAGACAATTTCTGTGGTCTGGGCCTTCAAAAACCCATCTGATGAGAGATGAAGCCCCATCTTCCGAAAGAGCTATTTGAGGCTCTGTGAAGCAGCTAAAGCTTGTTTGTTTTCCCTTGCATTTGAAAATGGAAGTCAAGCATGCTCCCGGGACACGGGATTCTGCCACTGTAACTGTCTTGAAAGGGGCAGGAAAGGATTTGCACAGTTTTGCCAGACAAAGCAGTAACAATCTCTATTCCTAGTGACTTCTAAATTGGAGTGGCATTTTCCTATCAAACTCATTTGAGAAACAAATTATCCAGTAACTCAGGAAGATTCATTTCAGATGACTTCACAGAATCCTAGTTTCTCCCTGAACCCCAAGAGTCGTTGACTGGAATGGGGTTTTAGTCCTCAAACTTGTTAATTTTTATGTATGTAAGAATGGCTAACTGCCTTTAAGATACAGTGTTATTTCTCTGATATCCCTAAATCGTCTAAATGTATTTATAAAAGAAGTTCACATGAATTTCAGTTAATGATGTGTTTCTTAATACTGACTGATAGGTAACCCAAGTTAATTAGATTTCCTGACACTGATGGTTTCTTTAAAACATGGTATTAAATGATAATGGAAAGGACAGTCTTGGCAACAAGTGCTTAACCAGTTGCCTAAGGGATTTAGATGATCAGCAGCAGCCTGCAGCAATTAGATAGAAAGAAGAACTAGGGAGGTTCAAGGAAACATTTTCCAAGGCTGATTATATTCTGATTGGGGTGACAAACTGTGGGAACTGGAAAGTGCCTCATGGGTCAAAACCTGGTAGCACATAAACTACTACAAAGGGCTTTTTTTTTTTTTTTTAATTCTCTTGGGTTCTCTCTTTAGGGTCCTCAGTATCATAAAAATTGTGGGGGGTAGAGATGAGGGAGAGGGCTGTTGCTGACAGCATGCAGATGTCATTCTTCATTTTTAACCAGAGTGTGGAGGAGAAGGTGTTGACTTTCTAACTTGCAAGGTCATGCTCTTAACTGATTTTTACCCTTGCATGTTCTTGACCCTTCAGAATATTTTTACTTCCTCCACACTTCAGAGCTAGGATCATAGAGGGTCTGATAATAGTTCTCCAAGCTTCTTGTATTCAGATGGGTAAAGGAGTGGGAGGTTGATATAATTTACCATTTATTTAAACCTAAAAGCTTACTATTAAAAGGGGAAAAGGAAAGAGGGAAGCACCTGTTTAAGACCTGTGCCTTCAAAGAATGCTGTTTATCTAGTATCCACAGAGCAAGGAATGTGTCTACGGGTGAACCGGGTGAACTAAACTCCTCCAAGAATCTCAATAAGAAACAGTGTTTGCGGTTTGTCATAGTTTCTCACATACTCTTGAAATAGTCTCTTTCCCAACAAGCAAAAGTAGACGTCATATCACGCACAGACTTTCTCTGATTCCATCAACAGTCCTATCTTACTGTCTGTCCAGTTAAGCGTCACAATCCAAAAAAAAAAAGAGAGAGAGAGCACAGCAGTTTTGGTGAATAATTTGTTATTATTCCCATCTAGATAGCCAGCTCTTATTGGTGGGTGAGGACCATAGTTCAGATAAGATCTGTTGTAATCTGAAGAAATTATTGTCCAGATGTTAGAAGAACCCTTTTTAACCTTCTTATTCTATAATTAGCTACTCTGACATGCGTTGGCTTTATCTTAATGATCAAGATCTGATGTCACTAGAGGTTAGAAACACATATGAAAAAAAAATTTTCCAATTGGAAAATTATCCTGAAATATTTGCATTACATTTCCAAGCCATAAGTGATCATAGGTGCTTTGAGTCATGGTGCTGGTTCCAAGAAAGTGTTTGCGCAATTTTAGAAAATAGAACAGACCAGTTGATTCATGCTTCAGCTGATGGTATTGTCTCCTGGGAAGCTGAAGCACCCTTGCCTTATGCACATGGGGCTGGTGGAGTGCTGCTGCTTAATTTGTCTTAACTCTCTTTTGAGACTGTGTTGCATGGCCCTCCTCCACCCCAGAACCCATTTGCAAAGATCCAGCAGCAATCCTCCAGAGATTACTGTTTCACAGACATTCCAAAGGGCTAGATGGCACTAGCTCAGCCATTTTAACCTTGGCATTTCCCTTAAGAGAATATATCAGCAACAGTCTGTGATCTAGAGGAAGAACGTGGAAGTGGTAAGGGGCTTCAGGGGTCTTCAGGGAGAAGAGATAGCCCAGTGCCATATTGAGTGAAGGGGAAGCATTCATAAACTTCCTTTCCTGTGTCTTGCTGTTTCCCCTGATTCTGCCAGCACGCCCACCTGAGTGCTGGCTTGGTTTAAGTCAGCCCAAAGGAAATGTTATAGTAATAAGAGTCACCTACCTTTATTTAGATCTTGCTTTCCTGCCCTCCCATTCTTTTCCCCCAAATTTGTGAATGAAAACAGATAAGGCGAGGTTGAAATGGCCAAGCCTGTAGGTTGCATCTTGATTTTGAGGTCTCTGGGAAAGAAGAGAGGGAACCATCTATTCCAATTGGAAATCCTAGGCTTATATTCATTTAACAACTCTCTGATACCCACTACATTTGTTCAAATAAATTGTGAAAATAAGTTATATCTAGTGCTCAGGGCATAGTTTGTGAACCGGTTTGTCATCTCTCATAAACTTTCCATTTGGATGATCAAAATAGGGCAGAAGTTTCTCGCTGTGCTGCTAGGCTACAGGCAACTGTTGTCGTTGGTTGACCCTGGGTGGTAGGTACATGGGAACTTGGTTGAAGAGAAGAGGAGAGCTGGTCCTGTGGTGAGGTCTGCCTGTGGGTTGGTGGAGTAAAAGTGAAAGTTGCTCAGTTGTGTTTGACTCTTTGCAGTTGAACAGTCAGACTCTATACAGTCGTGTCTCTTTGTGACCTCATGGACAGTACAGTCCATGGAATTCTCCAGGCCACAATACTGGAGTGGGTAGCCTTTCCCTTCTCCAGGGGAATCTTCCCAACCCAGGGATCAAACCCGGGTCTCCCGCATTGCAAGTGAATTCTTTACCAGCTGAGCCATAAGGGAAGCCCAAGAATACTGGAATGGGTAGCCCATTCTTTCTCCAGCAAATCTTCCTGACCCAGGAATCAAACTGGGGTCTCCTGCATTGCAGGTGGATTCTTTACCAGCAGAGCTACCAGGGAAGCTCATGGGTTGGTGGAGAGCTCTTGCTAATGAATATTTTGTCAGTGCTTCCGTTTTAAACAAGTTGGCGGCGTTTTATATTATCCACACAGATACAGTGCAAAAGAAAACGAATAAGGGCAATTAGAATTGGTAGTAAATCTGAAATATATTGAATGTATTCAAAAAGATGACAGGAGTTAGAACTGCTCACAGGTGGTTGCCAGGCAGAGTTTCCTCAGAACCTTCCATGATAAAGTGATAAGGTTAATTGTAATCAGCACACTTCCCAAATGGATGGGTACTATCAATGTGCTTAAAAAATGTGCTCTTAAATTAATCAGAAAAGTTTGTACATTTGAGCATTTGACTTGGCTATGAATTGGCTAAGCAATGTATTTCTTTATAAAAATATATTTCCAGTTTGTTCCTGTTCAAACTATCACAGTCTCATATTTGAGCAAATGCCAGACTGATGACATGTACTAGATAGTGAGTCCTTGTCCATCAAAATATTTTGGTGCAGTGGTTTCACGAGAAAAGAATGGTATTAAAGTAGTGATTTGGAGCCTGAGAAACAGTTTCAGCCATGCCTGGGAGGCAGAGGTGAGAGGTATCTCTCAGCCCAAGGGAGCAAACTCTGTGCTGTTGTAAAGTCTTTCTCACTTTACCTACATGTTCAGGTACTCAGATGTCGACCCAGCCTACGTGGTACAAAATGGAATCTCATGTTTAATTTCAAGGGTAGACACCATCTTGGAATTTGGAACAATTTATGTGTTGGGCTGTCTTGCATCTGCTGCTACTGCTGCTAAGTCGCTTCAGTCATGTCCGACTCTGTGCGACCCCATAGATGGCAGCCTACCAGGCTCCCCCGTCCCTGGGATTCTCCAGGCAAGGACACTGGAGTGGGTTGCCATTTCCTTCTCCAATGCATGAAAGTGAAAAGTGAAAGTGAAGACACTCAGTCGTGTCCGACTCTTAGCATCTAGTAAGTGCTAAAAAAATTATCTGCCAGAGGTTAGTTGTTTTTATGAAATGAATGTACCAAACTTCCAGTTAGTTTAGCAGAGCCTGGAAGCCCAAAGTTGCAGGATTGCCCATCCTTATAGAGGCAGTTCACTTTAAAATAGTCCCTTAGCTCTCCTCCCACTTGGTAAACCAAGAATCTGATGCAACAGAGAGGAACAGTAAAAGTCATGCGAATCTGGAAATATACCCCTTTTCCAAGCATTTGTTTAGAGTTTCCTGGCACTGGATTGTTTATAAGTCAGTATTGCAAGAGAATGCACATTTTCACATAATTCTGTGGTTGAAAGCAGTTTCCTCACCAGCTGACTGATTATTTCTCTAAGGAATTAGTCAGAAGGCAATTGAAAAAAAATTTTTTGTTGTCCATGTGAGACTCTGGGGGTTTGCTTGTACTTTACATCATTGGGGGTGGATTTCCCCTGAGGAATTCTTAAAAGCAGGGTCATGAATGGGTATAAACCTAGGCTGGCTTGCATCCAGGATGGAGAGAAGTATTGGGGTGAACCACTTAGTTAATCAGCCATCTAACTCTTGAGCCTGCCTGCTCTGTTAGGTCCAATAAAGGATTTAAGAAAAGACCTTAGGGGCCACTCTGAGAAGCAAGACTATGGAATGGATTTGAATTGGCTTGTCTGGAGTAATGCCACTGACCCATTTTAGTAATTTGGACAATCTTACCTAAGTAGAACCCAAATTAACTACATTGATTGGTAAATCTAACCAGTCATTATTAATCAAATGACTATTATATGAAAGGTATAATTTCTGCTCTCAAGGACTGAGAAAGCCCAGTTTAAGAAGTAGGATTTTTTAAAAAATAATTGAGTTAAATAACCCTCTTTGCCTTAATAATGTAAATCTATGGTATAAGGTTATAATGTACAGGGTAAGATTAGTCATCACATGGGTGGTTTAAATACTGCCCTGAATTCACAGGAGGAAGAGTTTTCTAAATACTGTCTTCCCTGGAAAAGGCATCACCAAGGAAGAAGAGAATAGAAAGTATTTGACAGGTGGAGAGGAGGAACTTGGAGCAGAGTTGCCAGGATTGTTCAGAAGTGAACAGGAAAAATGAGTGGTTGCCATATGAAAAAAAAATCAACTCAAGTAGGAAGCAGTGTGACTCTTACAACCCCATGAACTGTAGCCTGCCAGGTTTCTCCATCCATGGGATTTTTCAGGCAAGAATACTGGAGTGGGTTGCCATTTCCTCCTCCAGGAGATCTTCCTTTCCCAGGGATCAAACCCACATCTCCTGTGTCTCCTGCATTGCAGGCAGATTCTTTATCCACTAAGCCATCAGGGACACCCAGGGAGTAGTGAGATAGGCTGAAATTTAGATCACCACCAGACTACGGGCAGTTCTAACCTGAATTAATCAAAGTGGGATCAGTCAAAGTGGGATTCCTAGACTAGCAACACTGCATCTCCTGGGAACTTGTTAGAAATGCAGAACCTCATGTCCCAACCTAGACCTACAGACTCAGTATTTTTGGTGTGTGGTTCAGGAATTTGGGTTCGGTTTGTTTTTTCTTAAGTGTCCAATTGACTCTTGTGCATACTGAAGTTTGAGAAGCACAACTACTGGCAATTTGAGTTTTGTTTCAAATGACTGAAGGCTCTTGGATGGAGAAGTAGCATGTTTTTCAGTGGGGAAACAAGTCAGTGCCTTTGGGATACTGTCTTTTACGTGGAAGACATCCTCCCTTATAATCTTCCCTTACCTACTGCTTACCAAGAGGAAATCTTTCCAAATCCTAGTCATATAACTGGTACAGTCATGTAACTGTTCTTTGGAGTAGTTTCTGAAGGCTGAATCTAGATCTTGTCTATGTAATGGTATGATATGCATCTATTGTATTTTATATAAGTTGGGATTTTTTAAAGTGTGTGCTTTGCAAGAACTATATGAATCAGTAACAATAACAAATTTATATGGTGCTTTATAGTTTAAAACATAATACTCATTCATATATTTCTGACCATTTAAAAATTCCCACTATTTTGAATCAGGTTGTTCATCTGGCATTTATCAGGAAATTCAGATTTCCATGTTACAAAGGTAATATGAGCTCTTATAAATCAGTAAACCTTTTTGATAGAAAAAATTTTCCAGACTTTATCATTATATTATCATTAATACTAGTAGGAATACTATATAATAATAAAATCAGCATGTATTTTTAAGTGTTGGTAGAGTTTTGAATGTTTCTTTTACTTGGTGACTTTGATATAATAATACCTTCAGGGCTGTAAGAAGTTAGGACTGTTATTCCTGCTTTAAATAGCCCCAGGCTGGCAATTTTTTGATCAGTTCTACCAGTCTCTTTTATCTTTATTTCCCACTCTGAGAAGACTCTTGAGAGTCCCTTGGACTGCAAGGAGATCCTACCAGTCCATCCTAAAGGAGATCAATCCCGAATATCCATTGGAAGGACTGATGCTGAAGTTCAAACTCTAATACTTTGGCCACCTGATGTGAAGAACTGACTCCTTGGAAAAAACCCTGATGCTGGGAAAGATTGAAGGCAGGAGGAAAAGGGGACGACAGAGAATGAGATGGTTGGATGGCATCACTTACTCTGTGGACATGAGCTTGAGTAAGCTCCGGGAGTTAGTGATGGACAGGGAAGGCTGGAGTGCTGTGGTCCATGGGGTCGCAAAGAGCCAGACACTACTTAGTGACTGAACTAACTGACTGACTGATTTGCTACTCCAATAAGCTAGGAAGAATGGAGTTTTCTTAAGGTTAAAATCCTAACCTTAATTTTGCCAGCAGTGTCATGGAGCATCCCTTGGCCCATGGACTTGAGGGTGGTGTTAGCTTCTATTGTCATGAATACTGTGGGTCTTGACACCAGTGTTTTCCCTTGCCCACTCAAGGGACATTTTCCCCTTGCAGTTTCACAGGTGGAGTTTGTGGTGGTGTTTGTCAGACGGCGGAGTTTGTCAGAGAGCAGACCATTGCATAGAAGGCTTGACGCGGTATTCACTTAGATTTCATGTTGACTCTAAAGATATCTAGGGTCCCAGAGAGAGGAACAGATCCCTGTCATGCTCCTTCAAAAATCAGCAGTTTGTGTCCTAGAGATTCAAGACCACCTCTGTAAACACACAATGAGCAAAGGCTTAAGGTGCAGACCTTAACACAGAGTCTCTAACCCTAGCCCCATATTTTTGATATATAAAATGGGAGCTCTACTGTCAGCTTTAATGAATGATGCTGAGGGTTACTCCTGGTGTAACAGAAAGAGCCCAAGCTTTGGGACAGACAGATCTGGGTTCGAATTCTAGCTGTACTACTTACCAGCTCTGTGGCCTCAGGCAAGTCAGCTTACTCCTCTGAGCCTCTGTATCTTTGTGGAAAATGGAGGTATTAACACCAGCTTTCAAGACTGCTGTGTCAGTGGAAAAGTAGCTTCATATACAGTAGGTACTCATTATAGCCCTTGTCACTTTCCACTTGTTCGTTGTGTCCTCACATTAACCTGAGATTGTAGTTTTCTAAGAAAAACAAAAAGGCCAAGATAGCTTTGATGCTTCAAACAGCTAGACTTCCTCAGTCTTCCAAACACATCCCACCTCTGTGCCTTCATGGTTCTCGTGCACCTGGGAAGCCCAAACTCTGCTCGGTTTCATTCCCTTCCCCTTTTAAGTCTCAGTTCTTCCATGGAGATTTCCTTCACTGTTTCCTTCATCACAAATCCACAAATAAAATACCCTCCTGTGGTGTTAACCCTCATTTCATTAGAGTTTCTCATTCTTCCAACTAGATTGTAGCCTTTTTGAAAGCCTTCTATACCTACAGACGAATGGACTGATTTGAAATAACATTCATCACCAAGCCATATACGGCTGCTGAATCAAGTCTTATGAATGAAAAATTGAAACTAATGTTTTCCTCAGCAGTTTTTTTGGGGCCAAGAACCCATGCTACAGATAATCTATTATAATTTTCCAAGAAGTAGCTGCTATTGAACCTTGATTTTATAGATGGGGAAATCCACACTCCTGATTGTCCAAGTTCTTATAGCCAGTGAGTAGAGGAGCTAGGATTTAAACACAAGCAGTCTGGGTCCAGAGACTGAGTTTGGACCATGGTACCATGCAGGTGAGAATGTGGGTGGAGAAGGGTATCAGAACATTCAAAAACACCCATGGACAGAGTTCTACAAATGGGGACCAACTACAGCCAAGTTATAAACCTCTCAGTTGAGGTTTTCTATGTCATTTTTTCTCATTTGTGTCATTTAACAAATCATTTAGATCATGACTTTCTACAGTTAGAGAAACCAGCCTCCTCTCTGAATTGTCAGCCCTTGGTTCGTGTAAGAGCTGTGACTCAGTCCTGAAACTCACTTGCTTTGTCTGTTTCACCACCTTTTCAGGTCATTAAGAACAAAAGGTCTGTGAACAGATTAAACACAGGCTGTTTTTGTTCTGCTTCTACAAGCACCTACGCCTGTTGAACGCAGACTGCACGGTGTTGATTGCAGTCTGCTCACAGATTTTTAAAAAAAACAACACAGGCCGGAATCCCACACCTTCTCACAATAGCATAGCTGAGGTTAAACAGTTCCTTGGAGAGGCCCCTGTGCTATTACACTAAATACTTACAAGTTTATTTCACCACACTGCCTGGGGTTCAGAGTAAACCTGGGTGGAAGTACGGAGATCAAAGAATTTAACAATCAAAAACCTCTATTCACGCTCTATCTGTCATCTAATGAAAGTATTAGTGAAGTGGTATGGAAATCCTCTCCAGCCTGCCTACAGCCACCAGCCTTGCCACTTAATATTTAAAACAATGTGACCAAGTGTTCAGAATCCACAGGATTGAGTTGTATGTAACGTTAGTGTATTATTTCCAAGTTGCCAATTTTCCCCAGCTTAGCACATTTTCATTTCGGCTTTATTAAAGAAGTCAGAACATGAAAGGAGATTTAGCACAGTGGTGATGTCAGCAGAGCTTTCTTGCCATTGTGACATGGTTTATTTGGTTCAGGGCAGCCATGCATATGAATCCAACAAGGTGTCTATAGGACTGAAAGTCAAACCAAGTGGGACTGATAAAAAGGAAAAGACAAGAAATACAATTATGTGGTGAAACCACAGCTCTTTAACTGTGGGTGGGAATTTCAGGCCCTTGATTTGATTTCATATGGCCCCATAGTTACAAAACCATGGTATAGCATGATATCAGCTATGTAGTAAGTGCTTTATTATGACATTAGTGGAGTGGGTGGATGAGCCCAGCATGGTGTGGATCATTGTAAGAACACAGCCAGATGCAGAAGACATGACCCCAGTCATTCCAGAAGATTCCTCCTGTTGTGGAAAGCCATGGTATTCCTAAGAGTACCTGTCTGTCAGAGTCCTGGGCTGGAGGAAGACTAGAAGCCACTGGTCCAAGAATTTATACTCTGATTGGACTTACCAGTACATAAAATTCTTACAAAAAGGTACAGAACCAAATGCAGTGAAATCACCTAATCTTGATGTCACAAGCCAGGGCAGTTGTCCAATCCATTGGTTCCCAAATCTCACTGAGCATTCGGAGCTATCTGGGGAATTTAAAATGAAGTGGACATTCCCAGGGCCCAGCCAGAATTAGAAACTCTGATCAAGGGTCCTGGAAATATGGATGCTTTAAAATGCTCTCACGGGATTCTGTGGCTCGGCCAGCTCACTTGACCAGTCCTCTCAATGAACAAAGAGGGTTTCTGTTAACAACCCTGCAAAGTGATGACATCCTCAGGTTGGAAGGAACTTGCTGCAGAACAAGACAGCAGGACCCAGGCAGAAGATGGGGGTTCTCTAAAGCATTTCCTCAAAGTGAAAGTCGCTCAGTTGTGTCTCTTTGTGACCTCATGGACTTACAGTCCATGGAATTCTCCAGGGCAGAATACTGGAGTGGGTAGCCTTTCCCTTCTCCAAGAGATCTTCCCAACCCAGGGGTCGAATCCAGGTCTCCTGCATTGCAGGTGGATTCTTTAGCAGCTGAGCCACAAGGGAAGCCCAAGAATACCGGAGTGGGTAGCCTATCCCTTCTCCTGTGGATCTTCCCGACCCAGAAATCGAACCAGGGTCTCCTGCATTGCAGGCTGATTCTTTACCAACTGAGCTATCCTAGACTTTGATAAAAGGGCCTTTGTTTATCTTCTGCCCATTTTCTTAGTCTGCGATATCACAGGTTGTCATTACCGAGATGGCAGTCCTGCAATTGGTTACCAACATGTCATTCCTTCAGGTGTTTGAAGAGAGTTCCTCTTCAGTTTGCTCCTTTGTCTGATACCTGATTCATTCGTTCATTCATTCATTCAGTTCAGACTGTCAGCATCCTCTAAGAGTGGGTTTCTTGAGGCTGACCATTGCCACCTCCTTCAGCTACTTCTTGCAGATCTCAGCTTCTTCACCCCATCCTGTTTGCCTTCCTCTGGATGAACTCCAGTTGTCAGTGTCAAATATGGTGCTCAGAATGGGACACCACACTGACCATGTGATCTGATGAGCGGAGTCCAACAGGAGCCACAGGAGCAGTTACTACTTGTGCCCTGCTTCTCCTAAAGAGTGTTGTTTGAGAATAACCAAAAACTCAAATGGATGCGGACAGAAGGATCTGGAGCCCAGATCAGGAAGGGAAAAGGTCAGTGTTGGCTGACCACGTCCTAGTGAATGGGTAAGCTTTGGAATGAAAGAGAGTGCCATCCTTCTGGTGTTCCAAGTGGAGAAATAATGTTTCATTGGGAACCCGGATATTTGCTGCATCGACCACACTGTGCATGTATTAACTGGTCTGCAGGCTAAGTGGAGGCTCTCACCACATCATTGCCCCCTATGTGTAGGATCAGCTCTGACTGCTACACCGAGCTAGAGGTGCAAGGGGCAGCTTTCCTTTCTTCTCTGTTTGGTGGGCTCAACCTAAATATTTCCATCTAAGCAGGTTATGGTTCCTTTCTACAACTAAAGAGAAATAGTGATGTACCTTCTCTCCTTAGGGTCAGCTACCTGGTATTTGCTTATGTTTAAAACTGTCACATGAACTTTGCATACTCTTTGGGAAACAAAAAGTAAGAAAAGAGAAACTGTTGTGACAGCTAGTTGTAACATTAACTGGTCAGTTGTTTCATACAGGTAAAATTGGAATAACATTTCTTTGATTACCTTTTTGCTGAATAGACTGGTCATCTAATCCCCTGATTGATTAGCAGGATTTCATTCTAAATAGAATTAAGCAAGTAAGATAAGAAACAAAAAACAATGGGAAAGAAAATAGCAACACCAATTGCAGCCATAACACGATTCGAGGCTTGGCCTCACCCAGGACTGCAGACTTATTGACAATAGTAGATGCATGAGCCTCCTGGAAATCAGACCTCAAATGTGACCTCTGTAGGCGCTTCTTTTTGTATTGGACACAGGAAGTAATAAGGTGACATCTGAAGTTTCCAAAATCAGAGTAACTAACAGCTATATTTGTTTTTATTGTTGTTTAGTCGCTAAGTTGTATCCAACTCTTTGTGACCCTATAGATCGTACCCTACCAGGCCCCTCTGCCCAAGGGATTTCCCCAGCAAGAATACTGGAGTGGGTTGACATTTCCTTCTCTGGGTGATCTTCCTGACCTAGGGATCAAACTTGTGCCTCCTGCATTAGCAGGTGGATTTTTTTTACCACTGAGCCACCAGGGAAACACAGCAACTACATGAGCTGCTTCAGTTCTGCCTGGGCTCCATATCTAGCATGTGAGCTGGAGACCAGAGACACTCATTTAGTTCTTCTCTACCAGCTAGACATACATTGAGCCTAGAGAGGGTGTGGAGACACCAGAAAAGGGCACCTTGAGCCCCAGCTGTTGGGCCTTACATGCTGCTGGAGACACAGGAAGGTATATTCTGGGGCAGTCAGAGTTTGATGCAATCACACACCAGATCGGGAAGAGAAGCCTGAGTTCATGAAAAGAGCATTGATAAAGGACAAGACTACATGTGGGCCTTGGCTGGATGGGAGGATGGGCTTAGAACAAGAATACTTTCATTCCTGTGCTTAAAAATACAAAGAGTGTTCTTTCAGTTCTTAACTTCAGCTGCTGACTGCTGGTGACACTGGTGAAAATGGACTCCAGTGAGAAACCAATGTTTTCTTTCTTTTTAAATGGACTCCTGGTATCATTAAAGAGAGATCTAGCCTGCCCAGAATGGGCAGACCAGATTCTAGGTGGGTAGCAGGGACACGTGAAATCTCTGCAAGATGACCAGGCTGCTAAGTTGGGCAAATGAGTCAGGGGAGAGTTTCCTGATGCTTTGCTGCTTTCCTGGAGTCCAGGTCAACAACCAGTGACAGAGGATGACAGCCAGAAGCCATACCCCAGGAGCAGCACTTCATGGAGAAAGCAGTTCTTGGGTGAAGAACCAGGAGAAAGCCTGGTGCTATGAGGTGATGCTGACACTCTGGTGATGCGATGAAATAAAAGGAAAAGCCTCAGGAAAACCACACCATTGTCCATTTCATTGCCATGTTCCCCATCCAAACCCCTCTGACTCTGTCATTTTCAAAAAGAAAAATTAACAGCAAGTCATTATTCCTGCTTACCTTCAGATGTTGCTCTTATTCATAGCACAAGGTCACTTTAGTGTCATCATCGTCGAGATGTAGCCTATTTGGGGGCTGTCCTGTATGTCCTGTCACATCATGTGATAGAAACTTCATTTTCCTAAGATGTTGACGACCCTCTGAAAGCGACCCTGTGAAAGGCAAGTGTTCTCTGACATACTGATCCCAAAGCCCTCCCCTTTTCCTGGCTTTCACACACAGATGAGAATGCCTGGGGCAGGATGACAGTAACTTGAAGTTGTTCCCTGGCCTAAGTGTAATAATCCTTCTAATCAGATGCTGGAAATGTTTATTTTGAGCTTAATTGAATGAGTCCGTTTGGTATAGCTTTTAGGTCACTTTAAACTTGGGCTGTCCTATGTACTTCAAATAAGTAGAGTTTAAAGCAGTTGGAAACAAGTATCAGATGGACATGAATGAAGTTTATACCTCTCAACTAGCAGGCTTCTGTATGGAAGTTTTGCTGTTTGACTAATTCTGATTAGGTTAATACTTTCCCCCAAGAAAATACTTCTCCCTTTTTACCCAAAGAAGGGTAGACTCTACCCCTCTGTGGCCTATAGAAGATTCTTATCAGAAACAGCAATGTGAAAACCCATTCTGTATATTCTGTACCACTCTTGGCATTGATGGAATTGACCATGGCTGTAGGAATTTGGTTGACATAAATCTAAATTTGGGGAAAGACTACAACAGGGTCATTTTCTAGAGTAAGGCCTTGCACAATGGGAGAAAGCTGAGAAGTACTGAGAATGTGTGAAAATTAATTTTTTAAACATGTTTCAGGTGATATTATTGTTGCATAAGAAAATTTGCATAGTCAATCATAATTATTATTCAGATAAGACTCTCATTCTCTGTTATTTGGCAGGTAAGTCTTCAGTGAGAGGAAAGATCCTTTCTTTTTATTCTCCATACCTCTCTTTCACCTAACTCAGTGGAAGGTCTATGACACCAATTAAACAAGGCTCTGCCTCTAGTCTGCATATGGTATGTCTGCCTGAGAGCTGTCTGTTTTTAGTTTATTGTAATGATGGCTGTGCTTTCTTGGTGAGGAGATAAAATTGATTTACAGTTTAGTTTAATAGTTAAGTTTCCCAAAGTGATTGGATCTTTCCTTTCTTTTGACCCAAGAAGTATAATAGAGAAGAACGGTCACTTGCTGTTCTTTCTCAAAGATAATAAAACAATTTACACAGTGGAAATAGAGAAGAGATGGGATAATAAGTTCAAGCAATCTTCCATCAATCCATCATGAACTCTACCTTTAGAACAGTTTTTAAATCAGGTTTAATTATGCCGTTTTATAACTCAGAAGATTTCTGGAGTTCTTTATTTCTCACCTGTGTTTTCAGAACCATCCATCTTCCTGCCCCCCACCCAGTCTGTCTCCTTCATACCCATATCCAAGTTTTATCACTGCCTCATTCCTCCCCTCCCTATCCGCACATGCAGTGATCACTTTTGCTTACCTCTGCCCTTCATGTGTGTGCTTCTAACTTGCCAGGCCCTCTACTCCTCCCACCTTTTGCTGTTCAAGACCTTATCTGTGGTCTTTCGTGTAATTTAGATTTGTCTCAACCAAATCCCAAGGCACTGGCCATTTCCATCAATACCAGTTGTATTATGGAAAATAAAATACAGAAAGAGTTTTCTTATGGCCTTTTCTTATAATGATCTTTTTTAAGTGCTGAGGCCTGGATGATAGACATTTCTTCTCTAAGGGCCTTAAGAAGCTAAGGGCACAGATACATAGGTTTCACGTCTGATTTGATACAAGACGTTTAGCGCATAATGACAGAGCATTTTATGTTGCTTTGTATGATTTCCTGTGTTCAATTCCTAGTGCCTAGAAACCAAACCCATGGCTTATATCATCTTCCATATCCCCCAGTCACCTACCCTAGGTCTGGGCACCCAGGACAGACCTGCTGAGTTGATAGGTTATAAGATGGAGACATGGAGAGGAAAAGGAGATGCTACAAGTGAGAGGTCAGGCTCTCTGATTCCCTTAGATGTGGTACATTAGAGAAATCATTTATTCTGTCACTGGTGCATCAAAGGTAGACTGTTCCAAGTCCAGTCTTTTGTTGGGCAGTCATGTGAAATTGATTTAAAAGCAATAGAATCTTTGCACATGTAAACAGCTAACACACTATGGTGAATGTGTGTCCAAACAAATCCAGTTGGCAGGACTTGCAGTGCTGCTGAGAGGAAGCCTCTGGCTATCCATCACACCTTGAAAGATGAACAGGGCGGGCCAGATTTTCCCTTCTAAGTTAGGAAAGGTTAGCACTCTGGGAAAATGGAGCCCAAAGGGAATTTCAGACACATGGTGTGGCCCTTCCAGCTTGCAGGTCGTTATTACCTATTCTTACCCTAAATGGCCATGACATATAATCTCTTTCCTAATTTTATTAGTTTACTTACTATCACAAGACCATAACTTTTTAGACATTCAGGTGTGTCTAAGGGAGGAGGAGGTAGAATAAGGCTTTTAAAATCTTTGATTACCTCAGAAAACGTATTTGCTTACTTTACCAGGAAGTTGGGTTTTTTGTTTTGTTGTGTTTTCTACCCATGCCAAGAGGGGATTAATGAATGAGTAGCTGCTGGGTTTGCCAGCTTTCTTTTGATTTCAGTTTATGTAATTAAGCAGTTCCCAGAATGACTTCAGGTTCTCACTCTGCATCAAAACATGCTTCTCAAATGGGTTAGGTGTGGAGACCAGAAATAATCCAGACTCACTGAACGGAGGGAGGAGGAGTGAAAAACTTCTCTTGCTTTAAAAGCAGTCCCTCCTGTGTCAAAAGGGTTGACCATGCTTTGGGGCCATGCACACTGAGCTGTATTGAGTAGAAAAGTAAGTTAAAACTGAAGTTCAAATGGGCTAAAGTTAGAATAACTCAAAATGAGGTTAACAATAGAAATAACATGGGGAAATCAACTCTGTTTACAATTGAATTTCTAGCAACCAGAGTCTTCTCCATGGTGGGCATTCAAGACTTCATGCATTCAACAAAGACACACTAGGAAGCCACTGTGTTTCAGGCTCCATTCTAGTTGCTGGGGATACAGTGAGAAGCTAATGAGAACCCCTCCGTTAAGGCGCTAACATGGAGTGAATGTTGGATGAGCAGATTTTTATTGAGCACCTCTGAGCTAGTAGAGGCCATGGCATTGCTGGGAAGTCTAAGGTTATGTTCCTCAAGGAACTCTGGCCATCTCACGGGGAGGTAGAGTCATCTATCCAAGGACCCAAAGAACTGTTCAAAGCTGTCCCAAACACTGGGTGCTGAGACAGACCCCTTGAGGGTGAAATGGTCAGATTGGGCACTCATGGGCACTTTCTATAGGCAGGAGGCTCACTGCAGTAGGCTGACTCATCTTGAAGCCTTTAATTCCCTAAGAGCAAAATATCAGAGCATCTTTTGATTTTGTTTCTCTTATAGCCCCCTGAGCTGTTTAGTTATTCTATCCACATGATGCTTGTTTTAAAGGAAATTAGAGGCACTTTTCTTTGAGGTCAGGCTAGTTCCCTTAAAAACCAACAGGGTAGAGTTACCAACAGTTTTTACCCTTATGAAGTATGCAGACTACTGAGAGAGAAAGACATAAATCAGTGACTCAAATCAACCCCCAGTGGAGAGTGTAGCATGTAAGAGGAGGTTTTGACCTGGTCAGAAAAGTCAAGGACAGCTTCCTAGAAAAAAAGATGGCTGCACTGAAATCTGAAGGATGAGGAGGAATTAATTAGGTGAAAGGTCAGGGAGACACAGGCCAAGCAGCGGGAGCAGCATGAGCAAAGGCCCTGTGGCAGGAGGGAGTTTTCTGTTGAGGCAAAGGGAACAGCTGGGAGTGAAATGACTGAGAATTAGATAGGGCCAGCTTACTCCTTGGAAGGAAAGTTATGACCAACCTAGACAGCATATTCAAAAGCAGAGACATTACTTTGTCAACAAAGGTCCGTCTAGTCAAGGCTATGGTTTTTCCAGTAGTCATATATGGATGTGAGAGTTGGACTGTGAAGAAGGCTGAGCGCCGAAGAATTGATGCTTTTGAACTGTGGTGTTGGAGAAGATTCTTGAGAGTCCCTTGGACTGCAAGGAAATCCAACCAGTCCATCCTAAAGGAAATCAGTGCTGGGATTTCTTTGGAAGGAATGATGCTAAAGCTGAAACTCCAGTACTTTGGCCACCTCATGCGAAGAGTTGACTCATTGGAAAAGACTCTGATGCTGGGAGGGATTGGGGGCAGGAGGAGAAGGGGATGATAGAGGATGAGATGGCTGGATGGCATCACTGACTCGATGGACATGAGTCTGAGTGAACTCCGGGAGTTGGTGATGGATAGGGAGGCCTGGCATGCTGCAATTCATGGGGTCACAAAGAGTTGGACACGACTGAGTGACTGAACTGAACTGAACTGAGATCACACTGGCCAGGAGGCATATTAGGGAGTGTTCTATTTATTCCAAGAGTAATATGAAACCCTTGAAACAATCAGTAGAATGAGGAAAGGAAGGCGCATATGCTGTAATAAGATTTTAATTTCAGCACGGTAACTCTGCCCACAGTGTGGTCAGTGTTTGGTGTGGGGACTGGAATCAATGTAGGGAGCACCAGTGAGAAGGCACTTGCAAGCATTTCAACCAGAGATGATAACTGCTTGGGCCAGAATGGTGGCTACAACGGTGGCGGCAGCAGAAGGAAGTAGGCAAATGTAACAGGTACAAAGGTAATAAGTGCAAAGGTACGAAAGGTAAAACCAATAGGACTTGGTGATGGATAAGAGGGATAAAGAGGAGGCAGGTATTAATAATGGCTTTTCAGGCTTCTGACTTATACACTTGGCTGGATGGTGAAGCCCTGCCCTGAGACAGGCACCCTGGATGAGGACCAGTTTTGCCAGGGGAAGATTATGAAGCAGTTTTGAACATGTTGGGATTGAGTGCCTTTGAGGCATCAGAGAGAGATGACAGAAACACAGCCGGGTAAATGGGTTCCCAGATTGGATGAGAGGTCTAGGATGGAGGGAGATGTTTGTGAGTCATCAGTGTCAAGGTGCATTAGACACCGTGGGTGTGGATGAGATCACTCAGCAAGTACAAAAAGGGGAGGAGAGAGGAGGGCGTCCAACCCCGCCTTGTGGGATTCCAACACCTAATGGCTGGGGAAAGGAGAAGCCTGCAAAAGCAGGCAGAACAAACCTGCCAGAACCACGGGAGAATAGCAGGTGAAAGCCGAGGAAAGCAAGCATTTGTTGGGAGAGGAAGTCATCAGGGAAAAATAATGCTGAAAGGATAGGGAAAATGAAGACTCAATAATGACAGTAATAACTGTCATGCCACTAGCTATAATACTATAGTAATAATCATTATCGACAGTCTTTATGGAGCCCCAGTTATGAGCCAGGCACTTTAACATATAATTTAATCCTCATAGGAATTTTGTAAGGCAGGTCCTGTTATCAGCCTCATTTTCACAGTACGGAACAGTGAGCACAGAAAGCTGAAGTCATTTGCCTGAGGTCACACAGCCAGTGAGTGAAGAAATCAGGGGGGAAGCTCTTCTTTCTCACTCCATGGCCCCTGTCCTTAAATGCCTTGCGGGGAATAAAAAGCAGCCAGGGAGGCAGGGTAGGGAGGGGAGATTTAGAAATTTGGATTCTTTCAAGCAAGGCAAGAAAATGTTCCATGGTTGCTAAAGCCCAAGTTCAAGTTGGTGAGCAGGACCTGGTATTGCAGCAGCTGTTTCTGATGATGGTTCAGCTAGATTAGGGTAGTGTTGAATGCATGACAAGGCTATATTTGCCATGGGAAAAAGCCTTGCTCCAAGTGCTCTAGGGCATTGGTTCTCAAAGTGAGAGCTCCAGGCCAGCAGCCTAGCATCACCTGGGAACTAAGAGATGCAGATTCTCAGGCTCCAGTCGAGACCTTCTGAATTAGAAACCCTGTAGGGCAGAAGCGGAGAAGGCAATGGCACCCCACTCCAGTACTCTTGCCCGGAAAACCCCATGGATGGAGGAGCCTGGTGGGCTGCAGTCCATGGGGTCCTAAGAGTCAGATACGACAGAGCGACTTCCCTTTCACTTTTCACTTTCATGCATTGGAGAAGGAAATGGCAACTCACTCCAGTGTTCTTGCCTGGAGAATCCCAGGGACAGGGAAGCCTGGTGGGCTGCCATCTATGGGGTCACACAGAGTCAGACACGACTGAAGTGACTTAGCAGCAGCAGCAGCAGTAGGGCAGAAGGAGCAGAGGAGGAATCCATGCTCTAATAAACCTCTGTGAGATTCTGATGCACAAGTTTGAGAACCTTGTTCTTGGGAGATCCTTGAAAAAGAGGAAAACTGTAATAACATGATCCATATATCTCACCTGGGCAGCAACCAGATGGGAGAGTGTTTCTTAACCCTGGCTGCCCACTGTAATCACATGAGGAGCTTTGAGAACTACGATAATTGGAGTCTACCCTCAGAAATTCTGGTTTCATTGGGTTGGCACTGGCCTGATCATTTGAAATAAGGATTTGAATGGGGAATAGATGATCGAATGAACACTGGTCATTGAATGATCATTGAATAGATGATTGAATAGATTATCTGAACACTTCTGAATGCCCGGTTGGACCTGGGAGAGAAAACAAGGCAGGCTTTCAAGGGGAAGGTCAAGACAAATGGAAGAGAAGCTAGATCTTAGGCACTTTGTGAATAGCAGTAAAGCTTGACTAATTCTGGAGGTTGTAGTAGGGAGAGAAGGTAGTCTGAATTTATAATAATTCTTAAGGGTGACTTAGTTTGAAAGAGACACCAGTTATAAAGTAGATATGTGGTCAAGGCTGCTCCATGAATAAAGTATTATTGTGATTTTTCAGTTCAGTTCAGTCACTCAGTCATGTCTGACTCTTCGCAACCCCATGGACTGCAGCACACCAGGATTCCCTGTCCATCACCCACTCCCAGAGTTTACTCAAACTCATGTCCATTGAGTCAGTGATGCCATCCAACCATCTCATCCTCTGTCTTCCCCTTATCCTCCCACCTTCAATCTTTCCCAGCATCAGGGTCTTTTCAAATGAGTCAGTTCTTCGCATCAGCTGGCCAAAGTATTGGAGTTTCAACTTCATCATTTGTCCTTCCAATGAATATCTAGGACTGATTTCCTTTAGGATGGACTGGTTTGATTTCCTTGCAGTCCAAGGGACTCTCAAGAGTCTTCTCCAACACCACAGTTGAAAAGCATCAATTCTTCGATGCTCAGCTTTCTTTATAGTCCAACTCTCACATCCATAAATGACTACTGGAAACACCATAGCTTTGACTAGATGGACCTTTGTTGCAAAGTAATGTCTGCTTTTTAATAAGGGGTCTAGGTTGGTCATAACTTTTCTTCCAAGGAGCAAGCGTCTTTTAATAATGTCATGGCTGTAGTCACCATCTGCAGTGATTTTGGAGCCCCCAAAAGAAAGTCTGTCACTGTTTCCACTGCTTCCCCATCTATTTGCCATGAAGTGATGTGACTGGATGCCATGATCTTAGTTTTCTAAATGCTGAGTTTTAAGCCAACTTGACTCTCCTCTTTCACTTTCATTGAGAGACTCTTTAGTTCCTCTTCACTTTCTCCCATAAGAGTGGTGTCATCTGCGTATCTGAGGTTATTGATATTTCTTCTGGAAATCTTGATTCCAGCTTGTACTTCATCCAGTCCAGCATTTCTCATGATGTACTCTGCATATAAGTTAAATAAGCAGGGTGACAATATACAGCCTTGACGCACTCCTTTTCATATTTGGAACCAGTCTGTTGTTCCATGTCCAGTTCTAACTGTTGCTTCTTGACCTGCATACAGATTTCTCAGGAGGCAGATCAGGTGGTCTGGTATTCCTATCTCATGAAGAATTTTCCGCAGTCTGTTGTAATCCACACAGTCAAAGGCTTTGGTGTAGTCAATAAAGCAGAAGCAGATGTTTTTCTGGAATTCTCTTGCTTTTTTGATGAGCCAATGGATGCTGGCAATTTGATTTCTGGTTCCTCTGCTTTTTCTAAAACCAGCTTGAACATCTGGAAGTTCACAGTTCACGTACTGTTGAAGCCTGGCTTAGAGAATTTTGAGCATCACTTTGCTAGCGTGTGAGATGAATGCAATTGTGCAGTAGTTTGAGCATTCTTTGGCATTGCCTTTCTTTGCGATTGGAATGGAAACTGACCTTTTCCAGTCCTGTGGCCACTGCTGACATTTCCAAATTTGCTGGCATATTGAGTACAGCACTTTCACAGCATCATCTTTTAGGATTTGAAATCCTTCAACTGGAATTCTATCACCTCTACTAGCTTTGTTTGTAGCAAGGCTGCCTAAGGCCCACTTGACTATGCATTCCAGGATGTCTGGCTCTAGGTGAGTGATCACACCATCATGATTATCTGGGTCATAAAGATCTTTTTTGTATAGTTCTTCTGTGTATTCTTGCCACTTCTTCTTAATATTTTCTGCTTCTGTTAGGTCCATACCATTTCTGTCCTTTACTGTGCCCATCTTTGCATGAAAATTTCCCTTGGTATCTCTAATTTTCTTGAAGAGATCTCTAGTCTTTCCGATTCTGTTGTTTTCCTGTATTTCTTTGCATTGATCACGGAGGAAGGTTTTTTTTTTAATCTCTCCTTGCTATTCTTTGGAACTCTGCATTCAAATGGGTGTATCTTCCCTTTCCTCCTTTGCCTTCACTTCTCTTTTCACAGCTATTTGTAAGGCCTCCTTAGACAACCATTTTGCCTTTTTGCATTTCTTTTTCTTGGGCATGGTCCTGATCGCTGCCTCCTGTACAATGTCATGAACCTCTGTCCATAGTTCTTCAGGCACTCTGTCTATCAGATCTAATCCCTTGAATCTATTTTTCACTTCTACTGTATAATCATAAGGGATTTGATTTAGGTCATACCTGGATGGTCTAGTGCTTTTCCCTATTTTTTCAATTTAAGTCTGAATTTGGCAATGAGGAGTTCATGATCTGAGCCACAGTCAGCTCCTGGTCTTGTTTTTGCTGACTGTATAGAGCTTCTCCATCTTTGGCTGCAACAAATATAATCAATCTGATTTCGGTGTTTACCAGCTGGTGATGTCCATGTGTAGAGTCTTCTCTTGTGTTTTTGGAAGAGGATGTTTGCTATCACCAGTGCATTTTCTTGGCAAAACTCTATTAACCTTTGCTAACTGTGATTTTTCCTCAGTCTTAATTGAAATGATTCTACTAATTTTAATCAAAGATAATATGCTGACATCCGCCTAGCAGCTTTGCTGAGACTGTGTCTATATGTTAAGAATATACTCTGACTCTCTGGCCTCCCCAACCTCACTGCTTCCTCTTTCCTCCATGGACCTTCCTCCCTAGCTGACCTGGTCAGTTTACTGGTCCCCAAGCACTGTCACTCTGTTCCCATGTCCTGGTATTTATTGGTGCCTCCCCCCATCTCCTCCTCCTCTCAGGGAGGACCTATCTCCTTCTAGAATTCTCCATGGACCCCCAGTTCAGAGAGTCCCCCTTTCTCCTAATCCTTTTAGCACCAAATATCTTTAAGGCACTCTGGTCCTATTTAGTTTTCATCATTCTACACATTTCCCATCTCTGCCCCTGGATCATAAGCCTTATGTTTAAGGCTTATAACCCCACTCTGCAACATTCAGGACAGTGATGGCTTACAACTTTTTGCCTCCTGCCCAGCACAGCACCCCATACTCTACAGGCTCAGGAAATAGTAGTCAAGAAGCTGTACAAAAGGTGAATTTCAGTCCCTCTTCTTCCCACATCATCATGTGCAGAAAAGAAGGCACCAACCCCAATGAGATGTGATTATGGTTTGACCATTCTTGAGGGCAAAATCCATAGGAAGCACATCAAGGTGGAGATCCCAGAGGGAGCATCCTCCAAAGCGGACGTGGCCCCCTCCACGGGAGGGGCTCTCACCATCTTGTTAGTCCATGTTGTTTTGTATTAGGTTCCAGTACTACCTTAGCAAATCACCACAAACTTGGTTGTTTTAAAATAACAGAAATCTCTCCTCTCACATTTCTGGAGGTCAGACATCCGAGACCAGCGTCACTGAGCCAGAGCCCAAGTGCTGATGGAGCCGTGCTCCCTCCAGGAGCTCTAGGACAGACCCTTCCCTGCCTCTTCCAGCTTCTGACAGCTCCAACTTCTGGCAGCACCACCTTCCTTGGCTTGTGGCCACTTCATTCTAATCTCTGCTTCCTTGGTCACACTGCTTTCTCCTCCCTTCTCAAATCTCCCTCCATCTCCCTCTTATAAGGACATTTGTGACTGCATTTAAGGGCCACCCTGGTGATCCAAAATAGTCTCCCCAACTCAAGATCCTTAACTTCATCACAACTGTTAAGTTCTTCTTTGCCATCTCAGGTAACATTTACACATTAAGGGGTTAGGACTGGGATATCTTTGGGGCAGCCGTGATGTAACCTACCACACAGACAAAAGTAACTGGGGCCTCTAAAGGGACAGAGACTTGTCCAAGGTCACACTTCAAGGTTGTAACAGAAATTAGAGATCCAGGTCTTCTTTCTGTCAATCTTAGACTCCTCCCACTAGACCATGCTGGTTCCTGTGAAAGTAAGACAAAGATATTAGACTAACAGTCCATACCCTGATTCCTTGTCTTCTCTCTGGAACATGTGCTACTAGAATTCCCCCACCTGTGCAGTCTGCCCCTGCTTTAGTCCTCATTTTGTTACTTCGAACTCACTGTACCTTCGCTGGCCTGTGTGGGCAGCTGCGATGGACTCACTAAATGACAGTTTCTCCTCTCCCTTCAGGACCGCCTCTTTTTTGTCATGGAGTATGTGAATGGTGGGGACCTCATGTTCCAGATTCAGCGCTCGCGGAAATTCGATGAGCCTCGTTCCCGGTTCTATGCTGCAGAGGTTACATCAGCTCTCATGTTCCTCCACCAACATGGAGTCATCTACAGGTACCTCTCCTCACCTCCTCTCTTCCCCAAAAGTGAAAAAATAGAGAGTTTTCTGGATGCTTGAACTGAGTTTGGCTTACACCCAACTGGTCTCTTAGAACTCGCTTTAAATTAGTTGTTTGTATCAATTTGCTTACAGAGGGCTTTTTGGGGGGCTGTTTATCACTGTAAATGTTAATATTTGAGTAGCCCCGGGAGATCTGATCCACTGTTTGTGCCATTTTTGATTGAAAGCTTAAGCAGGACGTTTTAAAGGCCCAGTGCCAAGTAACCTTGGGGTGACCTTCATTTCTCTCTCCCCCCCGCCACCCCAACCCTCTTCCTTGAACATCAGGGCATTCTCTGTACTTGTTCCTTCTGTGCCATGAACTTCCTCCCCTTCCCAACCTCTTGCCACTTCCTGAGTTTGTTTGGCTTACTTGTCTCCAGCAGATAGAATCAGAGAAGGAGGCGTTCCTCGGGGGGATCTCAGGGTTTATGGTCTAGGAGGGAAGAGGGGAGGGAACTAGACAGTATCTAACAGGAAGTGACTCTCTGCAGGCCACCCAGTCCCTTGTTAGTGCCTTGTCCCCCTTCCAAGAAAACATGGAACACACACTCACACTCACACTCACACACACACTCACACACACACACACACACACACGCACACACACACACACACTTTCCAGTAAGAGAGCAGTACTACTTACGCAGGCTCTTCTGTGAGGTCAGGAATTCTGGGAGGAGTAAATATTTATAATTAGCAACAAGGACACTAAAGTTCCTTCGGGTTTTTTCAATGATTGTCCATTTCTTTACTTAGATTTTGCTTCCTCCTTTTTCCTTCAATTGGGTTGAAGAATAGCTGGCTTGATTCAACCCAAAACTAATCCCTCACCAGAACTTCACTGGCCCCACTCCTGGGAGCAATGCCCTCACTAAAAAAAAAAAAATGTTCTCCAAGGGGTTCTGAAACCAACCCTCAGCTTCCTTAATTCCCTCTGCTCAAAAATAGTCAGTGGCTCCCTATGGCCTGCATAACAAAGCCCATACTCTCTAGCCTGTTATTGTGGTCCTCCACGTCACAAGTCCACATGTTTGTTTCCTATTACTGCATAACAAATTACCACAAATGCAGTGGCTTAAAGCATTGACTGTTTCACAGTTCCCACAGGGCAGCAGTCTAGGCACAGTGTACCTGGGTCTCTCTGCTGTGATCAATGAAAGCCAGGCTGCTTTCTTGTTGAAGTTTGAGCTCCTTTTCCAGGCTCACGTGATTATGGGCAGAATTCATTTCCTTGCAAATGGAGAATGCACGTGGCTTCCTCATGGTCAGCAGGAATGAAAGTCTTTCCTGCTTTGAATCTCTAACTTCAGGGAGGCCTGGACCCTCTTTGAAAAGGATCACTTGATTAGATTGGGCCCACCCAGACTGATCTCTCTTTTAACTCAAAGTCAAATCATTTGGGGAGCTTAATTATGCCTGCAAATCCCTGGGCCCTTGCCCTATGATGTCTTATAATTGTGAATGATATCATATCCCTTTCCACATTGTTTTGGTTGAAGGTAAGTCACAGTTTCTCCACCATAAACAAGGGGAAGGGGTTATGGGATTATAGCAGAGTGTGAAACATTGGAGGTCACCTTAGGTTATATCTACTACAGCCCAGTACACCTCACTTCCTATGATCTCTTGAACCTACCAAGGTTCTTGCATGTGTGTGTGCTAAGTCATTCAATCGTGGCTGACTCTGTGCGATGCTATGGGCTGCAGCCTGTCAGGCTCCTCTCTCCATGGGATTCTCCAGGCAAGAATACTAGAGTGGGTTGCCATGCCCTACTCCAGGGGATCTTCCTGACCCAGGAATCAAACCTGAATCTCTTACATATCCTGCACTGGCAGGCAGGTTCTTTACCACTAGCACCAACTGGGAACCCAAGGTTCTTAGTTTGCCTCAAGCTCATCTGACAATTCCCTACTTTCTTGTTCTTCTGTCCTCCTGTTTCCAGCCCAGAAGCCTAATGCAATACTGCCTGCCTGCTAGAAGCCTGGTCCCACCAGCCAGAGCAAGTCTCTCCATCCCCCACTTTATTTGTAATTTGGGAATGTCACACCCTCTACCTTAGGACCATGGCTGCTTCTTTATTAACACTTTGACCTTCTTATTTTACATCCTCTTATCATCTTGCGCGTAGTAAATGAATAAGAAATGACTCTTGGCTTCAGTTTAAATTCCTAATCTCTGCCTCCAAAGCAGCTTGCCAACTAGTTAGTGATACTGGCGTTAGATATGTGAAAATATCACCCATATTACAAGGCAGTGCACTCTTAGGAGCCAGTGACTAGAAGAATTGCCATTCACTGAGATATCATCCTTATCCACTCCCTATCAGAGTGGGTATAATCACCCACAGTTTACCAGCAGAGATTCAGAGATTCCCCTTAAATAGTGGGTGGGCCAAAAGGTTTGTTCCAGTTTTTCCATAACATCTTACAGAAAAACCCGAACAAGCTTTTTGGCCAACCCGATAATTTGCCCAAGGCCATATTCGGTAAGTGACAGACTTAGGAAGTGTAACTGACATGACACTTGTCATGGGCCTGTCAAGTCCAAGTCCATACTCTTTACTAGTCATTCCTGGTACTCCAAAACTTGACTTTTCCTTACATTTCTAGTTTCTTTTCCTTTCTGCTTCCCTAGATGAATACTTGCCTCTCACCTCACCTGTGAACACTTTTGTTCTAGTGACTTTTGTGAGCCATACTTGTCCCCTCTCTTTCTCTCCTTTCCACTTCCCTGGCCATTTCTCCTTAATCTCTATATAACGTGGCCTGATCCTTCTCCCCTCCACCCCCCATCCTCTAAATACTGGTTTTTCCCGGAGCCTTCATCCCTAAATACTCTTCCTGAGCAATTTCAGCAATTGCCTGTCTCCAAATGACACTTGTGTGCCAGAGACTTCCATGTCACTATCTCCAGCCCCCAGTTCTCTCCAGATCCCTGCACAAGACTACTCTTTCAAGATGATCTCCAAGGCTTTCTACCTTCTTTCCCAGGTAGTTTGCAAGAGTTTACTGACCTGAGTCCTGACTGCCTCTTGCTTTTCTCCCTCCTATCTTGTCTACCTCCCTCTCCATCGCAGCCCAGTGTTCTTTCAAAGTACAGGCTGATGGTCACATGGTGCCCTTCTTAGCATCCTTCTACCTTTACTAGATAAAGCAAACCTCTTTTTGCTGACCATCAGAATCCATCAGCCCTGGCCCTGGGGCAGCCTGTGCACGGCTGCGTGACTTGGGCGTGGCACGGGAGGGATGGGCCCAGGTGGTGAGTGGGAGCTGACACCCAGGTCTGCTCTGCTAGTGCATCTGGCTTCAGCCTGAGGAAGAGATGCTTTTTCTACCTAGAGGAGACCCTTTTTTTTTTTTGTTTCTCACAGACACCATGCATGCTAAAAGGGCCCTGGTCGCCCCCAATGATTTTTTGATCCTTATCACTATTCCCCCAACTGTGTAGCCCACCTTCTATGCCCTCCAGATGAGACCATTCTCCCCCAAATGCCTTTCTCTTTCATTTCTCCAAGTCTTTGTCTTCACTGTCCCTAGAATTCCCTTGTTCCCTATCTGTATCTTGCTCAGTGAGGGGCTCCTAGGTCACATCCATGTTCTGACTGTCTAAGGGTCCTTGGTTTTTTTTTTTTTTTAAAGGTAGATTCCAGAATACTAAATGAGGGGACTAGATCAGGATACAGATGGGGAAAGAATGGCCATGAGTTGATGATTGCTGAGACTGGGTGTTGAGTACACGGAGGTTCACTATTGTGTCTGGTTTTGTGAATGTTTTAAATTTGCTGTAATAATCATAACTTTTTTTCTTAAAGAATAGCAGTTCCAGGGTAGCATTCTTAGAGTCTTTGATTCATTCGGTCTGGTATGGGATTCAGGAATCTGTACTTTCTTAAAGAATTTCTCAGGTGACTGGGGACCACAGGTATAGAAAAGTTCTGTTCTGCCTTCAGGACTGTGTAAGATGCCCCTGCTCTGGGAGGCTACCCTGACCACTCAGCCTGTCATGGGGATCATGCCTCCCTTGGGTGACAGCATCTCTCTGTTTCAAGCCAGTTCCCTTTGTCAGCCTTGTATTTTACCTGTTCTGTAACTGAGAACTCCATGCAGGCGTGCTTACCTGGCCAGCCTAGCTTATGATGCTGCTTGTAGTAAGTGTTCACTAAATACTTGTTTTCTTCTCTAATGCTCCAGAACCTTGCAGTCCAGCTGGGTTGCTACCTCATCAGTTCAGTTCAGTTTCGTCCCTCAGTTTTGTTCAATACTTTGCAACCCCATGGACTGCAGCACGCCAGGCCTCCCTGTCCATCACTCACTTGCAGAGTTTACCCAAACTCATGTCCATTGAGTCAGTGATGCCATCAAACCATCTCATCCTCTGTCATCCCTTTCTCCTCCCACCTTCAATCTTTCCCAGCATCAAGGTCTTTTAAAATGAGTCAGCTCTTCGCATCAGGTGGCCAAAGTATTGGATCTTGTCAGAAACTTATCTTTTTTACATGTTCTCTCAAATAATCAGCTTTAGGTTTTCCTGATCAGTTGCCCCCCATTCTTTTCTTCTACTTAATTCCTATCCCTCCTTTCTGTTTACATGTGTTCCAGTGCCTAAGACTTCACTCTGCTTTTTTTCTAATTTTGGGGGGTGGATGCTTATTTTGTGTTCAGTATTTCCCAGCATCAGGGTCTTTTCAAATGAGTCAGTTCTTTGCATCAGGTGGCCAAAGTATTGGAGTTTCAGCTTCAACATCAGTCCTTCCAGTGAACACCCAGAACTGATCTCCTTTAGGATGGACTGGTTGGATCTCCTTTCAGTCCAAGGGACTCTCAAGAGTCTTCTCCAACACCACAGTTCAAATGCATCAATTCTTCTTTCTTTATAGTCCAGCTCTCACATCCATACATGACTTCTGGAAAAACCATAGCCTTGACTAGACAGACCTTCCTTGGCAAAGTAATGTCTCTGCTTTTTAATATGCTATCTAGGTTGGTCATAAGTTTCCTTCCAAGGAGTAAGCGTCTTTTAATTTCATGGCTGCAATCACTATTTGATACCTCGTACCTGTGCACTTTTGAAAGTCTGTGTTGGAAGCATCTGTTGGAACACACAGTTTTTCTTCCTTGACCCTGAATTGCCCCATTCCTGCATGTTTCTCATTTCATAGATGAGTTAGGACCACGTGATCTCTCTTCCCCATACTCCTTTGTTTGAAGCTGCCGGCACAAGGGCTGTATGATACATGTCTCTGCCTGTTTGCCTGTGAAGCCCAGATGGCAACCATATTTTGAGTGGTGCAAGGGTTTGTCTGGGAGTTTGGCAAGACTAAATTTTGCAGGAGGGACCTCATTGCCAAGGTTGAGATAGAATTTTCCAGCCTTCCTGCTGGAAGTTATACACAAACTAATTAGTGCCTAATTGGCCAGAGTTCCAGAACTAAGGGAAGAAGTTGTTCCTCTGGCCAAGGGCTCACACTAGAAGGTGAGTCCAGGCTGACAGGCAGGCTACTTTTCTCTGGGTCTCTCTAGTCAGGTTCCCCACGTGGGTGGCCCAGGGCACTGTCTCTCTTTTCTCTGCTCAGCATTCCTAGGAATCCTCTGTGTGCTGCGGTAGGAGCAGGTATTAGCTCACTGTGGGTCCACTCTTCCTAACTATGGCTTTTAAACATTTTCTTCTCCTCCCTTATGCCTTCACACACACCATGATGGGGGAAGTTTTGAGGGGCGGACTTTCTTCTAAAATTTGATGTAGGGAACTTTCTCCTGCTGTGCACCATGCTCGGGGCTTATCTGTTTTCCTCTGAGCTGCTCAAGACAGCAGATGAGTCTCAGGATACTCATCTGTTCATGGGACAAGGAAGCGAGAGGATGGGATCCACCTCAGACACAGAAGGCAGTGGGGTCCCTGGGAAGAGAACCAGAGGCTTGGCAGACAGAAAGGCATCTTCTTCCACAGTCATAGTTACCGCGGCAGAGGGTGGTAAAGAACATGGCTTCTGCCCCTCTGGCCAAGTGTCTTAACACTAGAAGAATGAATTCTTTCCTTTGTTTTTATAAAACTAAATTCCTGTGTTTTTAACTTACAGAAGTAATAGTCATAGGAAAAATCAAAATTTAAACAGAAAAGTAAAATCAGTTTTCTCTTCACCAACCTCATAACCATCCAGGGCAAAACAGATGAAGAGTTGCTAGAGAATCCTTCAAAAAATCTTGAGCAAGTGATTGGATTTCTTTATGAGTGGCTTCCATGTGAGGTTCAGATAATACCTGCCTTGTCTCCTTTCTAAGGTAGTTGAGTGTGGTCATGACAAGTTGAACTGTACAAGTAAAAGTGAAGGATATGAAAAGAAGGAAATGATGAGGAATTTGTGTCAGGTATCATTGATGATTAACTTTTGTCACACTGAGCAATAAAATTTGGTCTTTAACCAGAAGGAGAGGAAATTGTAAGTTATAAAGCTCTCCTGCTCCTTTAATTCTCCAAGATTGTCAATCCTCAATGAGTCATCACCATCACCCCACAAGAGTTGATCTATGCCTGATGCCAGAACTGAGAGGCCATAGCGGACAGGAGGAGAGAAAAGGGCGTTTCTGCTTTGGCCCTGTCTAGGCCACTCTACTCAAGAGGTGCTTAGAAAAGGTTTTCATGTTGATGATGATGTGTATAAGGCAGTGAAGAGTTACGAGCAGGGAACAAAGATTTAATTCAGACTCAGATAAGCCTGAGTGTGAAATGTCTAGTTCTCTCCAGGGCTGGGGAATGAAGCCCAAAGGGAGGAACTTGGGAAGGATTTCCCTAAAAAGAGCTGGAGACCGAGGTCTCTGACTATGCCCTCCAAGCCAGCCAGGAAATGCATACAGAGTTGTGATGTGCTCCGCAGTCTTGCCTTCCTGGTGGTCTAAGGGGGAGATTGTGGGCCTAGTTTGGGGAATGATGGCCTGCCTTGATCCTTGGAAATCTCTCCTGCCATGGCCACAGGTAGGTGTTTCCTGAGATGAAGGTCTCTGGTTAAAGGCTACATTAATAACTGGAATATCTAATATTTAGAGTCTCATCTGCTTTCAGTATGTTTCCCATGTAGCTAATGCTCATACAAAACAAAGAATGGGGAGGAAATGGGGAGATCCCTTCTTCTTTCCTTCTCAGTCTTCTAAGACCTGGCCCTTGGAAAATCTTTGTGGGGATCTTTGTCCCCACTGAGCACTGTTCTCAGCTGTCAACATTCTCCCACCCATTGTAGACAATGATACTTTATTTTTTTTTTTTTACTTTATTTTACTTTACAATATTGTATTGGTTTTGCCATACATCAACATGAATCCGATACTTTAATGCTTTAGTGTAAAACTACTAAGGATCTAAGGGTTGAGTATGTAATGAGATGATATCAGTTCCCATGGCAGGAATTGTGGTGTGAATGTTAGATCAAGGAGGACCTCAGAGGCTATCTCATCCAATTCCATTTTATAGATACAGAACTTGGAAACCAAAGCCAGGCAGTAACTTACTCAAGTTTACACAGTGAGGTGTTATAAAGCTTAGATGTTATTTTAATCAGAGATATACATAAAGATTCAAATAGTTCTACTAGGTACTTAAAGAAATGAAAATCTGTTTTCTGCCCTTCCTCTCCAATAATTTCCCCTTCCACAAAGATACCTGTTTGCAATTCTTTTAGCTTATGCTTCTAGTATTTCTAAATAAAAGGGTTTTTTCCTTTCTTATAGCTGATTGGATTCTGGTATATGCAAAGTGATTCAAAGCGACCAAATGTATATATTTGGCCTTTTCCATATTCTTTTCTATCATGCTTTATTACAGGATATTAAATATACTTCCCTGTGCTTTACGGTAGGACCTTGTTGTTTATATATTTTAAATATAGTAGTTTGTATCTGCTAATCCCAAACTCCTAATTTATCCTATCTTCAACCCCTTTCCCCTTTGGTAACCATAAGTTTGTTTTCTGTCTGTGAGTCAACTTCTGTTTTGTAAATGAATTTATTTGCATCATAATTTAGATTTCACATATAAGTGATGTCATGTGATACTCATCTTTCTCTGTCTGGCATACTTCACTTAGTCTGATAATCTGTAGGCCATCCATGTTGCTGCAAATGGCAGGACTTCATTCTTTTTTATGACTGAGTAATATTCCTGTGTGTGTGCATGTGTGTGTGTATGACATGTACCACATGGTCTTTATCTATTCATCTGTTGATGGAATTTAAGTTGCTTCCATGCCTTGGCTATTATAAATTGTGTTGTTATGAACATTGGAGTTTATGTATCTTTTTGAATCAGACTTTTCTCCATACATGTGCCCAAGAGTGGGATTGTTAGAGCATATGGTAACTCTATTTATAGTTTTTAAAGAACCTCTGTACAGTTTGCCTCTATTTCTTTGCATTGATCACTGAGGAATACTTTCTTATCTCTCCTTGCTATTCTTTGGAACTCTGCATTCAAATGGGTATATCTTTCCTTTTCTCCTTTGCCTTTAGCTTTTCTTCTTTCTCACCTACTTGTAAGGCCTCCTCAGACAACCATTTTCCCTTTTTGCATTTCTTTTTCTTGGGGATGGTCTTGATCACTGCCTCCTGTACAATGTCACAAACCTCCATCCATAGTTCTCTTCAGGCACTCTATCAGATCTAATCCCTTGAATCTATTTTTCACTTCCACTGTATAATCATAAGGGATTTAGGCCATACCTGAATTATCCAGTGGTTTTTCCCTTCTTTCTTCAATTTAAGTCTGAATTTGGCAATAAGGAGTTCATGATCTGAGCCACAGTCAGCTCCCGGTCTTGTTTTGCTGACTGTATAGAGCTTCTCCATCTCTGGCTGCAAAGAATATAATCAGTCTGATTTGAGTATTGACAATTTGGTGGTGTCCATGTGTAGAGTCATCTCTTGTGTTTTTGGAAGAGGGTGTTTGCTATGACCAGCTTGTTCTCTTGGCAAAACTCTGTTAGCTTTTACCCTGCTTCATTTTGTACTCCAAGGCCAATTTGCCTGTTACTCCAGGTTTCTCTTGACTTCCTACTTTTGCATTCCAGTCCCCTATGATGAGAAGGACATCTTTTTTGGATGTTAGTTCTAGAAGGTCTTGTAGGTCTTCATAGAACCATTCAACTTCAGCTTTCAGCATTACTGGTCAGGGCAAAGCCTTGGATTACTGTGATACTGAATGGTTTGCCTTGGAAACAAACAGAGATCATTCTGTCATTTTTGAGAGTACACCCAAGTGCTGCATTTCAGACTCTTTTGTTGATTATGAGGGCTATTCCATTTCTTCTAAGGGATTTCTGTCCACGGTAGTATCTAAGGGATTCTTGCCCAAAGACTAGCAAGGAGAGATAAGAAAGCTTTCCTCAGTGCTCAATGCAAAGAAATAGAGGAAAACAATCGAACAGAAAGACTAGAGATCTCTTCAAGAAAACTGGAGATACCAAGGGAATATTTCATGCAAGTTCCAGTTCAATCACTCAGTCATGTCCAACTCTTTGTAACCACATGGACTGCAGCATGCCAGGCTTCCCTGTCCATCACCAACTCCCAGAGCTACTCAAACTCATGTCCATCGAGTCAGTGATGCCATCCAACCTTTTTATCCTCTGTCGTTCCCTTCTCCTCCTGCCTTCAATCTTTCCCAGCATCAGGGTCTTTTCTAGTGAGTCATTTCATGGAAAGATGGGCACAATAAAAGACAGAAGTGGTAGGGACCTAACAGAAGCAGAAGATATTAAGAAGAGGTGGCAAGAATACACAAAGAACTATATTTTAAAGATCTTCATGACCCAGATAACCATGATGGTGTGATCACTCAGCTAGAGCCAGACAACCTGGAATGCATAGTCAAGTGGGCCTTAGGAAGCATCACTACAAACAAAGCTAGTGGAGGTGATGGAATTCCAGTTGAGCTATTTCAAATCCTAAAAGATGATCCTGTGAAAGTGCTGCCCTCAATATGCCAGCAAATTTGGAAAACTCAACAGTGGCCACAGGACTGGAAAAGGTCAGTTTTCATTCCAATTGCAAAGAAAGGCAATGCCAAAGAATGCTGAAACTACTGCACAATTGCACTCATCTCACACGCTAGCGAAGTGATGCTCAATATTCTCCAAGCCAGACTTCAACAGTACGTGAACCATAAACTTCCAGATGTTCAAGCTGGTCTTAGAAAAGACAGAGGAACCAGAGATCAAATTGCCAACATCTGTTGGATCATCAAAAAAGCAAGAGAATTCCAGAAAAACATCTGCTTCTGCTTTATTGACTACACCAAAGCCTTTGACTATGTGGATCACAACAAATGGTGGAAAATTCTTCAAGAGACAGAAATACCAGACCACCTGACCTGCCTCCTGAGAAATCTGTATGCAGGTCAAGAAGCTACAGTTAGAACCAGGCATGGAACAACAGACTGGTTTGAAATCAGGAAAGGAGTACGTCAAGGCTGTATATTGTCACCCTGCTTATTTAGCTTATATGCATAGTATATTATGCAAAATGCCAGACTGGCTAAAGCACAAGCTGAAATCAAGATTTCCAGGAGAAATATCATTAACTTCAGATACACAAATGATGCTACCTTTATGGCATAAAGCGAAGAAGAACTAAAGAACCTCTTGAGGAAAGTGAAAGAAAAGAGTGAAAAAGTTAGCTTAAAACTCAATATTCAAAAACCTAAGCATCATGGCATCTGGTCCCATCACTTCATAGCAAATAGATGAGGAAACAATGGAAACAGTGAGAGACTTTATTTTGGGGGGATCCAAAATCACTGCAGTTGGTGACTGCAGCCATGAAATTAAAAGACACTTGCTCCTTGGAAGAAAAGCTATGACCAACCTAGACAGCATATTAAAAAGCAAAGATATTACTTTGCTGACAAAGGTCCTTCTAGTCAAAGCTATGGTTTTTCCAGTAGTCATATATGGATGTGAGAGTTGAACTGTCAAGAAAGCTGAGTGCCAAAGAATTGATGCTTTTCAAATATGGTGTTGAAGAAGACCCTTGAGAGTCCCTTGGACTGCAAAGAGAACCAACCAGTCAGTCCTAAAGGATATCAGTCCTGAACATTCATTGGAAGGACTGATGCTGAAGCTTAAACTCCAATACTTTGGCCACCTGATGCAAAGAACTGACTCTTTGGAAAAGACCCTGATGCCGGGAAAGATTGAAAGCAGGAGTAGAAGGGGATGACAGAGGATGAGATGGTTGGATGACATCACCGACTTGATGGACACAAGTTTGAGCAGGCTATAGTAGTTGGTGATGGACAGGGAAGCCTGGTATGCTGCAGTCCATGGTGTCACAAAGAGTCGGACATGACTGAGCAACTGAACTGACTGTATAGTTTTCCAGAAATGCAGCAATTTGCATTCCTACCAACAATGTAGGAGGGTTCCCTTTTCTCCACATCATTTCTATTCTTTATTTATAGACTTTTTAATGATGGCTGTTTTAGCCGTATGAAGTGAAACCTCATTGTACTAAATAGCATGGTTTAATGTTATTTTTTGAATTTTATTTTAGGCATTATCTAGTGACTTTCCACTAGACAAGGGAGAATTTAGTTCTCTGCCCTACCTACTACCTACCCTCCACCCCATCACATCGACATAACCTTACAAACCTCCCGTCTTCTCAACATAGATTACTGTAATTTTGGTTACATGAATGTACATTGTATACATTGTTATGACTGTGAAAAGCTATAATTGCTTTTCCTTTCCAATACATTTTCTTTGTTTGTTTTCCCTGGAGTTAATACAGATGCTCTCTTGTCCACATCTCCCTTCAAGATGGTGAGGTGCAACAATCATTCTATCAGTATTCTTGGATGCACTTCTCCTGAGCCTTCTAAACTGCTCCAGTCCTACCACTTGTCCTCAGTCCCTGCTGCAGAGCTGTCGTTCTGGGATCCCCCTTCACTGTTGTCTAGGTGTCTTTGCCTCTCCATATGAGAGCTCCTCTCTTACGTCACATCGTCTCTGCCTTGATACACTTTCTTGAGATGGTGATGTACCTTCCAAGAAAAAGTATGGGAAGTAAATTTTTGAGACCTTCCTTCTTTACCTAAAACCATCTTTATCATACTCTCAAACTTGATAAAGAGTTTGGCTAGGTAGAGAATTCTAAACTGAAAACTGTTTTCACTCAAAATGTGAAGGTGTTGCCATTGCCTTTCAGCTCCTAGTGCTGCTATTAAGAAGTCCACTGTTTTATCCTTGATCCTTCTTATGGACCTATTTCTTTTTTCTGGAATCTTGTTTAATTACTTGTTAATGATGTGTCATAGACCTATTTTTATGCATTGTACTAGGCCCTGGGTGAACCTTTTTAACTTAGAAAATCATGTTCAGGAAAATGTCTTATTTCTTTCTGGAACTATCATTCAGATACTGGAGTAGTCAACTTGGGCATCACTACAATGAATCATCTGACTTGCCACTTATTTGGGGAAATTTTGACTATCAGTATTTTTAGAGATTTTTCTCTTGGAGGCCTCGCTTTACCTTGAAAAGACTCTTCCAGAGTCCTTCCTGTAGAAACAGAGCTTGGCAGCCAGATGAGCCAAATGAGAGAAGAGCATTGGAGAGCCCAGCTCCCAAAATACATATATCCACCCAATTGCCCTATTTTTAGTTCTGTACCCTGGTGCCTGCACTCTCCCTGATTCCACCCTGGACCTTGAGAGTTTCTGTTTCTCTTCTCCAGAGAGTGAGTCTCTGAGGCAGAGAAGGGGGTGTGCAGAGTAAGAAGAGGATCTGAGTATATAGTTGCTTTTCAACCAGATCTTTATCTACATCACCCTCATCTCCAGCGGTAATGGTTATTATAAATTCCTGAGCTTTGTTAGAGCAGGAAACGGGAGAGTCTACAGCATAAATTTGATTGTCCTTTACTTATCCCATTGCTGGCTCAGGATGCGGCTCTTTCTCAGGTCTACTGAGCCATTCCCACTCATCCCTTTGCTTTCCTGCTTCCAAAATTACATTGCTGTTCTTTCTTCTGTTGTTTCCCCCATCTTTGTGTGTTTAGGCCTTTGTGTGTAATTTGGGGAAGGAGAAAAAATAATTTGTGAGCATTCAAGCTACCTATTTATCTAGAAGTCAAAAATAATAACAGAAATAATAACTACCGCAGCAGTAGCAGCAGCAACAACAACAACGATAGCAAGACACTCATTTTAGGCTTCGTTACCAGCCAAACTCTATTGTGAGCACTTTGCACCCATTTACTCATCACACAGTAACCCTATGTGGTAGATACACATAATAGCTACACCCTATGTGGTAGCTGTTATTCATGGGATTTATGATATTTCCAAAGAAGGAGATCCTCCCAGATCCCACGCTGCTGCCAACTGCCAGGTCAACCTGTCCCATTGCTGCCTCATGTGGGAAGCAAAGTTGTGTGTTGGAGACAGTGCTGAGTTGGAGTCAGAGAGCTGGGGCTGGATCCTACATATGCTGGATCTTTGTTGTGTTTTCCTGAGCAGAATACTTAAACTGTTTGAAGTGTATTTTCCTCACTGTACCATGGGAATTGGAATGAGAACTTCCCTGCACTATTTGGAGAATTACATCAGAAAACATTTTTCAGAAGTGCCAAGCACAGTCCTTGGCACCTAGGAAGCTCTATAAATATTGGTTGGATGAATGGGAGAGTGGAGGGTTATGGAGTCAGAGGATGTTATGGACTGAATTGTGTCCCCTCCAAATTCATGCATTGAAGTCCTAATTCCTAGTACCTCAGAATGTGGCTGTATTTGGAGATAGGGTCTTTAAAGTGGTAAAAGGTAAAATAAGCTCATAATCCAGTATGACCAGTGTTTTAATAAGATTAGGACACAGAAATGTACAGAAGGAGACCATGAAGACCCTAGGAGAAAATCCATTTATAGGCTGAAGAGAGATCTCAGAAGAAACCAGTCCTCAATCTGGGGCCTCCAGAACTGGAAGAAATATGTTTCTGTTGTTCCCAACAGAGTGTGTGCTTGGCTCTGGCAGCCCTAGCAAACCAATGCAGAGAACCCAGGGTGCAGTCCCAGCATTGACACTTGCTAACCGTGTAGCCCTGGGCAAATGGCCACAGTTTCCTGTAAAATGTGGAGCTGATAAAAATGGAGCTCCTAATAAATATCAAAATAAGATGGCCAGGCCTGCCGTTCTGGCATAAATTGAAAGGTTTAAATAAACTGATAGACCTAGATAGGACTCTGTAAGTTGTCTGGGACCCAATGAGGCATGGGGAGGTGCCAGTATCCCAGCAGTGATGACACCCTGTCATCAGGGTGGTGGACGTGTGAGGCTTTGCCCCTGTGCAGAGCCCAACTAAGGGCCCAACAGGACAGGGCTTAGGTCTCAGAGTCAGGCAGTATTTCAGGGGAGGGAGCCTTTCCTTGGCGTTATTTCAATACTGCGAGCACCTAGGGACCATAGGGCAGGATGAGTGAGTGCTGAGAAATGCATGAGAAAGTGACCAACAAGGCTGGAACACCCAAGGTATGCCTGCACTAGAATGCTACAGAGTCTAATTTCTGTACCTCAGCCTCCTTGATGGGCTCCCTTGGCACCTACCATCTTCACAATCTCCTATACCCACTCCCTGTTCCTTACATGATCTGCTTCAGCAAAAAAGCTGACTTCAAAAATGTGCATCTTGGTAGTGAGACTTATTTCACCCCTCTACCGTGTTGTATAATTGAAGGGCTTGTCCTCCTGATAAAGGAATATTAAGTATTATTGTGGAGTTTTCAGGGATAGTCACTTTTTGGTGAGTCTGGGTTTACTTAGACATGGGACTGTCTTCACCCTGAACTCCTTTCATACAGTGTCACCTGCTGATGACCATGTGGGGTGAAGTCGTTATGATATGATAAAGGAGAGAGGAAGAGTGAATGGAGACAGAGCTGGTTGGGACAAAAGCCAAGTTTACATTCCTCTGAGGAAGCCACGTTATTGCTGACCAGATCAGAAGTAGAATTCTGACTCCATTGACATTGGACATTCAGAGCAAACAGGAAGTTTGGAACCAGAGGGAAATTCCTGATTAAATGCGTCTGAGTTCCCAAGGAGAGAAAATGACTGGGGGGCTATCAACTACTTTTGTGTCTCTCACGATACTCACCACAGAGCTGAGGGCCCAATGTAGTGGTTAAGGACTCCTGGCTCAAATTCTGTCTCCATTGCTTATTAGATATATGATCTTAGGCAGCTAACTTCTCTAACTCTCAGTTTCTTCATCTGTAAAATGAGTCTAATATTACCTCCCACAAAGAGAGATTGTGAGACTCAAATACATGTTAATAGGTATAAAGTCATTATGATTGTGTGATTGTGTCAGTTACAGTATAAACACTGAGTACTCGCTGCTGGTATTGGCATTGTTATTCTATTTCACAAGTGGTTGAGTAGACAATTGGTAAGTTTCACCTTGTATCTTGCTAGCTGGTAAACTGATGAAAACATTTTGCCAGGTTAGAGTCTCCCAAACAAAGGCTACTTTGAGGACCTGGGTTCTGTCTTATGAAGCACAATTCAGTATCTGTAGCTTTTAAGGCCATGCAGTGGTCTGTAGACATCCTTGAACATGTATTATCAGTGTATTCAACAGTAGAACTTGAATTCTCCTAGGCTTAGTTTGATGACTTTGTTTCTTCAATGCCTTTGGCTAATGATTGCACTGCAAAAAAAAAGGAATTGTTTTAGCAAACAATGGGTAGTTCTGCCACGTGGTACATAGAGTCTATGCAGACATTTGAGTGGATCACAAGGTCTCAGTGGGCCCTGGATGAGTCCAAGATGACTCAAGCCCATGGGGGAGAGGGGGGTTTCCTCAGCCCTTGGAAGCATTAGGGGCCACATTTAATTAGCTTTGCTTCTCATTTTGGTTGTGTGGTAACAGGCTGATGGATTAATCCTGGTGGTTGTTGCCATCTTCTCTTTCCTTGCTTCTGGTTCTCCTCTGCCACCATTCCTGCAGATTAATTGTCATAAAACAAGGAGTTGGGGCATTTTCTTGCTCAGAAGTCTGCAGTGACTCCATGTTATCTCAGGATAATGCCCAGACACTTCTGCCTCTTACTTGAAGCCATCCCCAAACTGACCCTTTCACTAGCTCCTTCTCCAGGCTTTGCACACAGTTCTGTTCCTACCTACCCTGCCTTCTCAAGTTTTTCTCCCACCAGACTCCCCTGTGGAGCTCTGCTTGAACCTGGCAGGTGTCCTCACCAACACAGCCACACATACTGTACATTTATCACCCAGATCCCAAACATCGACTCCTCTCTTTACCTAGGAATACCGTAACTTTTCCTAGAATACCAGATTTTCTTCTTCACTTTTTCTTTTTTTCTCTTTCCCATCCTTTAAGATTCAGCTTCAGTTTATTTCCCCCTGGCCCTTTCAAACAAAGTTAGTCCTTTCCTCCTCTCATTAACACTGGATCTGTTCCATTATATTCTAATTTTTCTCACATTGTACTGAGACTATTTCTTGATTGAATGATCTTATAGAATTTCTGCAGGTTATTCTGAACTTATGATTTAGCCCAATTGCCCATGAGTTGATGGCTCAACCTATTCAAATATATCAAGCAAAACACTTCCAGGGAGGTGGGGTGACTTTCTAAATATATTGGTCACAGGGATGCACTTTCTAACAGACTTCTTGCTAGACCCACATTTCCCTGGGTTTCCTTTCTGTGTGCACTGCCCCATTCCATGGTCTTTTTGTTTTTCACAATGTCTGGTCAATGAAGTGCTACGGTAGAAAGAACATGAGGCTAGGAATTGGGCCAGAACTCTAATAAAGCTTTGCCTCAGTTGGGTGACCTCAGGCAAATTACTGCTTCTCTCTGAACCTCAGCTCCCTACACAGTGGCTGCTTTGGAGGGTCTTGCTCTGTGCGCCTAGATCCTAAGGTTGTTGTGGGAATTCCAACAGATTCTGAAAATAAATCTCTAAAAATGGCATCTACAGATTACCTCAGTGAGTCTCCAGAGGTGACTGAATTTAAGTAGCAAGAGTGTCTGGCGCCTGCTGGAGAGGTTAGAGGTCCTAGAACATGAGACTTCATACACAGGTAGTCCTGTGCTTTGCACTCTGAGTATCAGATGACAATCTGTGGATCTACCCGCTAATGTATCCATAGTTCCCCCCTCTTGAAACAAGTAGCTCCAGAGGCAGTAACCACTATACGGGTAGGAGTTCAGTCTGAGAATCAGGGCTGCTTGCTTAGAAAGTCACGGTC
Source organism: Oryx dammah (assembly GCF_014754425.2). NCBI lineage: Eukaryota > Metazoa > Chordata > Mammalia > Artiodactyla > Bovidae > Oryx > Oryx dammah. The sequence continues at coordinate 27,959,103 of NW_024070209.1, forward strand.
ATATCAGGATTGACCATCTCACACCCCATGACTCCAAACTCTCTCTGAAATGGGACATCTCTCAGATGAAATTTGCTCCATTGTTGGAAATCTGCTGATGCAAAAGCATTCTTCCAAAAGGGATTTTGGTTTGAGTTTGTACCTTTTCTTGAAGAGTACTGCTCTGTTGTTAAGAGAGCTGTGTCCTACTCATTTATTCAGTCAACAATGATTGTGAAGCCTCCTTAGTGTATCAGGAGGTGTATTGGTGTATTCATGCAGATACCATGAAAAGAAAAAGACACACATTCTCTGTCCTCCTAGCCCTTAAGTTTGGGTGGGGATGCCAGACAATAAAATGGACAATAACAATTTAAAAACAACTGATGAGGACGGTGATCAGGAGAAGATAGGGTGCCAGAAACTACATGGCAGAGATAGCTTGGCTGGATGAAGAAAACCAAGGAAGGTTTTCTGGGGGTAGTGATCTCTTCCAGGAGGGGCCCTGTAGAATCAATAGGAGTTGATCAGAGTAAGAGGTCATAGGAGAGTGGACCACGGGGTGGGAACAGGATGTATGAAGGCTTGGGTGGGCAGAGCACCAGAAGGGTCTGTGGGTCTAAAGAATTTCCACAGGCCTGCTTCTCAAAACACGAAGGGAATCTTGGTGAACAAGGAGACCCGAGGGGACGGCATGGACCCACCCCATCCTGAGGGGCATAGAATGACTGTCCGAAGTCACATGAGTTCACACTACTGTGCTGTTTGGTTGTGTTATATGTGGGAATTACGGAAGAGGGCCTGACTGTATAATAGAATTTCAGAGGTGTGAGTAAACTTGAAGGTCAGCTACTCCAGCTCCATCTTTTATAGATGAACAAACTGAAAGTCAGGGAGGTGGTGTGACTTGTCCAAAGTCATTCAAACTCTTGGTAATGTACGAAGAATCATGAGTGGGAACTCTGGTGTTTTTTGATAGTATGGGCTGATAAACTGACTCCAAATAGACAAGCAGAAGCACCTGATTTGCAGTTGATTTCCATAGTGTAAATATTCCCTCTGGGGAGGGGTAAATTTCAAGCTACCCACATTTCACAATCAGGTCACAAAACTCCTGAAAATTTAGCAATCTGATTTGTAAACTGGCACCAAAGGGGAAAGGGACTTCCATGGGGGCTCAGCAGTAAAGAATCTGCCTGCCAGTGTAGGAGACTCAGGTTCAGTCTCTGGGTCTGAAAGATACCCTGGAGAAGGAAATGGCAGCTCACTCCAGTATTCTTGCCTGGAAAACTCTATGGACAGAGGAGCCTGGTGGGCTACAGTACAGGGGAGTCACAAAGAGTTGTACAAAACTTAGCAACTAAACCACCAAAGAGGGAGAGCTATGAGCATCTCTTCCCAACTAACTCCATGGTCAGTGACATTTTGTTGGTAGGTTGATATTAGCCATGGTGGGAGTATTTGTACCATGGAAATCGTCAAATGCTACAGATCAAAGCTTGTTTCCTCTGGAGAACTGTTTCTACATATTTATCAGTACACTGCTGTAAAATGAAATCTATAGATTAAGTTGGGCAGCACTGTTCAAGTCAACTATATCCTTATTGGTTTTCTGTCTGCTTGATCTATTACTAAAAGAGGGTATTTGTGCATTTCTCCTTTCAGTTCAATCTTTTTTCTAACAGTTTTGTTGCAGTTTAATTTATATACCATACAGTTCACCCACTGAAAGTATACAAATAAGTTTTTAATATATTCACATAGTTGTGAAACTCTCACCAAAGTATTTTCATTCCTCCCAAAAGAAGCTCCATGTTTTTTACCCATCATCCCCCAGTCCTCCCCTATCCTCTCCCCGAGCCCTAGGCAATCTACTTTGTAGATTTTCCTACTCTGGACATTACATATAAATGGAATCATACAGTATGCAGTGTTTTGTAACTGGCTTTTTTTTTCAATATAGCATGTTTTCAAGGTTTATCCACATTGTAGTATGTATCAGTCCTTCATTCCTTTTTATGGCTGAATAATGTTATGTGGTATTGGTATAACCACATTTTGTTTACTCATTTATCAATTGGTGGGCCCTTGGGTTGTCCACCTGCTGCTGCTGATACTGCTATCCAAGTCATTGAGTGGACACATGTTTCCATTTATCTAACCTAGGGATAGAATTGCTAGGTCAAATGGTTTAAGTTTTTGAAGAACTGTCGAACTGTTTTCCAAAGTGTCTGCACCATTTTGCATTCCCACCAGCAACAAGTGAATGTTCTAGTTTCTTCCCATCCTCACCAACACTTACCATTGTCTCTCTTTTTTGATGATATATCCCACTGGGTGTGGTGTATATCTAATTGTGGTTCTGAGTTTTATCAGTTTTTACCTCTATCTATTTAGACATTCTGTTGTTCAGTACATTCATGTTTAGGATTTTTAGGTCATCTTGAAGAATCGATACCATCATTATATAATGTACCTTATTCCTGATAATTTCTCATATTGTGAAGTCTGCTTTGTCTGAAATCAATATAGATAGCGCAGCTTTCTTATGATTAATGTCAGCATGGTATTGCTTTCTCCATCCTTTCACTTTTAATCTATCTGAATCTTTACTATTTAATGTGTGTTTCTTATAGACAACATATAGTTGGGTCCTGTTTGTTGTTTCTTAATCCACTCTGACAATCTGTCTTTTAATTGATGTATTTAGACCATTCACACATGAAGTGATAGTTGATAGAGTAGGATTGATATCTATCATTTTTAATGATTTTTTATTAATTACATTTGTTTTTTGTTCTCCCTTACCCCTGCTGTTGTTTTTTTAATTAAAAAGAAAAATTGCCAATTGTAATTGTAAGACGCACCTTAAATTCAAAATTATTAAAATGTAAAAAAAAAGTGTGTTCTAGAATTTATGAACCATAGTCATAGTACTGCTCCCCCCATAAGGAGGCTGTGGGGCTTAAATAGGGCTGTGCATCAAAGTACTTGGTGCAGTGTTTGGTATGGCAGTGTGTAGTAAATATTAACCATTATCATAATCACTATATTAGTCCTATCCAGTTACTCTATGGATCTCAAAGCTGACCTGGACACCCCAGTTCTAGCACTGCATCACAGTTGAGAATAACTCCCCTAAATACGTGAGCATATGGTCCTGGATTGAGTTTTTTTGTGGTCACTTACTGTAAACATGTTCTCTTGGCCAGTTTGTTCTGTAGTCCATATTTAAATACAAAACTCTGAGATCAGATAGTGCTGTATTTGAATCCCAGATTCAGCACTTACAGAGAAATGACCTTGAGAAATTTATTAACTTCTCTAAGTCTCAGTTTCCTTATGTGTAAAATGTTTATATCAATACCTTCCTTGCAGAATATGGTTAGGACACAGCAAGTGCCCAAATCATAGCTATTATTTTTATCAGTTGTCATCCTATCAATTTCTCTAAATTAAAGTTTACTGTGATTACTGTGCCTCAGTATCCCTTTCTGAACTGAAAACTCTAGGCAGGACCTGATGGGTACCGAGAATTTAAACATTGGCAGGGGCAGTGCTCTGAACCATAGGGACCAATCTCTCCAGGCAGATTTGGCAGTGAGGAAAGGGGCTACTTCCTAACATTTCTCACATGCGGGGTTCCCTCTTAGCTCTGGAGAGGGTCTGCTCTAGGGCTAAAAGAGATCCCAATTGATCCAGGCAGCAGGGGCCACCTGAGGGCAGCCTTCCTTCTCACATCCATCATAAAGCAGTGACTCCTGATAGAACACCAGCTGCATATTCATTGGTTCTGTTGTGGGGGCCCAGAGAGGTGATTGTGCTTAAACTCTGCAGCTTTCTCCTCAGGAATATTCTAGATAATGCTAATAATTCATTTTCCTTTACTTCCTTATTCATTTGTTTCCTGAATCCACAGTTTGGGTTTAATGGGAATGAACTGACGCCTCTCTCTTCACTCCTCAGTTCAGTTCAGTTGAGTCGCTCAGTCATGTCCGACTCTTTGCAACCCCATGGACTGCAGCATGCCAGGCTTCCCTGTCCATCACCAACTCCCAGAGTTGCTCAAACTCATGTCCATTGAGTTGGTGATGCCATCCAGCCATCTCATCCTCCATCATCCCCTTCTCCTCCTGCCTTCAGTCTTTCCCAGCATCAGGGTCTTTTCCAATGAGTCGGTTCTTCACATCAGGTGGCCAAAGTATTGGCACTTCAGCACCAGTCCTTCCAATGAATGTTCAGGACTGATTTCCTTTAGGATTAACTGGTTTGATCTCTTGCAGTCCAAGGGACTCTCAAGAGTCTTCTCCAACACCACAGTTCAAAAGCATCAATTCTTCTGCCCTCAGCCTTCTTTATGGTCCAACTTTCACACCCATACGTGACTACTGGAAAAACCATAGCTTTGAGTAGACAGACCTTTTACATCTTTAGAGTCTGAATAACACCAGGCTGGGCCTTTGGACCCAGATGAGCAGGGGACATCCATTGACAGAAGAATCCTACAGTGTTTGGCTCTGTTTCATTGTGGTGGAGAATATGTCAGCATCGAACTAAACATGAGAAGAGCTAGGTCTGCCTAGAGGAAATTTCTCTGTTTGTATAGTTTTCTGTGGTTGGGGACTTTTGTTCATGACTTTCCTGAGTCAAGGCTGCAACCTTTCCAGAGGCTGGGCATCACCTGGCCAGTACAGCTGGGAACAACAGTGCCCTTTCTAGAGTTATGATTTTTAGAAAAATCTAAAATTCTTAACCTCGAGAGAGGTTAAGCAGTACTTAATAACTTAAGTTATGTACTTTGCTGTACTTTATGATTCAGTGGGAATTTTGTGATATACTGACATGAATTAAAAAAAAAAAATGGGGAATTAGAGCAATTATCTGGATCACCCAAACCAAGAGAAGGGCAGGATTTGAAGAAAAAGGATTTCAGACCTCAATAATATATATTTGGGTATCCCTTTTCCCAAGAGATAGACAATCCCAGGAAATCCTGTCCTACTGCCAGGGGCTGCTGAGGAAAGGCAGGGGCAGTTCCACAAAGTTTTCAACATTTCGTGAATTTGCCTCCATATGAATGGCACCCCTGGAGTGCCATTTCTCCATCCTCTGTCCCTTCTGGACCACAGTGGAACTCAAGCCCTGGAAGGGGTCAGGGGAACTTATTTTACAAGTTATCCACTACCCAAAGCAGAACAAAGTTTTCAGCCAGTCACCTTGGACTTTGGAAGCTTCCACAAATAGGACCTGTGCCCAGACTCTGCTTTCCTTCTTTTCCAGGTTCCTGTGAGATAGTGGAAGTGTGTCCTATTGGTGAGAGTCTGAAAACCTAACTTATTTTTTGCACAAAAAAATCCACATCTCATTAGACCCCCAAGCCCCAGTGAAAAATGTCCACCCAGTGTGTCTTATCCAGAAAACTTAGCCGCTGAGCACATGGCTGGAAGAATAAATCAAAGGGTATAAGGAATCCAGAAGCCCCACTTTCCTACAGATGTCATGGAATTCTCCAGTGGGGACCTTTTATTGTCAAAGGTGCATTTGTGTGCATACAACAGGGTACGAGCCATCAGAGATACACCTTTGCCTGCAGGAGGCCGGATTTAGGAGCTGTCTGTATGTGCATCAGTGCTTGCTTCATAGCTCCTGAGTTCTATTTGTGTGTTTATCTGAATTATATATCAGTGTTTTGGGTGGAAGCAAGATGCAGAGCTATATTTAGAACCCACTTAGAATCAGACACAGGCTCCTTTGCCCCTCTGTAATTACCTCATTATAGACTGTACCCTAGGGAATGCAGCTTAGAGAGAGCTTTCCCATCATTTGCCTTCTTTTCTTTTATCTTTGTGTATATTGTTGTTCAGTCACCCTGTCATGTCGGACTCTTTGCAACCTGGTGGACTGCAGTGCGCCAGGCCTCCCTGTCCCTCACGGTCTCCCGAAGTTTGCCCAAGGTCATTTCCATTGCATCAGTGATGTCACCCAGCCATCTTTGTGTATAAGTCTCCATTTTTGTTTTGTTTTTCATTATAAGACTAAAATTTTCTCACAATGAGGAACCAAAGGCCTAAAGTTACAGAAAGAAAAAACTTGCTTTATAATATTACAGGGTCAGGAAGATTAGGGTAAGATTTCCCAAAGGTGAATGAGCATTTATTTGTACAGTGGCTTATGGGATTTCAGACTGTGGCTAAGGAGGTAGAGCTTGCTCAGTCTAGAAAGGTTTCACTTTTGTTCATATGTCTCCAAATTTAAATTGTTAGCAATTGGAGGTCTGGGAACATGACCTCCCCTCCTTTGGGGTCCTCCAAGCTGCCCAGAAAGGGCTGTATATGAGGTAAGCCAGTTTAAGAAGGTTATCTCTGTTCTGCAGGTGGGCACGTTCCTGCACATAGAGATTGTCAAATGAGAGGTGCCTTTTAGAACTTCTCAGAGAACAGTGTGCCCACATGGATATGAATTGCAACCACAACCCACAGGAGAAGTCTCAAATTCTAATCCAAAACATCCAGAGTAATAAGCAGTTCAGTAACTGTTGCCTGGATGCTTTCATCCTAGTTTCAAATAAAATAAGATGATGATGAAAACTGTGAGACCAGACTGGTGAGCTCTTGGGGACCCAGTACTGTTGACACCTTGGAACAATATTATATAAGAAAGTTGGGATATTCTGATGGTTTTCTCCTCACCCGCATCTGCTCTCAGTAGAAACCAATGGAAGAAAACAAAAACAGTCATTCAAAAAGATACATGCACCCCAGGGTTCATAGCAGCATTATTTTCCATAGAACTTCCAGATGTTCAAGCTGGTTTTAGAAAAGGCATAGGAACCAGAGATCAAATTGCCAACATCTGCTGGATCATCAAAAAAGCAAGAAAGTTCCAGAAAAACATCTATTTCTGCTTTATTGACTGTGCCAAAGACTTTGACTGTGTGGACCACAATAAACAGTGGAAAATTCTGAAAGAGATGGGCATATCAGACCACCTGACCTGCCTCTTGAGAAATCTGTATGCAGGTCAGGAAGCAACAGTTAGAACTGGACATGGAACAACAGACTGGTTCCAAATAGGAAAAGGAGTACATCAAGGCTGTATATTGTTACCCTGCTTATTTAACTTATATGCAGAGTACATCATGAGAAACGCTGGGCTGGAGGAAGCACAAGCTGGAATCAAGATTGCCGGGATAAATACCAATAATTTCGGATATGCAGATGACACCACCCTTACAGCAGAAAGTGAAGAGGAGCTATAAAGCTTCTTGATGAAAGTGAAAGAGGAGAGTGAAAAACTTAGCTTAAAGCTCAACATTCAGAAAACTAAGATCATGGCATCTGGTCCGATCACTTCTTGGGAAATAGATGGGAAACAGTGGAAACAGTGTCAGACTTTATGTTTGGGGCTCTAAAACCACTGTAGATGGTGATTACAGCCATGAAATTAAAAGATGCTTACTCCTTGGAAGGAAAGTTATGACCAACCTAGATAACATATTCAAAAGCAGAGACATTATTTTGCCAACAAAGTTCCATCTAGTCAAGGCTATGGTTTTTTCAGTGGTCACGTATGGATGTAAGAGTTGGACTGTGAAGAAAGCTGAGCGCCAAAGAATTGATGCTTTTGAACTGTGGTGTTGGAGAAGACTCTTGAGAGTCCCTTGGACTGCAAGGAGATCTAACCAGTCTATCCTAAAGGAGATTAGTCCTAGGTGTTCATTGAAAGGACTGATGCTGAAGCTGAAACTCCAATACTTTGGACTCATTGGGGGCAGGAGGAGAAGGGGACGACGGAGGATGAGATGGCTGGATGGCATCACCAACTCAATGGACATGAGTTTGAGTGGACTCTGGGAGTTGGTGATGGACAGGGAGGCCTGGCGTGCTGTGATACATGAGGTTGCAAAGAGTTGGACAAGACTGAGCGACTGAACTGAACTGAACTGAAGATATGGAAGCAACCTAAGTGTCTATTGAGAGAGAATGGATAAAGAAGATGTGGTATATATATACAATGGAATACTACTCTATTTTCGCTATAGAAAATACTGAAATTTTGCCATTGGCAACAATGTGGGTGAACCTGGAGAAGATTATGCTTAGTGAAATAAGTCAGAGAAAGACATACTGTGTGTTACCACTTGTATGTGGAATCTGAAAAATAAATGAATACATATAACAAAAGAGAAATCAAGTGAACTGTTTTACTGATGATCTGTGCTAATAATAATGACCCTAACCTAACCCACAGCCTTCACGTGCCTACCAGGTTTATGGTCCATATGTTTGTCCCCACTCTGCCCTGTGGTTGGCCTGTGACCATAATTTAACCATCAAGATTAATAATTTAATAAACATGAACATCCTATACTAAAATTAGAGGATGAAAAACAAGTAGCAAAAGAGGATGTACTTCGGTAGTTAGACTTGGAGAGGGGAAAGCAAAACTGTGGGTAGCAGAAAGACCTTTCACTTAAAGAATCTAAAGAATTTCTGGTGGTTTTTCTTGCTATTGCTTAAAAGGAAGCCAGCAGTAAAGAAAATTATAGGTCAAATTTCATAGAAGAAGGAACATGAAACAAAGGATTTTATCTTTATTAGCTAAGAACCCAATTTAATGTTTGAAGGAAAGTGGAAAAATAAAAAAAAACAATGGACTGTCCAAAGGGGCTATGGAACCCTGTCAAATTAGCTCCTCCAGAAAGCATGTGAGGGCATCAGGGGCTGGGAGTTTCTCAATTCTGCCATAAGGAAACAGACTGGTTTTTTTCTAAGCAAACAGAGCAGAGTTTACACATCCAAATGAGTGTTATCATCTGCTTTAAAAGAGTCCTCCTGGGAGACTTTATTCTCAGGGCAAAAAAATTGCTTTTCCTCTGAATATTTTTATACCCCTCTCTAGATTTTACTTTGAATATCTCTTTTGGGTCTAATAGTCCTCCTTTGGAAGTAAATCTGGTTTCTGAAATCATTTTGTAGCAAAAATAATGTGTGCCTATGACAGAAAAACCCTGATTTTTCTGACTGGCTGTGAAATGATGGATTCTGACAGACCTTCTACGTAAGGTCCAGAAAGCAAGGGGACAGCAGCAGCAAGCTCACCAGTCCTTTCCCAGTAGCCTCCAGGGACCCCAACGTACATCAGCTGGCTGGGTGATAATATACCTGTGAACCAGACACATCTGGGGTTATAAGATCCTGGCTCTACATGCTGGCCAATTCTTTTTCCCTTCTGACCTTCAGTATCCTCACTGAAATCCTGGGATGTGTTGGTTTAGTTGCTAAGTGGTGTCCGACTCTTGAAACCCCATGGACTGTAGCCCGCCAGGCTCCTCTGTCCATGGGATTTCCCAGGCAAGAATACTGGAGTGGAAATCCTGGGTGTGATTATTGTGTATGATTATTGTGATTATGAAGTGAAGTAATGCTTGAAAAACACACAAGAAGGGCTTTATAATTATTTATTGTTATTATTATTCACTTATAATACCTTAATATGGAGCCAAGTACCTGGTAAGTAATCACTAAATATTAGTTAGTTGGTTACAAGGTTGATTCTAAATGTGTCAAGTTTTGACTTGAAAGTACACTTGTACTTTCAAGTGTGGGGTCATCTAAGGTAACTGCAGAAAGGCTAGGAGAACATCTCTAATCCTTAATCCCATGAAAGTATTCCAGAATGGCTTTTATTTACCTTGAAGGTCCACCCCAGCTCTAACAGTCTGTGAAATTGACTATTACATCAGATAATGGAATTAATATGAACAATAAGAAAAAGTGTTAAATAGCATGGATAATTGAAGAATAAACTGTCAGGGAGTCAAGTAACTTTATAGGTACAGCCTAGGGGAAAATATCTTGAATAACCACCTTAGCCCACTTTTGTGGAATTGTCAACGGGAAAGACTCCTCTGTGGCCTCGTCACTTAAGACGATGAAGTAATTTGTTTAACCTGGGCAGGAGACGCATTGCCAAGAAGAAAACTTACCTGAAACTCCGCAAACAAAGAAGAGTGGCACTTGGGGAGTTGTGGGACAGGATGGGAAAAGAGTGCCAAGGTTGGCCAGAGAGCTTTTCGCCTTTTTATAATGCTTTCAGGTTGGTAAAGAAGGTTTTCATAGCTTTTCAGAAGATTTGAAAGAGAGAATAGATACTGGCCATTATGTTGCCATGTTGACTGCATGTTAACTGTAAAATCCGGCATATGTATGGTATTATAAGTAAGATATTAAAATTATGGCAGGAAAGGCAGAGTCACAGTAGAGTACCCCATTCATAGAAATCCTTGAAGTAACAAAAAAGAAAAATGGTGATGAGACTGTTTAATTATTACTACATTATAACAGACTTCACTAAGGAAGCTCCTAATGCAATCTTGTAACCACAAAACACAAATCAGGAAGAAAGTGACTTAAAGCCAAAGAGATGTAAGGTGAGGTATGTAAAGGAAGATGTTTTTGACCTTCTTGAGGATAAAACATGAGAATGAAAATCCTAGTGATGGACACGAGTGATGGGCCTGGAGGTTTAGGCATTGGCCTATCCAAAGGTAGGCCTGGAGCATGGGCCCCAGGGAACCTGGTAACTTCTGAGAAAGCAGGTTTGTGACCCAAGACCCTCTCATTTTAACAACCTGATTGAACCCCAGTCTGGGACAGGTGCTTTTTGGGATGCTGGAAACTACCTGGAATGGAACTGGAGGAGGAGAGTGAATAGGGCTTTTTCTTTCCCCAGGCCCCATGGAGTTAACACAATAAAATTAACAGGGTTAAGTAGGCAGATTTGCGGGTTTGGAGGCATAATTGGTCCTATTTTTCTCTAGTCTTGACCTAACTGGAGTTCACTGGGTATGTAATGGAAAAAAAACAACCAGCTTGATATAAAAATACAGGAAATGCCTGCAATCACTGCTGATTACAGTAGCAGCTTTCCTTCTGTTATTTTTGTGAAGGAAAAAAAAAAAAACAGGATTTGTTAGGTTTGGTTTGGTTTTGCATTTTTTTCCCTTTCCTAAATGGTAGAAACAATTTAGCCTATTCTTTTTAGGGCATTCTTTACTTTAGCTAAATGATGTCATTTAATCTTTATAAATAAGGGATGGGATGGGTCAAGGAAGACATTCAAATTCTATCTTTAATATAACTCCTGTAAATATAAAATATATTCAAATAGTTCCAAATATGGTTTATTGGTTCTGGGGGCTCATATTTTCTGAATTTCCTCCAATTCCTGATCTCTCTAGGCTGAACAGGATGAACCAAGTTTTTAGCATAGTGCCTGGTTTTACAGTGTGGTTTATGTTAGCTCTTTTGCTGCTGCTACTGCTAAGTCAGAGGTAATACTGTTTCCAGTGATTTATTTTCCCAGAAACCATCACTTTTTAGCAAGTTGAAGACTCCTGCAATGAGACCTTCTGAGCCAGTGGACTGAGAGACACACAGTGTCCCATCAGCAGAGAGAGCGCTAGGCTCTCATCACCTGGGGGCTATCAGGCAGCATCCCACCCAGTGTGTTAGTGGAAGTCAGTTAGCAAATCTTGATTTTGGCTTCAGGGTTCTCAATTTCTGTTGCTGGAATTTGGATCAAATAGGTGAAATCTGTAGTTACAACGTGTTTTAAAGCACCACCAAGAAATTTGTGCATTCCCTGTCCTTCAGCTGGGAGGACTCTGGGAGCTTGCAGGTGGGAAACTCAGTGGGCACTGCACAGAACATGCTGTAATCTGCAGGTAGAGCCATGAGGCCCTTTTGTTCCTGAGGCTCCAAGAGATGTTGTCAGTCTAGATAATGGAGCAAGAAACCCGATTCCTTATTATGCAGAGTACATCATGAGAAACGCTGGGCTGGAAGAAGCACAAGCTGGAATCAAGATTGCCGGGAGAAATATCAATAACCTCAGATATGCAGACCATCCTTATGGTAGAAAGTGAAGAGGAACTAAAAAGCCTCTTGATGAAAGTGAAAGTGGAGAGTGAAAAAGTTGGCTTGAAGCTCAACATTCAGAAAACAAAGATCATGGCATCTGGTCCCATCACTTCATGGGAACTAGATGGGGAAACAGTGGAAACAGTGTCAGACTTTATTTTTTTGGGCTCCAAAATCACTGCAGATGGTGATTTCAGCCATGAAATTAAAAGATGCTTACTCCTTGGAAGAAAAGCTATGACCAACCTAGATAGCATATTCAAAAGCAGAGACATTACTTTGCCGACTAAGGTCCGTCTAGTCAAGGCTATGGTTTTTCCTGTGGTCATGTATGGATGTAAGAGTTGGACTGTGAAGAAAGCTGAGCACCAAAGAATTGATGCTTTTGAACTGTGGTGTTGGAGAAGACTCTTGAGAGTCCCTTGGACTGCAAGGGGATCCAACCAGTCCATTCTGAAGGAGATCAGCCCTGGGATTTCTTTGGAAGGAATGATGCAAAAGCTGAAACCCCAGTACTTTGGCCACCTCATGTGAAGAGTTGACTCATTGGAAAAGACTCTGATGCTGGGAGGGATTGGGGGCAGGAGGAGAAGGGGACGACCGAGGATGAGATGGCTGGATGGCATCACAGACTCGATGGACGTGAGTCTGAGTGAACTCCAGGAGTTGGTGATGGACAGGGAGGCCTGGTGTGCTGCGATTCATGGGGTCACAAAGAGTCGGACACGACTGAGCAACTGAACTGAACTGAAGAAGGATTTCATTCTACTTAAGAAGGATTTGACTCACACAGAAGCCCTGTTTGGGGAAAAGACAATGAAATCAGGCTGGGAACACTATCATTGGCTATAGTTTCTTCACACCTGATGAGATTAGAGTGGGTGATCCCTGATGCTCCTCTGGCACAAAGACTCTCAGCTGGTACTGACATTTGACAGAGTCTGGAGTTAGTTTTGGTTGTGCAGCTGGAAAGGGGCTGCTGTTGCTGGCATGGCTAGAAGCTGAGTCTGCTGCTAAACGTCCTGCGATGCACGCACAGGGCTGCCCCAACAGCAAACTGTCCAGCTCGAGATGTGAGTAGCACGAGGAAGATAAACCCTGCCCCAGCTCCAGAGCTCTGTGATTATGCAACCCTAAAGCTTGGAGAGGTCATGAGTTAACAGAACCCTTGTTTTGGCTGCTAAGACTTATGCAGTCTAGGTGGGGTACAGCCAGAATTGCAGACTTTTCAGACCTTGAAGAAACCAGATCAGGCTTTTTGAATCCTTTTGAAAACAGAGGAAGACATTTCCTCTCCTTTTTTCCACTCAGCAAGGTTCTACAATTTAACGTTTTAGACTATTGGATATTCTTTCAAATATTCCCATGTTAGAAAAACCAAAGGTTGTTGGGTTGGGGCTGTTTTTCTTTTTTTTTTTTTTTCTTTTTTGGTAAATATCAAATCAAGACATAGTTAATCTATCCATATTATAAAAACTAGAATAGCCTAAATATGATCTTCTCTTCTTATTAATTTCCCACCTCTGTAATCCTTCTATATGTTTCCCATAAACATGTGGCAATATCCATTTCCAGACAAAAACCACTCCTCTCCAGATAAATTTTATTTCAAACAAAACACATTTTTTCGAAAGTCATTTTGCCATCACAACTCGATCTAACCGGAGCACCTTCATCTTACCCCACCCTTTCAGTGTCTTTTATGGGGAAGTTTATGCCGGTAATGGTTTAGTGTTCTAGGGATTAAAAGGATTAAGAATACACAGACAGTTTTCATTTCCACTTCGGTGCACCGATCGTAAAGCAAACATTGCATGGTTTATGGCCTCTTGGGACCAGACTGTCTTGAACATTTTATGGCATGAGGGGGGCCCCACCCTACATGCTGAAAGAAGTCTCCCAGGTCTGTTCTCTGCCACCAAGGTGCCCAGGGCATGCTCTCCCCATCTTTGACACCCACCTGCACAATCTGTACCACACAGCACAGTGGACTCTGAGATAGTATAGGTGCCCATGGGGAATTTATAGGACCTGAAATTGTGTCAGGCTTGTAGGGGATGGCTAGAGAATGTCAATCAATTTGTTGATGTGAAATTCTGGGATGATGGTCAGGCTTATCAATTTCAGTACAAGGACCATATAGCAGTAGGTGTTTGGCACACGTCAGGAGGCATATTCAGACTAAAGTCAGACCAGCATGCAATCTCTGAACACATACAACCTGTCCTCATATATCTGATCACATACCAAAAATGGTGCTTGTAGATGCCTCAGAACAGGAGTTAGGCTCTGATCATAGAGGAAAGAGCACAATTCTTTCTGATCAGTCAGCTCATTCATTGAATAGGCCTCTTCCAAACTGGGTTTGTGGATTACTTAAGAGCAAAGTAGACCAGAGAAACATTTATGCCTGCCCCCATTTTATTCCCCCTCTTCTTTCCTTCCTCCATCCCTGTTTGCCTCCCTTCCTCCCACCTCGCTCCTTTCCTTCCTAGTTCTTTTTTCTTATTGAGGTATAATAGGCCTATAGTAAAATATGCATTTCCCAGATGTTAACAGACTTTTACATGATCGTACACCTATGTAACCCAGACTGAGATAGAGACTGTTTCTTGCAGCCCAGCAGGCTGATGCCTCCTCAGTCAGTACCATCCTTACCCCAGGGGTTACCACCATTCTGACCATAAGTAAGTTTATATTTAGGTCTCTTTAAAACTGACCTTAGTGCTAAAACAATCTAAATAGCCCTCATTGTCTCCCTCTGATCTTGCTCAAGTCTGGGTTGGTACGTGAAGCTCCTCATATTGAAAATTACTAATAATAATTATTGAGAAATTAAATCATGCCTAGCAATAAGTGTTTTTCCATCTGTTCTTTCATTTAACCCCTGGGAACACAGCCTGTGAGGTAGATAGTATTGTCCCTATTTTACAGATGAAGAAACTGAGACTTCAAGTTGTAACAGGAAGTAAGAGGTTCCAGAACCAGGAAGTGGGGGTGCAGCATTGGAACCTGGCTCCGTGGACACCACAGTCTGTATTCCTTAGCACTATGCCAACAAGCATGTTCTTCCATTATACTTAGAAAAGCTAGCAAAGCCAAATTATTTTTCTTATAAAATTGAGTTCAATACTCCCTAGTAAAACTGGAGGAGAGATTCTAGAAAACCTTACCAGATCACCTTGCTGTTGGTCATTGTGGCAATATTTATGGCCCAGTGGTCATAGCCTGAAACCTCTCTTGTAATGTATGTTTAAGTTTAAGAAATACGTTTACTCAAGTTCACTAGCAAAAATGTGCAAATACAAGGAAAGGAAAAGCTTTACAAAGAAAAACACTTGAGCCTCCACCCCCTTTTTTTTGGTCAACACACTGCTCATAGGAAATTCAGAGTAAAAAGATAAGCAAGTCATACCCTTTAATGTCTCAAACTATTACCTCTCAGTTGTGGAAGTTACTGGAGAGTAGTGAGACTAGAATAAGGTTCAATGAGAGAATGAAGATAAAAGATTTGGGGAGAGTCAAAAGCAAGACCCAAAAAGCAAAGATTACTTCTCTTGGGGGAATAAACAGTATCTCGCTTGTTTACTATTTGGCCACCTGATGCAAAGAACTGACTCATTGGAAAAGACTCTGATGCTGGGAAAGATTGAAGGCAGGAGGAGAAGGGGATGACAGAGGATGAGATGGTTGGATAGCATCACCGACTCAATAGACTTGAGTTTGAGCAAGCTCCGGGAGCTGGTGATGGACAGGGAAGCCTGGCGTGCTGCAGTCTGTGGGGTCGCAAAGAATCAGACACGACTGACCAACTGAACTGAACTTACTCTTTAGGATCCTGAAGAGTTCTGTTTTGTAGCACAGAGATCAAAAGCACATCTATTGGTTTTTACATTGCATTATGTTTCCCCTTAGGTGGTGAGGATTAGCACCTTTTCAAGCACAGAGTAATGAGGTTCCCAGTAATGAATGGAGAGACTTGTGAGGTACATACTGATGCAAGGGGAAGCAAACTCAAGGCATGGCTGACTTCAAGCAGCTGACAGTGGTCAAGTGATTTCTGAGTCTCCTAGTTAGAAACGTGACTTTTAAATGCCGTGTGCACGGTCACTCAGTCATGTCCAAATTTTTGCAACCCCATGGACTGCAGCCAGTCAGGCTCCTCTGTCCTTGGGCAGTCTCCAAGCAAGAATGCTGGGTTGCCATGCCCTTCTCCAGGGGATCTTCCCAACCCAGGGAGCAAACCCACGTCTCCCGTATTGCAGGCAGATTCTTTACGGACTGAGCCACCAGGGAAGCCTGATTTTTAAATGTTTGCTTGTAAATGAAGATATGAGGGCACTACTTTTATTTCTAATTAAAATGGCGTTGCTGCCACGAGGAATATGAATAGACAATCATCTGGGAAGAATTTCCTCTTAAGGAATGTGCTGTTTCTTCAGTCATGTCCAACTCTTTGCAACCCCATAGACTGTAGCCCACCAGGCTCCTCTGTCCATAGGATTCTCCAGGCAATACTGGAGTGGGTTGCCATTGCCTGCTCCACCTCTTAAGGAATAGTTCAATTTAATCAGCTGATATTAATAGACTTAAGTCCCTCCTCCTCTGTGAAAGCTTATTTGATCAGTACCCTTGACACTACTCTATAATTCTATGTTCACTCCCCAACTGGATGTCCCTATTTGTGTTTAAAAAAAAAAAAAAAGAGTATGTAAATCCATGGCTCTACATTTATGTTAAGGCCTCTGGGTAGAGGAAAGAGGGCATATTCTGAGTCCTTAGTACCTCATTCATTGATCTAACTTTGATAGACTTAAACACTTTAAAGACTGAGAACAAGTCTTATATCTCTCTGATCTTCCATTATATCTAACAAAGATCTTTACATAGTCCTTGTGGTGAATGATAATGATAATTGTGTTATATGTTTATATAATGTCAAATGACCCTGAACAATTAAAAATATTTCTCCACTAGCAGCCTCCACGTAATTGGTAAATATGGTGAGTCCCAAAAAGAACTCCTTACACACAGTTAAATCTTTTCTAGAAAAAATATCACACTTGGATTCTCTCACTGGGGCACAAATAAGACACTCTGGTAATGATTTGTTTTGCCCACTTTAGCCATTAATTGCCCAATACTTTCTCTCTGTAGCAATTTCTCAAATTCTACTTCACTGACTTTAGTCATATATATGTATACAAACTTTAGAAAATTCAAATTCAGTTGACTTGCATTTATATTTATCTAAATATTAGTTAAAATGTCTTTGGAAAATGAATTGATGTTCTGTACACAGTTCACACATTCCATAGAACTCAGTGATCCATATTCTAACAGAAAGGAAAAATTAGCATGGTCCTCAGTGACTTTGGGGTTGCATTTTAGGTAGCAATGATTGGGTTTACTAGCTTGAATTAATGAGAATTTATCTGGAAGAGAGGAATCTTTTCTGAAGTTGGTATATTGGACCAGAGTTTGGCTTTTACCATGCAGAACTTAAAGAGGGTAGGAGAGACAGAAGTCAGTTTCCTGGATAGGGTTAACTATATCATCAGGAGGGAAATGAATTAGTCATTCACTTCATCTAGTCAAAGTAACTGGTGAATTTTTTCAACTTTTTAGTCTCTTTAAGTAATTTCCTTCTACTAAGTTCACACATGCCGATAAACACATACCAAAAATAAAAAAATTAACATGTGAAGGTACTTAGTAGGTACATAAGTAAGCACCCTCTGAGAAAAACAAATGTTTCAGCCTATGATAATGAGTCATTCCTAATTCACATTAGGATTAAATAAGCATGAAAATCAACGTCCATTCCATATATAATTACTGCCGTAATAAACTGGAGTGTGAATCAAAATCCAGTTGTACGTGTCTCCATTGTATCTAAGTGAAGTACTTGTTTAAAATGATTAAAAATTATTCAAGGCAAGTTAATCTGTACAAACATCAGGGCAAATGTAAGCAACAGGATTGGGACTGCCAAGCCATGGTACTAATAGCCCAACAGGTTGGTTCTTGTAGAGTGTGTCTATTAGGCAGTGTTATTTTATCAGCTTAGCATCCAAGCTGTGGCACAGACAACACTGAGTTTCCAGAAGAAAGTTACTTCATGGATCTTTCTTTAGTAAGTACTCCCAAGGGTTGTCTGTCTTGGAAGCTGACCCCCTTCAGCCCACAGAGCTCTCTCTGGGTTTCCTCTGAGCACCTCTGTTCATTTTTAAGAAGTCAGCCATTACACTTTTAGTAGGTGCCGAATATATATATCCCAGACACTGTGAGAGGTCCTGTGGGGATGAAGTGGTGAACTCGACTGGGTCACTTTGTCCCCTCCTTGTGCCCAGTGGGAGAGACAGATAAACAGGCGTTCACATTTCATTGTCACGAATAGTATGGTGGGGGAAGTCCAGATACCTTGGCACTTATTAGGAGAAGCTCATAAAACTTTCTTGCAGGAAATACTGGGAGGTGACCAGTGAGGAGTGGGAAAGAGTGTTCTAGGCAGAGAGGACAGTTTCTACAAAAACCTAAACATGAGCACTTATTATTTATACCTTTTATTTCATGCTTCTTGATACTTGAATCTGTATTTCCCATTGTAGTGTTGGAGTAGAAGCTTTCTTTCCCAGCAGAAACTTTCTTTAGTATCCTTGGGTCTCCCCAAGAGTTTGGCAATTGTGTTTCCTTCCCACTTGCCTGGAGGGTGAATGGTGGTGCCCCAGGTTCTCAGGGAAGCTGGGAGGAAAGATCAGGGGAAGCACAGGGGAAGCAGACCCTGTGCCTAGGGGCCAGGCAGCTCTGAGGACAGACAGGGGTGAGACAAGGAGCCCTGGGTGGTGAAGACACGCCTCACTCAGTGCCATTTTCCTTAAGGCCCAGCATTAATAGGCTTACCCGAGATGAGCTCTTTTGAAACATGGGTGTTGTCCTTGAGCTTTAAAAACTAGAGTTTATTTGTGCTATTTTAAGCTTCCAGACCCTTAGCCTAGGAGTTGAAGGGCAAAGTATGGAAAAAAGCAAGGCTTTGGGGCCAGAAAAACCTACAGATTTGGGCCTTCCCAGTAGCTCTGCTGCTTTAGTTTTGATTCTTTATTTAGCTTTCAGGTTTGTTCAGTTCAAACTCGTTGATCCTTGCCCTTAAACAATTCATCATTGATATTTTCTTCACAGATTGCTAAAACTCTGGATTCCTCATCTCTTATTACAGTGTCCTACGGGAGGATTCCTCTAGGTTTTTATAATATGCTTAATGTTTTTTCTTATTTTGAAGATGGAGTAGAAACAGCTGTATAGACCTTTTTTTTTTTCTTTTTAAGGGAGAGAGCCTTAAACCAGCATCTGATCCTAACCTTTAAGCTGCTGGGTCATGTCAACATACACTGAGTAGCTGTTATTTGCCTCAGCCTTCTCTTAGAGCATGAAGACCAATGCAGTTGGTATTGCTGGTCCTCACTGTTCTCAATATCGGTCTCAGCTCCCAACCAGCACTGTGCACAGAGTAAGTGGTCAAAAGGTATTTGTGAATGTATGGTAATTAACAGGGCCTCTCCACTCTCAAAATCATTGGCCTGGCTCCTGAGATAGTTCCAAGTTTGTAAGCCTTTGACAATGAGCAGCTGTCATCACGAGCAACCCATGTGAGTGAGGGGTATTTAGATTGGCCTGGGACTGGGAGGGGGTTAGTCAAGGGTCTTAATAGTAAGCACAGCTCTGGCTAACTTGTACAGAAAAGGAATTTGTTGGACAGAGATAGAGTAGATCATAGACACAACAGGCAAGCTGGAAAATCAAGGGGAAAATGGGCAGGGATCAAGGAGGCTAGACACAGCCATGTCTCTTAAACTTCACCATGGCACACTGCAGTCTGAACAGCTCACAGGTCCTTCATGCCTCATGCCTCAAAAGTCCTAGGAAGTATCAAAATGGACATGTCTAAGTGTCCCATGCCTTTCCACAACTCACACCCAAGGTACCCACCCTCTCCTCCCATAACAAAGTCAGCTAGAGTGGGAAATTAAGGCAAAATCTAAGCCCACATTCTACAATTCCTATTTATATTTCCTCATTCTGGTTTTCCCTTCTGTTGGTGGTGGTGGTGGTTTGCCACTGTGTTGCTCCCTTACAGTGTCACTTAAAATGTAGTCACTCTAAAAAATCCAACAGACTTTCAAATCTGTTTCTCTGGCAGATAGTCATTTTTCGGTTGGTTAGAGAGGAGTAAGAAACCAGTGGTTTGAATGATCATGTTTGGAAATTGCTCATGAAAGGGAATTAAAACTGATCTTTGTCAAGTACCCACTCTGTGCCAGGAACTGTAATGAATTCTTCGCATATGACCTCATTTAAGCATCACAGTAAGCCTTTGGCATAAGTATTGTTACCCCCATTTTACAGGTGAGGGGCCTGCGGCTCTGTAAGCATCAGTCACTGTCTTCACATTATCCTTGATAATAATTCAGTCAGAGTAATCTTTAAGCTCACATCTGTGAAACATCACTGTCTCCTGCTTGGTCTCTGGTTCTCTCCCATGGCATCACAGAGAGTCCCTGTCTTGGTGAACATCCCCTAATCCTTATGTCATTGACCTTTAACCAGTTTTCCAAGGGCCCCAAATCTAGACTGCTTTTGACCATTAAAAATAAGATTGACAAGACAAGGAAGTGTCATTATTTAGAAATCAGGGCTGGATGACCACACAGCAAAAGACCTTCTGGTCTGAAGATTTGGGTGGGTGATCTTGGAGTAACAGCATCAGACAACAACCAGGCTGTCAGGGTTAATGACCTCTCTTGGCATTTGCACTGGGGCAGGCACTGTGAGCCTGGGGAGGATGTGGATGGTGGAGCACATGTGGTTCCTTTGGGCAGCTTATGGCTTCTCAGGAAGTCCTTCAGTGCCAATGTCTCTACCATCCAGTGTAGACACACGTGGACTGTATGGTTAGGAGCTCGCTCTGCAAGGAGCAGGCCTTCGTTCTGACCTCGACACTAACCATAGGCTTCTAGACAAGCTGTTTACCCTCTCAAGTTTTGCCATCCATAAAACAGGAGTGATATTAATCCCATTTCAGAGAATTTGGGGGAGAATTTGATGAGATCTTCTACATGAGGTGCAGCACAGTGACTTTAGGATTTTCTCCTGGCTCCACCTACAAGTGGCAGAAGCCAAATCTTAGAATTCTGTCTCTTGAAAGTTATCTCACAAAGGCCCAAGCACTTAGAAGGTGCTCAATAAATGCTTGTCACTTAATGGAAAAGAAACAAGGACATGGACCAGAGTTCATCCCAGGCAAAATATTGATAGCACTTTCATTTCTTAACATATTATTTATTGTTATATTAATTGATTATCAATTTCCATATTAGAATGTAAACTCCATGAGGGCAGGGAATTTGTTTCATCCACGATGGTACATGTCACACAGTAGCTGTTCAGTAAATATTTAAATGCATGAATAAATGGTCTTTCCTATGAAAGGGAAATAAGTTGGCTAGAAACCTGTGGGCAGTCTCTGCCCTGTAACCTCCTAGCCCTAGGCAGACCGTCCCACTGTCCCACGGAGACTCCAGCCAACTTGGGTTCCTGCTGGCAGCCATCCACAGGAAGCTGCTTGTGCCTGCCCCTGGCCCCAGCCAGCCAGCTCACCTGTGGGGCCCAGGGCAGAGTTTTTCAGATTGGCAACTGCTTAGTCTGATGTCATAAAACTCACTGAGAATTGCTGCCATTTGGATTTATGATTTTCATTGTTTTATAGTTTATACTTGTGCCCTGCAGTGATTTTCCATTAAATCAGAACATTTATGTTTCAAAAAAGAGCTGATGTGGTTGTGAATATATATATATATATATATCTTAAAAGCTGATCGCTGGCAATTAAAAACTGACAGTTATGAGCAGATTAGGAAATTAGCATTTGTTTAATAAAGTTCTATTTGAAGCTCTTAGTGCCTGAAATTTTTTTTTAGCCTGATAAGGTGACAGATTTTACATTGGTATACACTGAAGGCTTCAAGTGTAATTGTTGTTTCTACCCCTGTTAGCATAAACCAGTAGGTAAAAATAAGTTGCAAAATTGGGAAGGGACCAATGACAGAGTATAGTCTAAGAAGTTACTAAAACTTCTATTGATTTTAGGTAAAACATATCCTATAGGTACATGTATTATGCTATATATACATACAATAATTACATAGAATATGAATGTATATATATACAAATTATTATACTAAATATCATTATATATATTAATTATAATAGATGCTTTATTACAGACATACTTTGTGTAATAGGTAACATACAACTCCCAATATCTCTCTATATTTGGTATGTATTAATCCTACTGTATATTATATATATGTACAGTTCAGTTGACCCTTGAACAGCACAGGGATGAGAGGAACCAAGCAAAAAGTTACATGCAAGCTTCATGTATAAACTTCATGCAAACTTCATGTAAAAACTTCATGTATAAGTTAGAATCAACCCTTCATACTCATGGTTCCATATTCATGGATTTAACCAATTGTGGAGTGTTCAATACGTATTTATAGGAAATAAAACCACCAGATTGACTTGGTTTGATCTCTTTGTAGTCCAAGGGACTCTCAAGAGTCTTCTCCAACACCACAGTTCAAAGCATCAATTCTTCGGCACTCAGCCTTCTTTATGGTCCAACTCTCACATCCATACATGACTACTAGAAAAACCATAGCCTTGACTAGATAGACCTTTGTCGGCAAAGTAATGCCTCTGATTTTTAATATGCTGTCTACGTTGGTCATAAGTTTCCTTCCAAGGAGTAAGCGTCTTTTAATTTCATGGCTGCAATCACCACCTGCAGTGATTTTGGAGCCCAAGAAAAGAAAGTCTGTCACTGTTTCCATTGTTTCCCCATCTATTTGCCCTGAAGTGATGGGACCAGATGCCATGATCTTAGTTTTTTGAATGTTGAATTTTAAGCTTTTTCACTCTCCTCTTTCACTTTCATCAAGAGGCTCCTCAGTTCCTTTTTACTTTCTGCCATAAGGTGGTGTCATCTGCATATCTGAGGTTATTGACATTTCTCCCAGCAGTCTTGATTCCAGCTTGTGCTTCATCCAGCCTCACATTTTGCATCATGTACTCTGCATATAAGTTGAATAACCAAGGTGACAATATACAGTCTTGACGTATTCCTTTCCCAGTTTGGAACCAGTCCATTGTTCCATGTCCAGTTTTAACTGTTGCTTCTTGGCCTGCATACAGATTTCTCAGGAGGAGGTAAGGTGGTCTGGTATTCCCATCTCTTAAAGAATTTTCCACAGTTTGTTGTGATCCACACAGTCAAAGGCTTTGGCATAGTCAATGAAGCAGAAGTAGATGTTTTTCTGGAACTCTCTTGCTTTTTCTATGATTCAGCGGATGTTGGCAATTTGATCTCTGGTTCCTCTGCCTTTTCTAAATCCAGCTTGAACATCTGGAAGTTCAAGGTTCCCATACTGTTGAAGCCTCACTTGGAGAATTTTGAGCATTACTTTGATAGCATGTGAGATGAGTGCAATTGTGCAGTAGTTTGAGCATTCTTTGGCATTGCCTTTCTTTGGGATTGGAATGAAAAGTGACTTTTTCCAGTCCTGTGGCCACTGCTGAGTTTTCCAAATTTGCTGGCATATTGAGTGCAGCACTTTCACAGCATCATCTTTTAGGACTTGAAATGGCTCAGCTGGAATTCCATCACGTCCACTAGCTTTGTTTGTAGTGATGCTTCATAAGGCCTAGTTGACTTCGGATTCCAGGATGTCTGGCTCTGAGTGAGTGATCACACCATTGTGGTGTTTTGGGTCATTAAGATCTTTTTTTGTATAGTTCTTCCATGTATTCTTGCCACCTTTTTTTAATATCTTCTGCTTCTATTAGGTCTATACCATTTCTGTTCTTTTTATGTGCCCATCTTTGCACAAAATATTCCCTTGGTAGCTCTAATTTTCTTGAAGAGATCTTTAGTTTTTCCCTTTCAGTTGTTTTCCTCTATTTCTTAGCATTGATCATTTAGGAAGGCTTTCTTACCTCTCCTTGCTATTCTTTGGAACTCTGTATTCAGATGGGTCTCATCCATATCTATGCCCAAACAACCTGCTCTACTGTGAGGATATGTTCAGCTGGTGATTGCCAGCCAAGTCACTCTGAATTTTAGCTGAATGACATCACGAAAATCCAAATTCTGCTTCAAGAATGGTCCTATGGTTTAAAAAAAAAAAAAAGGCAGCTGACTCCGGCTGGATTCAGAGGTGGGATAAAGAGGCGGCCGCTAAGGAGAGTCCTAGAGGGAACCTCCGCCCCCTCCAGGCAGAATTTGGAAAGTGGTATCGCACCATCTCCTCCACTAACTCTCCAGTCTTCTAACAAGTCTATGGAGGTTCCTGAGGGCAGTTGTATATGTCAAGCTGCAAATGCCCGTCTTAGCTTAATGACACTCAACAGATTTGCAAGTCATCAGAAGGACTTGTCGTTTAGGGGAGAGTAATTTCAAGGTAAGGGAGTGAAAAATATATCCTGAGTGCAGTTGCCCCATCCAGTGGAGCAGTAGGTAGGGAGGGCAGCCACAGGGCCGTGAGGCTGGTGGAGTAGAGAGAGGGACCCAGGAAACTAGACTGTTGTTGGGCTGGGTGCACCCACTCACGAGGAGGAGGAGGAGAGGAAGCTGCTAGGTCCTTCTCAGTGAGAGCCCGGAAGCCTCCTGGAAAACATGGAGCTCCAGTGTGTTTTCTCTGAGTGAAAGTTCTTCCTATGTGGACACTAGGTTGTCTTATGCAGGGACATGACTCCCAGTGTCACTTGCAGAATTGTTACTTTATTTTTTTTCATGAGTGAAATTTTGGAAATTCCTTCTCTTTTTCCCATTGACAGGTTTGACATTTTCTTTTCTTTACTAACACTGTTCACCAGGCCACCCCTGGCACATGATACCTCTGTTGATTTGGCAAGTCATTCTTAAAATGTATAATTTATTATTAGTGCGTACTAAGTTACTTTAGTCGTGTTCAACTCTTTGTGACCCTATGGACTATAGCCTGCCAGGCTCCTCTGTCCATGAGATTCTCTAGGCAAGAGTACTGGAAAGGGTTAGAATACTAGAGTAGGTTATTGTTAGTAGTATTATCATTACTATTATTTCTAAATTTTAGTCATAAAGCATAAAGAGAAAATATCATAAATATAAATAAAGGTAAGCAATGTATCTCCCTGGGCCTAAGTTGGATAGAAAGAACTTGGAGCTGCTGGATCACCAAACTTGAGGCCCCCAGCAGCATGGCAATGACTGACCAGGCCCTTTGGTAGACTGTTCCTCCTCCTTGGGCTTCCTGGACATTGAGCCTCCTGAGCTTCCTCTCTGGTTGTTTGATTGCAAGTCCCACCCATTAAATGCTGGGCTTGCTCACAGACCAATTTTAGCTTTCTTCTCTTCTCACACTGTACTATCTATCTTCTCAGAAAATCCCACCCACACTCATTCATTCTCCATCCCAAACCTTCCTATATCACCACCTGGTCAGTATGTTCAGTTAGGTATTGCCAAGGCATCTCACACTTGGGCTATGCGAGTTGAACTGCTGTCAACCCCTGCCCTCACTCCACAACCTGGACCTCCCCAGTATATATACAGTAGGTGCCTCATAAATATCTATCAAGTGGAGCACTCTTCAGTGCTCCAGTACTCCCAGCTCTAACTGTCTTTTTTTCATAAACTCTGCCAGATTATGACCTTCCTGATAAAAGAGAGGAAACTTTTTGACCTGCCTCGTCCTCACGGACCTGTGCATCCCCCTTAGCCCAAGCCCACAAACACATGTGTGGCATGAACACAGCACGTACCCGTCTCTAGCAGCATGTATGCCTACACATGAGCATACACCTACACCTCTAATCAGCTGAAAAGCACCACTCGGTCTCAAAGCAAATACCTTCTGTGGCCAAATTAAACAAATATAAATATACAACTTCTTTTTTTAAGAATAATAAAATCTGTTTTCTGTCCCTTCAGAGGTCAGTCCATTTTCAGCTCCCTGGCCTTGCCGGAGGCCTCTGACATCCTCCAAGTAACTTGAGTGACCCCCACTTTGCAGGAAGACGTGCTTGCCCTACATCCTCCTCAACTTGTTGGAGTTGCATTTGCGTTTTCTCAGCTCTTTATCTGGGCTGGGCTGACCTGTGAGGGAATGACCATTCTCTGAGCACGTGGCTCCTTGTGTAGCTGGACAGGGAAGCCATACACTCACAATATGGCAATTTCTCGTCCTGACAAAAGAATCTGAAGAGTGGTTTTCTGGCCTTCCTGTCCGGGAATTCTGGACCCTGACTAGGGTTCCATAGTCCACTTCCGCCAGACTCCAGGCACGCCCCCTGGAGGATACTCAATAGGGTACTCTTGGTCCTTTAGCTGGAATAGCCCTTTCTATGATGACAGAGTGCTGGCTGGGTTCTGAGCTGCAAATTGCTGGGCCCAAAAAAGACAAGACCAGTAGCTCTTGCCTTCTAAGGACAGTGATGGTATCCTGTTTGTCCCTCTGGTATAGAACTTACCATCCCAAGTATTCTGGACTCATGTCCACTTATGTCTTAAAGACAGAGAGCTTTCCTTGAGGAGAGGGACTGTGTCCTCTCTTAGTATCCTCAGGGCCCAGCTCTAAAGCAGACCCTGAGCGGCATCTCAGTAAATAGTCTGAAGCATTATGTAGCAGGGCCAAGTAGGCAATGGATGTATTACGAGTTGTTGTCATGCCACTAAGTAGACTGTCCTTAGAATGGGCTTAATATGGATCCTGCCCATTATATGGATCCAGACACTCACAAACATGAAGGCCAGGCATTTTGAAGGCTCTAGGGACCAAGATGCAGACACAAAGACATAGTTCTTGTGGAGCTCATGTGAGGGAAACTGTAAACTCAAGGACATAAACAAGCAAAGTAATTGCAAGTTGTAATCATTGCTGCATAGGAAATGACCAGGGTGACTGAAAATAAAGGAAGAGGAGGGGCAAGAGGTGATGGGATGCTTTAGACAGGGTAGCCAAGAAAGGCATCTTTGAGAAAAGGGGATGGAGACCAGAATGCCAGGGAGCCTGTTCTCTAGGGAGAGGAAACAGCCATGTGGGAAAGGTCTCAAAGCAGGAAAGTGCTCAGTGAGCTTGAGGAGCTGTCACACAAACCCTGTGGCTGGACAGAGGGGAAATGGGCACCAAATGAAACAGGGAAGGGCCAGCCCCAAGGCCAGAGTAAGGCTCTTAGGTGCCAGTCTGACTGCCATGGAAGTTGCTGGCATCAACAAAGGGTTCTTCCCGCGTGAAACCAGAGAATGGACTGGAAGGTGCAAGAGAACCTTAGATTCAGCTGCCTCCGGGGGTTTTGGCCTTAGTTTTAGTATTTTTTTTTTAAAGAACAATGTATCTTAGTAGTTGCATATGTTATCTGAAAATAGGGTCATCTGACTGGAGGAGCCATGATCCACTTCTCTATTCATTCCTTTCTTCATTCCTCTGACCAACAGGTATTGAGAAGCTAGGATGCTTCTGGCACTGGAGGGATTCCCAGGCCCTGCCCCCATAGAGTGGGGCATTGTGGAAGACAGATACTCCTAGTGGGGCCTGTGCCAAGACATTGAGGCAGGAGGCAGTCTCAAACATCTAGGAAACCACCCACAGGCCCCACGTTTGGATTTTGAGGGGGTATGTTGAGGGATGAGGCTAAAAGGCCAGGCTGGTGGAGACCACACAGCATCTCACATACCATGTTAGAAAGCGAGTTCATGGGGGTGCCCTTGAATAATGCAAATAGTAGGAGAGAGTGGTCAGATTTACATTTTGTATCAAAATGTCTGCTGGCAAAGGTTTGCTCAGGAGTAGAAAGGGAAACATTTGGTATCCAACAGCCAGGATTGCAAGTTCAAGCTTGGTGTATTCTAGCTGCCTTAGCTTCCCAGGATATTAGAGGAAGGGTCCTGGGGGATTATAAGCTCAGAAAAGCAGCTTGCCTGAAGTCACTATTGTCCTTGGTCCTGGTCTGTACTCTGAACCCCAGATAGCCATTTCAAAGCCGAGTTGATTGATGACCTGGAGAGGAACGAGAGGACTAGGTGTTAAGTGTCCGGTCAGGGCAGCCCATCCTCCTTGCTGAGGACACAAGTCAAGGCCTATTTCCCACCAGTGGAGGTCAGGATATTATCCGTGAGTATTAAGCATAAGAATTTGCTTTCATTACTGTGGGTGGAAAAAAAAAAGTAATTGGAGAATCATGCGATCAGACAAGTGATTCGACAGTGATTCCAAGTCTTAATGCCCAGGTACAGCCCCAGGCTGTTTATTTTGGCCATGAACAGGGATGCTCTTTCACACCTCAGGTTTCCATTTGTCTACTGCCTTCAGACAGGGGGTCTTCTATTTGGTCCAAACTGCAGTGGGTAGCTTATCAGTTACATCTTATAACCATGTTGCTATGAGTCAAGAGCAACCACCACCCCAAAAGCAAAAATTGTGTTTCAGTCCCACAAAAGGGCAAAAGTGTGGTACAGCATTTTTTTCCTCCCCAAATGACACAGCAAAATGGGATTGAGAACATGAGAGTTGATGTCAGGCAGCCCAGCTCAGTGACATCTGAGACCCTTCTTCCTCCTCTTTAAGAATGAGAGAATAATAATCTGACCAGATTCATAGACTATTTGTGAGATTAAATGAGATAATGTGTGTAAAAGATGTACCGCTGAGCCTGGGCATACAAAAGCATCTGGAAAAAAAAAATGGTGGTTATGACTTGGTTCCTAAATGAATGAACTTTTCCCTATGACTTGGAGAAAGATTTCTCTGCAGATTTTTTTTTTAAATCATTTACCTTGGTTCTGAGAGCAAATTATGCTTTTCTGTTTGATGGACAGGCAGGAGGTGCAGTCTCCTAGGCTTCTCATGTGCCATCCTGTCTGGCGTAGGGTCGTACTTGAGTGACATGGCCTCCCTGGGAGAAATGGGAGGTGGCTGCAACAGAGAAAGCCGGGAGAAAGGATGACAGCCGGTCAGCAGCATCTGCTGCCGTCTTGAGGGTAGTCTGCATTGAAGGGGCAAATGGTCTTTCTGTTGAACTTATTATTAAGTTTATGAAAGTGTTTGACGTCATCTGCCAGAAGAGCCTGGATTCCCATCTGATTAACCACAGTCATTTGCAAGTCTCCACTGCTTGCCCAAAAACAAGCAGAGTTTCTTCATAACCTCCCCCTGAGGGCCTGTTCTCTGGTGATCCAAATACTTGGCATCCCAAGAAGTAATCTTTTGCATCTCTTATCTTCACATAAATGGAAGAATTTACTGTCGTTCCTGTGGTACTCAGGCCCGAGCTTTGTGGAATTAGCCTGCTGGTGGAGAGCGCATACCAGGAAGTGAGGGCACTGAAAATGGAGCCAGGGTGAAGGAGACAGGCACATATGGGTCTCTTCCTTTAGGGCACGTTTTCAAGTCAAGAAAAACAATTTTTTTTTTTTTTTTACTTTTTTCTTCTGAGTCTCATGGGTGCCAACCCTTTGCTAAATGCTCTGTGGTTTACAGAAGAGTTTCTTGGCCTTTATTCCTGGGAAATCTAACCATCAAATTGGGGCACTATAATTTTACAAATGGCAAAGAATGAAATTTTCAGTCAAGATGGTGCTGTGGGAGGGAAAGAGAGCTGTACGCAACTTCTGAAGTGCCAACCCCAACTCACGTCACTGAGCTTTGTGTTCCCCAGGTTCTTTATCTGTAAATTGGGGGTGGTGCTACCCACTGCCCAGGGCTGTTGTGGTGAGTAAGAAAGGTAAGGGGTGTGGTAGCCTTAAGGATGTGTAAGCCCAGAGCTTAGGAACAGGTTACAGCTGTGAACCACAACCGCCCTGTGGGCCCCACTCCCAGCTGTGGAGATCCCAGGTCCTGGGCAGTTTGCTAACTAAGGGTCTGGAAGCTGTCACGGCAGTCCTGATTAGAAACACCTGTGTTGCCCCACCCCACACCAGCCCCCTCAGTCCCTACCTTCTTCCCATTGTTTTCTCCCCTGGGGCTGTAGGTGTTCCCATCAGCTGTCATTCCTCAGGCCCAGGGGAAAGGAATCTCTGATTTTTCTCTCTGGGCTAGACTGAAAGTTTCAGTCTCTGTCCCCTTTAAGTGTCAGTTGTCGCTTTCTCTCATATGTTACAGTTGCACAGGCTTCCATTTTTCATCCCATGGTGTCTCTCTCTGTGGCTTATACACAGTAGGATGTGCTTGTTAGTTGCTTTGTCATGTCCGACTTTTTGCGACCCCGTGGACTGCAGCCTATCAGGCTCCTCTATACACAATACGAGGTAATAAGTATTTTTCAAAAATTCTAGTGACTTGCCCTCACATGGCAAGTGGGTTTTAAGCAATGACTCTTAGAGATCCCCTAGAGTACTGGGGTAACTACAGTGTCTCAGGCATTGTGCCTGAGCTTTATGGCAGTGTTCTGCTTATTTTACAGATAAGAGCACTGAGTCCTAAAGATATTTTGGACTAGTCCAACACCATCCAACTAAAAAGTAGCCTAGTTAGGATTTAGATACAGAACGGTCTCACTGTCTATCAGGAAGAGACAAGTGGGGGTATCTCCCCAGCATCTCAGGTCACAACACAGAGGCATCCACAATTTCTTTGGCTTTTAGGTGCATAAACAGCCATGGGGAGGGCGGGTAGGGGTGTACAATTCTAAGAAGCCAAATTATGTATTTCAAACTATCATGGCTACATTTCCATGTCATGCTAAAAGTGTACTTTTGTTAAAAGTATAATTGGACCTACTGCTATTCTCGCCCCATCTCTAACAGATGTGGTAGAAAGACCTCAATTCTCCTCAGCATAAGAGCATTTCTTCCCCAGCTCACAGCAAACTCATTGTAGGGACCTTTGCTTTCACTCAAAGGCCCCTTTCCCTTTTTTCAACACAAAAAACTAGTATAGTTGATCAGAGAATAAAAGTTAGGGTTTTTTTTCCCCTCCTTAAAACCAACTGCTAGGCCTCCCTGCCATCCCCATAGGTTTTATAGAATTCTTTAAGGTATCTTGTTTAGAGAATTTCCTTTCTTGCTGTCTTTGGAATTTTTGGAAGAGAGCTATGCTCCTTCCCCAAGGGAGCCTTGGTCATACCATCCTGCCTCTAAATCAGCCCACCCCTGTCAGCCACTGTGACCTCTCAGACTCTGTAGTCCCCTTCTCACCACAAAGCCTTCCTTTCCCAGCCCAAAGGATCTGGGCCCAAGCAGCAGACAGAGATTTTCAGCTCAAAGGTGGGTCTTGTATTTGGCATAACGTGGTCATGGGCAGCTGTGTGGAGTTAGCATAGCATTGCTTCTCACCAACCTGAGGCCTTGGGCAAGTAACTCGCCTTTTCTAAGCATTCATTTCTTCATACATTTAAAAAGGTGGTTGTTGATGCCAGATGTCAGCAGGATTGTTGTGGTCAGGGTTCTTGTCTCCCAGGATGAAATGGCAGAGGATTCCATAGGCAGATGCACCCTTTCCTGGTAGCCAGAGCATGGCTCCCAAATCCCTCTTTGGCTTCATGATCTGGGTCAGACCATCTTGGAGCTTTTGATCACTGCTTAAGACTTAAATTTGAGAAGCAGTTGTCCACCAGAGGCCCTGCAAGGAGATGTTTAACAATATCTAGAGCCATTTTTCTTGCCTGGAGAATCCCAGGGACAGAGGAACCTGTTGAGTGCTGTCTATGGGGTCGCACAGAGTCGGACACGACTGACGTGACTTAGCAGCAGCAGCAGCGCCATTTTTGGTTGTTACGAATTGGTGGGTGGGGGTTGCTAAGAGCATCTAATGTGTAGAGACCAGAGGTGCTACCAAACATCCTACAACGCACAGGACAGCCCTCCCACAACAAAGAATTATCCAGCATCGAATTCCAATCCAATGTGCCAAGGGTGAGAAACCCTGGACCAGAGGGACGGTATGTGACCTGCTCCCTAACTCTTTCCCTCCAGTCCCCACACACCCCATTTGGACCTCTAGCAGCTGGGGGACTAATAGAGCCTCCATGGAAGTTCTCACAAGTCCTCCATCTAGTAGAGAAATACAGGAAGGTAGCCTTCATCCAGGTGCCACATGACAAGTGTGTTCTGCCTGAGGAAGAAATTATAGGAGCACCCCCCCCCCCAAAATCAGGGACTACCAAAAGTGCTCACTATCACCATTATTCTTTAGCATTGTTCTCAAGGTTCTAGTCAATACAACCAGATGGAAGAAATAGGTTAGAAATATAATCACTGAAAAGGAAGAGATAAAAATAATCACTAATACAGATGATTTGGAAAAGCCAGGAGAATCAACTGGAGAACTCCTTTACAAAAATAAAAGATCATTATAGCATCAGAGCACAGAATGGCCAGCAGAAATCAATAGTTAGTGCAAACTTGTGTAACTTGATAGAAAATATAATGGAAGACAAGACTGTATACAATAGGAATGTGAAATATAAAATAGTAACTTGGGTTATTTAGAAGTAGATTCAGTTTGCAATTAACATGTAAAATCCAGACAACAGTGCTTTAAATAAAATGCAAATTTTTCTTTTTCATGTGAATGTTATCTGGAAGTATAGGCAGTCCAGTGACCATTCCTGGGGCAGGGTCCTTATCTTCAGGGTTGAAGGCGGCTGCTAGGACTCCAGACATTATAGCCACATTCAAGTTATAGGCTAGAGGGAGAAATGAAAAAGAAGAGTAAGGCTCTTCCTTTCAAGGAGACTTTCACACATCTGATTGGCTAGAACCTAGTCACATAACCATGCCCAGCTCTAAAGAAGGCTATAAATCCTAGTTTATAGCTGCATCACTGTGTGCTTGGCTTAAAAGAAAGCCACTATGGCAGAAAGTGAGAGTGAATATTGGGACCACGGGCAGACTGCCATGAAATGTAACAAAAAGGTAAAAGATCTATGAGAGAGAACTTTAAAATGCTCCTACAGGACACAGACGAGACTTGAACAAATGGAAAGACAAACAATGATATTGAATTGGAAGACTCAACATCACAGAAGGATCAATTCTCCCTGAGTTAATTTATAACTTTAAACATGTTTCCAATAAAAACATCACTAAGATTTTTTTTAACTAGACAGATGATTCTAAAGTTCAAATGGAAAAATAAATAAGCAAGAGTAGCCAGGAACTTTTGAAAAAGGAGAAGGAGGGGACCAGCCCTATTGTCAATTAAAATATATTTTAAACCTACAATAATTTAAAAAGTGTGGTACAGATCAATGTTATAGAGTGAAGAGTAAAGAGTAAAGGAATAAATCCAAATACATATGAACATTTAATACCAGTATTTGATAAAGGTAGTTTTTCAATCAATGAGTAAAAGATGAACTATTTAACATATGGGATTGGGACACTTTACTAAAAGTCTGAAAACAAAGTTGGATCTATACTCCCCACATTTTATCAAGATAAATTCCAAGCATATCACAGACTTGTCTTTATATAATGAAAGCATAAAAGTACTAGTGAAAAACCTTGGGAGAATGCTTTTATGACTGTGAAATAGGTAGAACAAAACCTTTCAAATGAAAACATAAACTCTGAAACCTATAAAATTAAACATCAATTCACTTACAACAAAAATAATATTGGCCTGGCAAGAACTGGCATAAGCAATGTCAAAGTCAAAGAGTAAACTGGGACAAGCACATTTGCAATTCTTAGCCCACACAAAGGTTGTTTCCTAATATAGAAAGAACTCGTGACAATCAACAAAAAACACACACCACAAAAGGAAAATGGGTAACAGACAATTCACAGAGGAAAAAACAAAAATACAGAACACTTTTAAACATAGGAAAATTGCTCAAACTTACAGAGAAACCTAAGGATATATACTGAAGTACTGCTTTTACCTATCGGAACCAGAAACCTGGTAACACACCAGGGTAGCAAGCAGGAACTATCACCTACGCTTCTGGCAGTATAAATTGTTCAACCTCCAAGGAGAGCAGTTCGACAACATTCATCAAAATCTACATTTTTGTACTATTAGACTCAAATTTCTAGGATATATGCATAAGTACCTTCATATATGTAAAGATTTCATATATACAAGCTAAGTCACAGCAGCACTATTTATAATAGCACAATATTAGAAGCATCTTAAGCAGGCCCCCCGAAATTATGATGGAGTATTATGCAACCATAGAAAATAATTTGGAGGCTCTTCATGTACTAAGACAGAAAGATGTCCAATATAACCAGTAAATAAGTAAAAGATACAAGGTACAAATGAATGCATATGACAAGCTCCCAGTTAGTTAAAGGAGGGAAATGAATGTGTATTCACATTTTCTTATTTACATCTAAAGTGTGACCAAGAGGATGCACAAAGAATAAGTTAAAAGCAATTGCCTGTAGCGGGGAAGGGACAGAGGCAGAGGGGAGAATATTTCCTGTATGCCCTTTACAGTTTGAGTTTTATACATGAATGTATTACCAACTGAAAAAGATTGAGTGAAACTATTAATAGATCAGCTTAATAAAGGCCAGTCACATTGGCTCATATATAGGGAAAGGGATGTTGCTGTATTTGTTTCCATTATTTAAAAAAAAAGAAAAAAAAAAAACCTACTCCTTAAACCAAAGGATTAATGATTTCAAAATGTGGTGTTGGAAAAGACTCTTGAGAGTCCCTTAGACTGCAAGGAGATCAAACCAGTCCGTCTTAAAAGAAATCAACCCTGAATACTCATTGGAAGGACTGATGCTGAAGCTCCCATACTTTGGTCATCTGATGCAAAGAGCTGACTCATCGGAAAAACCCTGATGCTGGGAAAGATTGAAGGCAGAAGGAGAAGAGGGTGACAAAGGATGAGATGGTTGGATGGCATCACCAATTCAATGGGCATGAACTTGGGCAGACTCTGGGAGATCGAAAGAGGGAGGCCTGGCATGCTGCAGTACCTAGGGTGGCAAAGAGTTAGATATAACTTAGCAACTGAACAACAACTCCATAAACAATGTTCCAGTCCTCAAAAGTGCCCTGACCTTGTATTTGGGGATTGAATAGAGAAGGATTGATGTCTAGGCAGGAGCCCCTCTTTGCAAAGCTGTCAGTCCCCAAGTTTGGCAAGTACCTACTCCTTGCTCAGCCATGACCCAAGGACCAGGAGAAATTTCTCTCGAAAGGAAAAGTCCAGTCACTCTGCCATGCAAACTGGACTGCAGAGAAGGCAAGGCTGGGAAAGGACTGTTTCTGACCCCACTACTTGGGGAAGCTTAGAGATCCCTAGAAAGAGGCAGCACTAGAAGCCCAGAGGAGAGAAATCCTGGGGCAGGAAGAGCAAGTAGAAAGGCAGGGAACAGCAATGCTGGTTGGAGAAGGGAGGGAGACCACGAGGGGACCACAGTCTTCAATCGGCTGCGCAGCAAGCAGAATTTCAAGGCTACCCCCTTCCCCGGGAAGCCTTCATCCCCTCCCCTCCTCTCTCTTTCTCCACCTGAGCAACCCTGGCCCTGGGCTTTCCTGAGCACTGCCATCCCCTGAAACCCCACCTGGGAACTCACTGAGAGCCTGAGACAGGACATGTTTGGTCCCTGTGGTATTTTTCTTTTTAATGAGACTAGAAGACCCCCCCAGAGAAGTAGAGTTCCACTAAGGGCCTTTCAGGCACCCAGGGGTCTTTCAAGCTATGCTAATCTTTCCTGTTACAAGGAAAGGAACATAAATCATGAAGTCTTCCCTGGGACTTGGTTTCGTGTGGGGAGTTGAAGTTTAGATAAATATAGACGATGGAGGGGGAATCTGAGGAATATGTCAGGCACCAGTGACAAGACAGCAGGAAGAAATGCTTTGGCCTGGGGCCTCCCTTCGCCATAGCAGAGGGGCAGCTGCCAGCAAAATGTGCTCCGCCCTGGTGGCCACCCTGGCCTGCCTTCATCAGGAGTGGCTTCTCTCTCCTAGAAGCAGAGGGGCAGAGAGCCCAGGGATGATGTGCGCCTGGGCCAGGGCAACGGAGGGCAGAGAAGAACGGGAGACAGGGAGGAACTGAAGGTTCACCTTCTCTTACTCTGAGTAGGAGCCCCAAGCAGAAGGAAAGGCTGAGCCTGATGGACCGGAAATGCTGAGTCTCGATTTTCAGAATGAGGGCAAGGTTCAGGCTGGCTCAGAATCTACTGAATCTATTCCATTCACACAGAAGCAAGTGAGACTCCTGTGACATAACGAACATTTTCAAAGAGAGTGCTTTGAGCAATGGCATGCGGGGCTCCTTTTAAATTTGGGGGTGGTGGCTGGCATTGAGAATCTGTCACTGAGAAGGCCAGAAGGTGGGGGAGTGTCATACCCAGAGGCAGTGGTGCCCAGCTTCAGGTTCTAGATCCATCAGGACCCCGTCACCTTACAGAAATCACTTACCTCTTCCGTCTTCCCTTGGTTAGTTTCTGCCACTGTCATGCAGAGAGCGCTCTTCCTAACTGTCAGTTGTTCAGAATACGACTGTGGTTTGTCGATGACCAGGCACGCTTCCCGCGGGCTTTGGTTATTAGCAGCCTGAGTGTTGCTGTGGTGATCGTGGTGGGCAGGGGTGGGTCTTGGAAAGGCAGCTCCAGTCTAGAGAGCAAGTAGGGGCCCTAACTCGGTGGGGCCCTGAGTCAGCCTCAGCCACTCGCACACGTTTGCAGGACTCCCAGCTCCCTCTCTGTTGCCTCATGTGTAAAGGTGGTAAAGATGGGCTACTTTGACACTCTCACCACAGTAGTCCTTCCCACCAGCGCATGAGATTACAGACCTGCACAGGACCTACCCCTGTAGTGATTGTCCCCCAGGCTACCTGAGCCCAGGCCGGGTTCCTCTCTCGTCATTTCCCACCCTCATCGCCCCCACCAGAACCCAGCCTTGACCACACACAGAGGCCAGAGAGGGGACTTGGTGAGCCCTGGTCCCAGGGGCTCGGCTGATCGGATGCACTCTTCTTTCTGTAGTTCCCAGGCATTTGCTTAGAGCAGCACATTTTATGTGCTTTCTTCTTTCTCAAGAAGTCCCAGCTGTACGAGGAAATGGGGCCACGGGTGCGAGACAGGCCAGCCTTAGAGTGCTTCCTGCTGCACCTTTGCACTCAGGCCTGGATTCCTGACAGTGGCTGGAGTTCAAGTGCAGACGCCAGCAGGCCTGTGAGAAAGGTCCCTCTTGCTCTGTGTGCTGTGGAATCAGCTGTCTTTGCAAGACCCCCCACCCCCACCCCAGAGTGACTGCTGAGAGAGACCCAGGGTGAGGACCTCCATCTGGATCTTTCTATGAGATGGGTCTAGAATTTGCAGACTTGCCTGATAGGGGATTTATCATCCAGAATCCTAGGTTATATGTGAGATCTTATGTGGAACCCCAAACTGTAGAACTGGCCATGTGGGAGCCGCACTGCCTGAGGCCTGAGAACCACCCAGCTTTATGAGTCCTGGGAATTGCAGCTAGTGTGCCTTCTTTCCTGCACTCAGACCGCCCCCCCTCCCCTCCGCGGCCTGCTTGCCCCCAGGAGACTGAGTTTGCAAATGCTTCCTGCTTGTGCAGGCTGGGCTTCAGTTATCCTCGGCCCCTGAGCATGAATTTCAGCTTCCTTCTTCCTGGTGTACTAGGCTCTTCGTGGCTGTTTTTAACATGCCTGTCCTAGCTCGCTGTATCCTGGGACCCAGTGCTCTGGCCTCCTCATTGTCTTTTGCATCTGTCATGTTGGCCCTCCCCTCCTTCCCGCCTTTTCTCTCTGTGTTCTGTCCTTTCTCTTGAGACTCAGTTTCCTGGAAGCCCCCACTACCTACACCAGCCAGCAATGATCTCCCCACTGAAAACAATAGCTCACATAGTGCCTTGTAAAGTAGCACTTGCTTCTTATGTGTTCTATCTGCTTCCCTGGTTTCAATATGTCAGTCCTGTCCTTCCAGCTGATTCCTGTGATTAACTCATGATCTGAATAATACAAATTTCCACATATAGTAGTGTTTCAATGAATAGCTGCTGACCTTTTTAAACCAAAGCAAGGTTTAAACATTCCTGAGGTTACAGAAATTCCTCCCTCGTGTTGGAGTGAATGGGTGTCATCTTTGAGGGGGTGGCCATGTGGGTGAGAGCCCTGGACTGTGGTCGGTTATTGGCAGGTAAAGCCTCCTTGAAGACTTCCCTTTCTGTAGCAGATTTCCCTGAGATGTGCATATCTCTCCAACTAGAAAGGTCATATTGGGATAAGTGAAGCACTAATCATGTGGTTCTGCCCTGTCTTATAGGGATTTGAAACTGGACAATATCCTTCTGGATGCAGAAGGTCATTGCAAGCTGGCTGACTTTGGGATGTGCAAGGAAGGGATTCTGAACGGTGTGACGACCACCACTTTCTGCGGGACACCCGACTACATTGCTCCTGAGGTAAGACCATGAAGATAAGGGGCTACCTCCTCCCACTGCCAGGGCTAAGGCCTGAGTTCATCCTCAAGTGTTGGGGTCATCTAGCAGTGCTGGGTGAAGGCTCTGGAAAACCAGGATGAATTCCAGGCAGGAGGGAAAAAAGGAAAGGTAAAGGCATATCGATTTCTCCATAAGGAAGTGGTGGTGATGAGGAGAGAACGGCGAACTGAAAATAACAGGCCATTCCCTGAAGCTAGCCAGGCCCTCACTGAGCATCCCATTTCATCCCAGTCCAGAACCATCACAAAGCTAGGACCAAGCAATGTTTGTTGACTTGTATTGTTTTTACTTTTCTTAAGGTAGCGCTGTGTTTTATTTTTTTAATTATTTATTTAGCTTGGCTGTCCTGGATCTTGGTGGTTGCACAGGGTTTTCTTCGTTACAGGGAACAGGGGCTCTCTCGTTGTGTGCCCCCTCGTTGTGATGGCTTCCTCATCGCGGAGCACAGGTTCTAGGGCATGTGGGCCTCAGTAGCTGCAGTTCCTGGGCTCTAGAGCACAGGCTCAATAGTTGTGGCTCATAAGCTTAGTTGCTTCATGGCATGTGGGATCCTCCCCAGTCAGGGATTTAACCTGTGTCTCCTGCATTTATAGGAGGACTCTTTACCACTGATCCACCAGGAAAGCTCTGTTTTCACTTTTTAGTAACCAGACTAAAGGAACACCATTGATAAAGGCAGAGCTAAGCTATACAGCTTTAATTGCCTACAGTAAAACCAAAAATTAGCTGCCATTTCTAATGTATCATGGATTCTGCATAGCAGGCACATAAGGTTAAGCAGGAAGAGGAGAGCATCTGAGCTGGCTTTAATGGAGATCAGAGATGTTCACTGTGAGCCTCACCAATGTTGCCTTTTATGGAAGTTGCTTCGATATTTTGTTCATCATAATGTGTTTTCTTTGCTCTGAGTTTTCTCCAGGTCAGTCTTCCCAGACTGAGAGATATCTGGTGTGGAATGATTCAGATTTAAGACATAGTCTATCACAGATACTTAATAAAAATGGTCTCAAGGGTTCTGAAACATGTGAGGTAAGAAGGAAGTACTAGTCCCCTTTAAGCATTGTCCATTGTGAGTAGGAGTTAGCACAGCCAGATTTCATTTCTTTCCAGTGGGCACTGTTCGAGCATCTGCTAGACACAAAGTGGTGTGAGGATGAAGAATTACTGAGACCCTGGTGGCTCTCCTAAAAGGCCTTTGTGTCTCAAGAGAGTGACAGCTAGTTAAGCAGAATAAATAGGTACACAAGATGGTAACCTCAGGACTCAGGGAAGGTTTCTTAGGGCACCTGGTGGATGAATTGAGTTGCAGAGAGTCAGCAGGATTTCCTTTGGTGGTATGCAGTGGGGGGGCGGGGGCGCATTCCCGAAAACAACAGGAAGGGTTGGGGTGGGTGTGGGGCAGGGGAGGAGATTCAGTATCCCTGGGCTCTGAATCCTTTAAGGCAGAGACTTTGTTTCTAATCTCTGGCACACAAATCAGTCTCTTAGTAATGGTTTGTTGAATGAATAAATAAATAAATAAGAACTTGTAATACTCCAACATGAGCAAAGCCTGGGGGATGAGAACATTCTTGGCCTTTTTTAGAAAGGAAGATAGTATGGCCAGAACAGAGGGTTTCTTAGTGCTCTTAGTAATGAACAAGATTAAGAAAAAGGACCAGGGAAAGTGGCCTTTCTTCTATAGGATCTGTGGACCCCCTGAAGGTTTCCCAGGGGAAGGAGGGGCATCATCAGACCTGTCCCAGAAAGAAGACAGGCAACAGGAATGTAGATCAGAAGCTAGAGGGCCAGAGAAGATTGGTTGAGAGTTTTTTACAGCCCAGATAAGACACAAGGAGGCCTGAGGAGGTTCGCAGAGTGAGGATGGTAATAGGTAAAGTCTCACTGGAACCTCTATCTTCTAAAATATCTGAAGAATAGAAATTTCAGACTGCCTCTACTAGTAAGTTCTTTTAGCGGAAACATTAGGAGTTTAACTTTCAAGGAGAAATTGAAAGCAAGGGCTCTCAGTTGAGACCTGATTTTCCACCACCTTCCTCATTCACTCTTTATCATCAGAATGGTTGGTTCTAGGCCCTCTGTGAATTGATGTCAGAGTCAAAGGCTTGACAGCCTAGTGTAGTAGTCAAGGACCCAGCCCAAGACAAACATTCACTTTATGATGAACAGAACACCCACACAACTTTGATGAAAGGCAATCCATTGGCAAAACTCACAGTGGATAACTGTGGTTTCTGTTTTATAGGGACCCAGACATTGTGCCTTCTCGCTCTGTACTTGTGTCAACTACGCAGCATCACTGCTCTGAAATGCCAAGCAATTCCTGGCCTTACTGTAGGCAAATTATAGCTGATAGGGGCATTGCTACCTTTATCAAAGGGTCACTGAGAAGGTTAAATGAAATTATGCTGCTAAGGCATTTAGCCCAGTGCCCAGACCACAGTAAGTATGGGGTCAACAGTGGCTCCATCACAATCATCATGGTTGTTGGGTCACGCAGTGGGGTGGGCAAAGCACAGTACTAAGAGTTGAG
Source organism: Oryx dammah (assembly GCF_014754425.2). Taxonomy (NCBI): domain Eukaryota; kingdom Metazoa; phylum Chordata; class Mammalia; order Artiodactyla; family Bovidae; genus Oryx; species Oryx dammah. The sequence continues at coordinate 27,999,998 of NW_024070209.1, forward strand.
AATCTAGGCTGGACTTAACCACAAAAGCCCCCATGTGACCTTGACCAAGTCACAAAATGTTTTTGACCCTCAGATTCCTCATCTTTCAAATGGGAATGATAATTCCTGCCCTAGCCGCCTCATCAAATGTTTTGAGAATCTAATGCGATTAGAGCATGGAAATGCTTCAGAAAGCATAAGCCTATATCCAAATAGGAGGGGTTGCAAGGTGCCTGGCTAACCCTGAAACCAGAGACACCTTCTGAGGCACTGACTCTACCCTGAGGCTTCTCTTTCCACCATAGGCCCTTGGCTGACCTCCATGGCACCCCCTCCCCTATCTCCTCACCTGCTCCCCAGACAATGGTGGCCAGCCCTGGGAAGTGCCTGGCGTCTTTAGGCCCAATGCCTGCTCTTCTTCCCCAGCTCTGACCCATCTAGGGGTTGGCTGCCATGCCAGGTACCCTCCCTTGGCATGTGAAGACTTGCCTTCTCACCAGCTCCATCCATGACAAGGTGATTTGGAAGCAGATAATTAGGGTCAAACCTGAGGAGGATTTTATTAAAGATGCCACCCCAAATAGGAAGCTTCTGGAGGGGCCTGGGGAAAGGTGGGCCGTGCAGCTCTGGTGGTTTCCCTAGCACCATCCTGTCTGAGCACACACAGGGTCACCTGGAAGCTACCTCCCCACCACACCCAGCTGTACCAGCCCTGCCCTAAGGTTAGCGGGTAGCTACCTTAGCACCAGGGTCCCCAGAGCCCAGGAGAGAAGGGAGCATGCCCTGGAAGATACACACAGTGGACACAGCTGGCAGCCAGTCTCCCTGAGTGTTGGAAACAGGCTAGTCATGAGTAGATCCAGAGAACTGCTAAAGCCCCTGTCCTCTGGTGGCTTATGGATGCCCTGGGGAGATAGTTGACCACAAAAAAAAGATAGCTAAAATCATGAGGTATGTGGAAAGTGCCTATCAAATCTTAAGGCCAGAGGTCGTACGGTGCCAGAAACTAGGAGAAAGGTTGGAAAAAATCCAGGAAATCTTTTTGGAGGAAAGCTTTTGGTGATAACCATGACCTTGAAGGTGGTACCACAGTGAGCCAGGCTGGGGCTCTGGGTCTTTCAAGGTTGAGGGAGGCTCAGACTTTGGCTTTAGCACCAAGCAGCTTTACTGGCTTCTCAGTGGAGCCTATATCTTTGACCTTTCAGATACCATGTACTGACCACTGGACTAAGAGATCAAAGGTCCTAACCAAGCAGATTACCAGCCCCAAATAATTTAAAGTTGGCTGCATTTGCTCACATTCCTTTTCATTCTAAGTTCTAAAGAGTCCTAAAATGTGCATCTTTTTTTTTTTTTTCGCTATTGTCAAAATGCTTCTCCCACCTTTTGATTTAATCCCAAGCAATCTGCAACCTTGAGAAGAGCATTTTGAGCAGACCCCAGACAGTCCAGATACCTGAGTTCAACCTCGTCTTCTGTCTGGGAATCTGGAAACTGAGCTGGACCTTCATTCTGAAATAGGTGACCCGAGACGTTACCTGCCTGGGGTGACCCGCAGGCTGGAGTGACCGTTGCCATTTGGGAAGGTGTCTTCAGAATCTACCCCCTTTGAGGATGTGCACTCCAGTCGTGCTCCTCCTCCCTTCACTTTTTGGAATTCTCTATAGAATGATAGCACTGAGAGCAATCAGAGATGACCCCTCACCTGCCCTGCTGTCTCTGGGCAGCACCACGCCTGGTCCTGCTGACTGATAAGAAGAAAATATCACCGTGGAGTGGGAACATCACTTCCTTAGCAGTGGGGACAACCCAGCATTCTTTGTGCTCTGAGCCAACTACACATCACTGACATGCTACATACTATACAAACATGGAGATGAAACCTTGTAGAAGTAAAATTAGATTTAGTATCACCATCCAATTATATAGAGCTTTGTATCTGCAGTAGGCTTTCGGAATCTTCCATCTTAATTGATCTTGTGAGGTTAAGCTGAGGATCTGAGCCTCATATGATAAATGAGGAAGGCAACTGTCTGGCTTGAGATCACCCAGAAATGTAATGCCAAACTTGGGGTGAACTTAGGTACCTCTGGTTGATCTTCTATCTCTAGCACCTGACCAGCATTACAGAAAAATTAGGAGGGGGAATTGACTTGCTTTTCCAAAAGTTCTGCAGCTTCTTGACTCAGAGTTCCCCTCCTGCACTGACATTCTGATTCCGTCTGTAAAACTTCAGTCCTCACACGCCATTCTGCAGGAAGCTGATGTCAGCATGTCTTTTTTTTTTTTTTCCCAGCATGTCTTCAGCATCATGCACTAAGTGCATGTAACCTGAGTGACTCTGACTCCATATACTTGGAGGAAGAGGCAAAGAGAACATAGATAAGAGAAGTGCCAAGTCCTTATTTGGAGGATTTGTCAAAGAAAAATGCAAAGACAAAATGCACCAGACAACCAGGATTTGGTTTGGGCTCTTGTAATAGGGAGAATTTTATGGAATGCCTGAAATAAAAAGGAGGGCTGCTGCTGCTGCTAAGTGGCTTTAGTCGTGTCGGACTCTGTGCGACCCCATGGACGGCAGCCCACCAGGCTCTCTGGGATTCTCCAGGCAAGAACACTGGAGTGGGTTGCCATTTCCTTCTCCAGTGCATAAAAGTGAAAAATGAAAGTGAAGTCGCTTAGTTGTGTCCGACTCTTAGCGACCGCATGGACTGCAGCCTACCAGGCTCCTCCATCCATGGGATTTCCCAGGCAAGAGTACTGGAGTGGGGTGCCATTGCCTTTTCCAAAAAAGGAGGGAATCCACTCAATATGCAAGGATCACTGACAAAACAAACACGCATGTTAAGCTAATTAAAATCTATACCTCTTTAGTTTTCTCAGTGTGAAACTAACAAGCAATAAGTGAAATAATATGGTAAGAAATTGATGGAGTTTATTATATGTTTGAGCACAAAATTGTGAGCTAATTATAATGAATATACCACAAAGCAGATTAGTGTCATGTTTAACAGTATTTAGTAATGGATAAAACATAAACTTTGAACTTAAGTCAAATCTGAAGTAAGATTGGAACGAGTACATAAATCTGGCTTTATTTCCTGCAAGTCACTTAATTAAGTGTTTAATTTTTTCACCAGTAAATTAAGAAAAAGAATATAATCTGTGTAAAAACTGTTATAAAGGTAAAATAGCACTCAATCATTTTTTAAAGGGGTTCTGTGGCTTTATAAAGGAAGGAAAATGGTTTGTCAGCAGGCCTTAGGAAAGTCATGAAGAATAATAGACATGGGTCTTTTCTCAGAATATGCAAGAGCATAGTGGTCCTTTATGATTAGAACACAAACAGGTGGGGAGATTTATTAACTGTAGTTTCTTTTCCAAGAGCCCAGGGCTCCATGAATTCAGCGTTGTCACTCTCTAAAGAGGACTGAGGTTCTGATCACCCTTTTTTAGTGAGGGGAGACCTAAATTTGCTGCACTCACTCACTGTGATTTTAGTGTTGAGAATATGCACAGTTTTTTCACATGGCCCTCCATGCAAGTGAGGAACTTCATCTGGTACTGAAGCAAAGAAGCTGTAATTTGTTCCCACTGCAAGGCAGACTGTGGGTGTTGACTCTGGAAACCTGGCCCCTACAGTGTACCTCCCAAACTCAGTTTTCACTCAACTAGCTGATTTAGAACCCACATTTTTATAAGGCAGCCCTACTCTATGGAAGAACAAGCTGGAAATAGAAACCCAGGTCTTCGCAAGGCCGCTTGTGGTGCAGGCGTGGCCTGGTGGGGGGCAGCCTGCAGGGGGGCCCTGATGTTGCCCATCTCCCGAACAGATCCTGCAGGAGTTGGAGTACGGCCCCTCAGTGGACTGGTGGGCCCTGGGGGTACTGATGTACGAGATGATGGCCGGGCAGCCCCCCTTCGAGGCTGACAACGAGGACGATCTGTTTGAGTCCATCCTCCACGATGACGTGCTCTACCCGGTCTGGCTCAGCAAGGAGGCAGTCAGCATCCTGAAAGCTGTGAGTCATTGGTCCCTGCCCTCTTTCTGCTCCCCCGCCTTCCCCCTGCCCCCACCCCTTTCCCCATCCCACCTCTGCTCACTGCCCAACAGAAGGGGTGGAGGGCAGTCACCACTGGGAGTTCAGGTCCATTACAGGGGCTGCTGTTGAGAAATGGAGCCCAGGGCAGATTGCTCTTCTTGTGGTCAAGGGACACCACATCTGCATTCCCAGAGGAAAGCTCTGTGCACTTGTGTGTCCTCCAGAGCTGCAGAGGGGGAGAACCAACCCCAGTGGTGCTGGGGTCACCCCTACTGCTCACATTCTGGGGGCAGTACCCCCTTTCCTGATCTGCAACCCATGCCTGTCTACCTCTGGGGCTTGCAACGGGGAAGAGAGAAAGGTGAGGAGGGGGAGACGCCGTATACCTGTGTCATCAACAGTGACACTGATCAGAAAAGATGTGTCCTCTCAAGATCCCTGAGACCACAATGGATTCAGATGTAATAGCCTTTCCCATGCTGCAAAATAGTCCCTTACAGATGATAATGCTTAGTACTTGCTCAGTACAACCACGGCTACAACACTGAGACACTTGTACTATGGCAAGTAAATGAAGTTATCTGTCCCCCTGGGAATGCGAGGGGAGGTGAGGTGCAAGGAATGTAAACAGACCAGTTTACCTGGGGAGGGTCACCCCACTGGGTTGAGGCCATGACAGCCCAGGAACCCTGACTTCTGTTCCTGGCTCCTCTCACCCATCAGAACACCCCAAAGTTCAGAGTCAGCATGCCACAGTCCCAACATTTGCCATATCAAAATACCTGCTCTATCATGGTTTATTTTTCTTGTTTTCCAACTCAAGTCCCAATATTTACCTAATTGTATATATACAGAAATATTATATCACTATCATAAGTGGAAAATCAGTATTGCTTGCCATAATTGATTAATATAAATCATCCTATAAAAATAGTAAAAAGGCCTAAAATCATCTCACAGGTGTCTGGAGGGGACTTGTACCATGTTTTGGAAAATGCTACATCCAAACACGTTGCTTCTTTCTGCAGTTCATTGTTTCCTTCCTCTTCCCTTCTTTCTCTCATCTTCCTTCCTTCCCTCCCTCCCACATCCATTTCTCTTTCTCCCTCCCTCCAGTTCCTTGATTCAGTGAACGACTATCTGTTGAGTATTTTCCTCTAGCATTGTGCTAGATGCTGTGTGAGTGTAATAGCCATTATTCTTGCCTTGTGGAGGCTGTGATCAAGCAGGAGAAGGTGGGAAATAAGTTAAAAAACACATCCATAGGTGGTCACCATTGGGCTACGAGCAGTGAAGGAAGCAAAGAGAATATGTTCATTCACTCATTTATTCAACACCTACTTATTGGGCATTTGGATGTGCCAGACACTATGCCAGGAGCTGGCAAAAGAAGACCCTGTAGCACCTGAGGCAGCTAGGATGCCCTCAGCAGAGCTGATCGCTCACCCTGGGCCCCAGACACCAACCTGACACACCTTCCTGTGAGCACCCTGCTGCTACCCTAGATGGGCCGTTTCATCATGAATGATCAGAGCAGTGGTCTTCACCTAGGGATGATTCTGCCTTTTCCCTTCCCAGCCCCCCACACTTCCATCATCCCCTAGAGACATCTGGCAATGTCTGGAGATGTTTTAGTTGTCTCAACTTGGAGGGGAGGGGTGCTATTGGCCTCTAGTGGGTGAAGCCAGGGATGCAGCTTAACACCCTGCACTGTGCAGCCCCTGCAGCTAAGAAGTCTCCAGTCCAAACTGCCATCAGCACAGAGGAAACTTCAACCTGCAGAGACTGAGAAGAAGGAGGTTGCGCCTATGTCAGCTGGTTGGTGAGGGTGAAATGTCTGGGAAAAGACAAGACGAGACTCTGGCTCGGGCTCAGCTTCCTGAGACACTAAAACCTGTGTGCTTATCCATGGCGCTGATACTTCCCCTCCCAGAAGTGGGAGGACAGGAAGAGCTGAGGGAGCAAGGAGAAGCCTTCTACTCCCTCAGCCTTGGAACACTTAACTTCCTCACATTGTCGCTTGACTCTAGGGCCAGGCCAGGTTTTCCATGACTCTGGCCACTGAGCCGTGTCTCTTGAGGGCTGCTGCCTACGTGCAGAACTCTCCAGAAGCCTTTTGCACCATAGAATTATGCAGTGCACCACCTGTGCAACAGTGAGTAGCGGTCCTGCTTCCTCCCTTCCTCAGCCCTGTGCCCTGAGGCCCAGCCTTCAACCCGCTGTTCACTCATCTCAATGTACTGAGTGCATACTGGGAGCCAGGCACTGAGCCAGATGCTGGGAAGATAGGACTGATGCCTATATTATAGAGCTCACAATGGAGAAAAAATGTAGACAAATTATAATTTAAATAAATGAGAAGCATCTACCCAGCACCCCTTCACCCTCTTATCTCTGCCCAGGTAAGATTCTTTGGTTTCAGCAGTGCCAGGCAGGAATCAGTAGGAAGTTCTTGCTACCCAGGAAACCCTCCCTTGCTGAAACCTGAAATGCCATCATTATAGATTTATCCCTCTGACTTTAATTTATACTTCATCCTCTTAAGGTCCTTTGTTTAAACTCTCAGTCTTCACCCCATGAGATATAACACTCAGCCTCTGACACACATGCACACGCACACCACTAGCTTTATTTTGGTTGGCTGTCAGAAATGTTTCCACCTACCAGCACTGATTTTTTTTTCAAGGTTATATTTTTATACATCTACTCAATTAAATTCACATTTGCCATCAGGACTGACTCATTTAGTAGGAATAGTAATTTCACTTGGGTGTGTGAGTTCACAAGACAGCAGCCAAAAAGTACAAAACACATCAATGTGGTTTTTACAGACAAGCATTGAGAAGCAATAAGTCTTTCTTTTTCCTGTTTTTTTATCTGTTAATCTACGTTGGGTTTTGTGCTAGCAATTACAAATTGAAAAAAAAAAATTTTTTTTTAAGTAGGAGGGCCTACATCCAGGAAAAGGAAAGGGGAGGAGGTGCCTTTGAAAATTGACCTTAATATGAATATCTGGTCTTCTTTCCTTACCTCCAAAAGGGCTGTTGACCTCTTAGTATGAGGTCATCAGACTTCAGTCTCCCTGATGAGAAGAGTTAAGAATCTGAGGGGAAATCAGAGGGTTAGAAAAAGTCTAAGTTCCTAATCTTGACTTGATACCTCGCTGGCTGTTTGACTTTGGCCAAGTTAGTTAACTTCTCTGAGCCTCAACTGCCTCACTTATAAAGTAGGGATCGTGTTAGTCCCTCAGAAGGCTGCATTGCATGGAATGAGTCAGTATATGTATATGATATGTGTAGAGCGGTGGCCGGCACATAGTAAGTCCTACTTAAGAATGAAAGAGTACCCTGAGGGGCGAAGTTCCTGAAAGTACAGAAAGTGGGCTTGGGAGGTGACAAAGATTCTGCCTTGGCTGAGCTCCACCTTCCCCTCAGTGCCTGTGCCTGCCGGGCCTCTGTTCCTGATTCTCTCTCTGTCTTCATCCCCCCAGTTCATGACCAAGAACCCCCACAAGCGCCTGGGCTGCGTGGTGGCGCAGAACGGTGAGGATGCCATCAAGCAGCACCCGTTCTTCAAGGAGATTGACTGGCTGCTCCTGGAGCAGAAGAAGATCAAGCCGCCTTTCAAACCTCGCATTGTAAGTAGGCCTGTAGCTTGTGCACAACGAGGGTGGGTGTGGCATCTGGGTACATTTCACAACCAAGATGACAAGGGCAGAAGGTCACCAAGAGACGCCCTAAAAGAGTCTCATGGACCCTGGAGGTTTACTGTCAAAGATACATAACCAATAGCTGTAACCAAGATGATGACTTACATGGGACACAAAGGAACCTTTTGTACTTTAATCAAATTTTATTTACCTTGACCAAAATTGTAGGCAATACTGATTTTCTATGTGTGGTAGAGATACAAAGTTTCTTTATAAATAATCTTTTTTTATAATGAGTCAATTTAAAGAAAAATATTAACTCAGTGATAGTCGCAGTCATTGTTTAGAGCTAGCCCAGAGCCTGAGGCTGAAACTCAGAGGTGGACATTTGAAGAGGACTGTCCCCAGAGCAGCCCGTGGAGCCTGGCTCTGTGAGATGCCTTTTCTTTAGACCTCTTCTCTGCCTTCTGTGACCCACTCTCCCTTCTGCCTCCTCTTCAGCCTCAGCGCACGCTTCTTCCAGGTCCTTTTGCCTGTTGTGACCATGCCAGTCAGAGGAAGGTGCAATCATTGTGTTTGAAGCTCAGAGGTTAGAAAGAGGAATAGGCCTGTCGAGTCCAGGCTTGACTCAGAGATCAGAGACCACATTGTGGCAGTGACCTGCCTCTGGAAGGGAAAAGTGTCAGAGGTGCTTTCCTTAAAGTTAGAGAGTGGGTGTGTAAGCATGTGTGTGCATGTGTATGCACACATATCTCTGTGTGTGTGCGTGTGTGTGTGTGTGTGTGTGTGTGTATAAGGGGAAACTCTTAGTTCTCTTGCATCTTAGCCTGATGAAGCAATCATTTAGATGAAATTTTGGGTAACCAGCTGGCTAGTGTTCTGGGAGTGAAGGGGGGCTGTGTAATGAAGTTACAGGGCAGAGTCCCGGAGTGGTGGGGCTGGGGTCTTGGGCAGCGAAGGCTTGTGATTATCCAGTCAGCCCTCAGTCACCCCACATTCTGTCAGAGGACTCCTTCTCCATCACTTCCATATATAAAAAAGACCCTCCTGTGCCTTGGGAATCATCAGAGAGGAAATCCACTATATTCCAGGAGGTTTTCTGGGGTCCAGGGGTTGACAGTGCAGGGATCTTAGAAATATTTCATGTTGGGGGTAAGATTCAGCTGAAGGGTGTGATCCAGGCCTCGGCCAGACAAGAGCATGCAGGTGGACGGTCCCTGGACATAGGCCCATCACCATTCTTTGTTTGCTTCCTTTTGAGTTCTTATGATTTTCTCTGGCTGACACACAGCCTGGAACAGGCTAAGTTCAGGTTTACCTTCTTTCTTTGATAACATCACCCACAGCTCTGGGGCCTGCTGTTCTAAGCCTGTGATGTGAGCTCAGAACAGGGCTTATGGCACATGCTAGCCTGCTTCAAGGCTGCCCCACCTCATCCCTAGGGTCTCTTCAGGTGGTCTTTTAGAACAAGACAAACTGACATGTTTCCCCAGACAAAATGAGGTGGTCAGGAGACCAGAGGCCAGGCAGAGGAGAAACTTATTTTAGGTTTAATCTAAGTTGATCAAACCCAAAGAAAATTGGGAAATAGACCTGAGTAAGTAATCTAGGCCCAACAAAGAGGAACCCAGGATGAGCACACGGCCCAGTCAAATAGTGCAGGTCTGCAGAATGACTTGAACTCCAATCTAGAGGCCAGGTCAACAAAAGGACTTCCTGCTAAGCTTGCAAAGGGGCATGGCTGGAGGAGCAGCCCCTCCTAGGGGTGCAGGCTGGAGGGGACAAGCCCCAGGGGACCATCATCAGCAAGGGGTATGAAAGGAACCAGGGTCTGGGTGGGGCAAAGGCAGGCAGGGAATCTTTGCAGAGAGCGCACAGGGAAGCTCGGAATTCAGGAAGCTCTTTGTTGTAAAAGGCACAAGGAAGCTTTAAAGGTTGAATCCATGGAGCAGAATCTTTCTCTGGAGAGGTCTGGTGGCTGACTGTCGCTCTGATCCAGTGGAGGCAATTACTCTGAGATAGCCAAAGAAGCCCCGAGAAGTGCTGGTCTCCAGGAGCTCTTCCCAAAGCCCCAGCAATTCCTGGGGCTTCCACCCTCCAGTCTGAACTCTGAGCGCAGTGAAAGGGCACACCTGAGAGCAGGGACACTTGGAGCAGTCCCTGGCTTCCCCAGAGAGAGGCGAGGGCAGGAAGGACAGATGTGCAGTTTCTATGGCCCACAGGATGGACAAGGATACAGACGAGGGGGCGGTGGGGGGACATGAACCAGAAGGCTGAGCTGTAGCCTTCTGCTAGCTGTAGCCCTGGCCCTGGACAGGGGTGTGGGTGCTGGGTACTCCTGTGGACAGGGGGTGATGGCTCCCCAGGAATCAGCAGTAGAAGTCCATCCTGGGTCAGGGGTTCTTTCTGTCCATGCAGAATGCAAGAGCCCGGTGCTTCCCTTCCCTGGGCCTCTCGACAGACCCAACCTGGGACCAGAGGGCAGGACTCTGCTTGCTTCCTTTGCTGAGGGCCTCAAGTAGGCTTCTGGGGGCCATCCAGGAGCTCCCAGCACGTTCCCACTGTTTAGCATTCCTAGAGACTGAGTCGTCATTGCCTTGGAAATGACCCTCTGGGCATGTTCCTGCTCACCCCCCACAGGCCTCAGAGTCACTTTCAACACTGGCGGGGGGTGGGGGGGCGGTCAGGAGAGAGGGCATTTATTTGGTTGGTTTGAATTTAGTTTGAAGGAAGAAATTAGAACATCATCTGAAGGAAGGATAAAAAAGGAAACTTACATTGTATGAGAGGTGTTGCTGGTCACGTTTGGAGCTGAGTGATGCTGACCCTTACTAAGTTCTCAGCTATAGGGCAGTCAAGATATATTCAAGTTATTTAGATCTCTGATCACAATTATATCCTTGTGACAAGAGATTTCTCTCCAGAGAAATATTAAAATCGGGAAAGAACAGTCTTCATCTAGTTAGCATGTTGAAAAGATATCCCAAATCTGTCCCTTGATTGAAAACTCTTTTCTGAAAAATGTTAATGGCATCATCCTGAGTCATCTGTGGGCTATGTGTAATAGAAACAAGTTTTAAGTTGAATTAAAGCCCACTGCAGTGATGGATGTACTGTATCTTATCTCTGAAAGCCCTAGTTGGACCAGTGTGGATCACAGGTGTTTATAAGCCATCAGCTCCCCTAACCATCTCAGGATTCTCCCTGGGGGTGTGGAGGCCTGCCTGGCTCAGATGCCAGCAGTGAGCAGGGCTCTGTGTTCCAAAAGCTGGGTCAGTATAAGCCACAGACAGAGCCACACATGAGAAGTCATTGGAGAGACCCTGGGAAGCTGAAGTATGTCCCCATAGACATCATCTTTTGCTCATGGGACAGGGAGTTCCAACACAGGACAAGCTCTTCAGGTGTCACATAACTTAAGGACACACCAGATGCCTTCTGAGGAGAACCACGGAAGAATGGTTTTGACAGACAGAGGAAGAGAAACTGGATTGACATTGGGAACAAGTGGCCAAGGTGGTGGATCCCAAGTGGCGAAGGACAGTGGGAGTTTCTTAGATCTTAGGGAGAGACTCCAAGTCAAAGGGAAAAAGCCACTGTGAGAAGGGAGGGGACAAGTCTGTGATCAAGCATCTCCAGCTATGCACCTTGGTGGTAGCCTAGAAAAGACACTGGGCATGCGTTCCAGAAGCAAGGAAAGCTATGCACGGACTCCTCATCTCATCAGGCTGAAGATCTCTAGGGTGTTCAGTCAAGAGCCTAGGGCTCCAGAGGGAACTCCAGGGCTCCTCCGTTCTGGGCTTGCTCTACTTGCTCCCTGCCCATGCCCTGCTGATGTCTCACCAGGATGCCACCAGTCCCCAGGAGCCTGCTGAAGAGCTGCTTTCCTCTACTCTGCTGGCCCTACTGAATCTGAGCCCCCTGGGCAGTTGGCGGAGGGTGAAGGGGGCAGGGCAGGCATCTTGCCTGTCTGATTCAGGAAGGAATTGGTTTTGTCTGGTAGTGGGTGCTGGGGAAACAGACTGAGTGAGGTCCTATCATCCAGTCTAGGAGTTATGCAGAGACAAAGCTTAGTGGCCTGTGTTCCAGAGTTCCTAACCATCCCCACTCCCCCACACAGACAGAGGTCCTGCGCACGGGTGGGCACAGCAAACTGCACTCTGTCCATGCTGGCTCAGCTGGAGGCTGGGGTCCCTGGATCGCCCACACAAGGGCTGAGGATATGGCAGGAGAACAGCTTCCAGAACTGGTTTCCATCCCCTCCACAGGAAGCCTCGCCCCTCTAAAGATATCACTGAGGAGATTGTCCAGATTCGTAGCTGGAATTTGGCCTCTGGTCAGGTTCCATCACATACTTCGATTGGCTGCTATTCCCTCCAGGCCTTTGCCTTCCTGAGATGTTTGCTGAGCCGAGATTTCTGCTCCCTGGCGCCTGAACCTCCCTGTCTAAACTCTGCCCTGACTCACCAGCTGTCAGTATTTCCTGGGTTCCCTCCCTTCAGGTTTTCACCCCCTTGTGCTAACCCCTCCCTAGGACATTTTTCAGTGGCCTTTGCTTCTGCGTGGAACTTTCGTTCTCATCTTTCCTCCCAGCTATCTTATCTTGTATATCCTCCCTCCTCCACTTTCCTTTTTATGCTCCTCCCGTCCACCCTTTCTCCACTCCCATACACTACTGATGTACAAGTGATGTGCCATTAACACCGAACTGGAGACTTGGTGCCATCATGCACTCAAATCAGTTCTTCTGGGGCGGCTTGCTTCCAACCAAGGGCATACAGCAGTGGGTGAGTGGGGGGATAGAAAAGCCAGCAAAGCTGGATCTCTGACCTTTGATGCTGGAAAAACTCTCCAATATGGAATTCACCATCTCTCTTACTGGGGATTTGGTTCCAAGACAGTGGCATCATTTGCTGCCATTAAAAGCAGCCTATTTAGCTTTTGTGTTCCTAGTGGGCTTGCCTTCCTTGGGGAGCATAGGGGACAGAAGTGATGTGTTTGGTGTGGTTGAAGGGCATCATCTGACCTTGTAGATCTTGGAGGTATTTTGCTCACTAGCACTCCTCCTGCATACTCCCACCCTGCCGCCCAGAAGCAGGAGGCTCTGAGATTATGGCTTCAGCGCTGAAATGGGGGAAAGCCAGTGGTGGAGGGAAAGATCTGCCTTCCCAACAGCCCACCTGTCCTCAGTGAAAGCCAAAAACAATGAGGGAAATGCCAGCCAAGTAAACTTCTCTTTGTGTACATGTTCTCTCTTTTCAAGTTTGCTTCAGTGTGAATGTCCCTCTTTAAGGTAAGGCCTCCAGAATGGGGAGTCTCTCCAGGTAGGTGAGCCCTCAGGCCTGGTGACACGGAGGCCCCTTTCAACCTCATGATCTGTTCCATCCAGCCATCCACACTGCATGGCGGGACCCTCAAGGGAGGCCCTTCCTGCATGCTCCTGCATGATCAGGCTGTGCTGAGAGAAAACTGGGAAGTGGGCCTGAGACCCTCACACCCTCACCGACTCAGCGGCCAGAGGAGGAGCCCTGCTCAACAGGCAACCCTTTCCACTAAAGCCAGCCCACCAGCTGAAGACCTCCTGAAAGTGTGAATCTTGAAGACAGAGCCCCAGAGACCATGAGAGGCTGTCCCCATCTTCCAAGTAGCAGGCAGGAGTGGGGCCCAGTCAGTCCCACAGACATATGAGGACAGCCCACTGGCCTATGTCCATGCCAGAGTGACAACCCTTAGCCTCCAAGAAGCCGCAGAGTTCCTCCAAGAGCCAGGGTGCTGGCCCAGGGTTGAGGGCGTGGGAAAAGTCCAGGAACCTGTTTCTGGTAGTTGGCCCAGGGGGTGGCATGGCGCAGTGGACAGGGCTGTCACCCCAGAGGGGCTTGGGTGGGAATAAAATTGCTCCCATAGGACAGCCATATGAACCTAGGAATTCACCTCTAGCCTTCTTGAACCCTGACCTGCTTATCTGTATAATGGGCTTGAGAATACCCGCTCACAGAATTACTACAGGATTAACTTACAAACCTCAGATGCTTTGCGTACTACAGATTCTTGATAAATTTTAGTTGCTGTTTCTTTCCATTCACTACCCCCCACCCAGCCTGTTATAGCCCTTCTTCCCCTTATCCCAAGATTCCAAGAATCGAGAGTTCAGGATTGCAGGAGGTGGTGTGATATTAATATTTGAAGGCTGAGACGTGGAATCAGATACAACCAGGTTCCAACTGGGGCTGTCACATCTTGAGAAAATCATCTCATTTCTCTGAACTTCTGCTTATCCATGAAACAGGGATGATAAAATCTGCCATACTTGATTGCTGTCAGGAGGGAAAAACCTGGTGATGTGAAGTGATTAGGACAATCCTTGATATGCAGGGGTGCTGAGGCTGGTGCTGATGCTGATGGTGGTGGGGACAGTGGGGGTCTAAGCTGAGGGAGGCGGTTCTGGACCAGATTTCTGATCTAAACTGGTGGAGGAGTCAGGCATTCAGATGAAGGGTAACACCTTGTGTGCAGGGGAGCAGCCACCCATCGCAAGCAGAAAGCCACCTAAAGACTAGCAGAGAGCGCAGCTTAGACTCTGCCGCAGAGCCTCCTGGGGCTTAATGCTAGCATAGCCACTGGTCTGAGCCGGGGGACTTCTCGGAAGGAGGAGCTGCAAGACAGTGATCCACCCTGGACACCAGTATTCAAGCCCTTTGTCCCTTGGAGTATCCCAAGGTTCCCTACCTTTTAGTCAGTGAATTTGCCCATGACCTTTACTGTTCCTGCCATCATCCAACCTTTACTGTCCCTTTGCTGAGCATGGCTGTGTGACATTCAGTGTCCCAGCCCTGAAATGGTAGCAGTCACAGCTTCCCAAGTATTTCTAAGCTAAACAGCCTCAGGGGGTTTCTTTGACTCTGCACAGTAAATTTCTCTCAGAGAATTCTGACTGCAGGAGCATCCCTGTGTCCAGCGACTGGAGGGCCCATGTGTGTGTCACTCTGGTCCTCCCAGTCCCCCACCCCAGGGGAGGGCATTTCCATAAGCTCTAAAGTTTTTATTTATGACTTGATAGCTGTTATATTGGGATTCATCTTCGTAGTTTCACCAAACTAGTGCATATTGAATTTAATCTCCTTTCCACCCCACGGCACTTAAGATAACACACACGCATCCCATCTGGGAGCATGGGACCTAATAGGCTATTCCTGACTGAACTGAGGAAGAGCAGAAGCATCAGGGAAGGTTCTTGAGAGTTGCTGGATCGTGGCAGAGAACACCAGGAAGGGTTAGGAAGAGAGCTACCTGGGAAAAGGCATGACAGGGAAAAGAGAAGGGCAGGATTCAGAGTGGCTCTTTCTAGTCGGTGTTTAGTGAGCGTGTGCTTTGTGTCCTATGGGATGCCCCAGGTGCAGGGAATGTAAACATAGAAGGAAAGAACCCCCTAGGAACAGGGAATAATTTCATGTCACCATGTGACGGGAGGAGCTGAGATGGCAGGAGGAGATACTGAACACGGAATCCCCGAGGACTACGAAAATGAAAACAGTGACAGTGAAATCGCTCAGTCATGTCCGACTCTTTGCGACCCCGTGGACTGTAGCCTACCACGCTCCTCCGTCCATGGGATTTTCCAGGCAAGAGTACTGGAGTGGGGTGCCATTTCCTTCTCCAGAGGATCTTCCCAACCCAGGGATCGAACCCTGGTCTCCTGCATTGTAGGCAGACGCTTTACCATTTGAGCCACCACAACAGGATAAAATCCAGGATTTAACTTTGGGAGCAGAGTCTTGAGGTTTAGAAGACAGCCTCCTCCCCGATCAGGCCTGTGTGGGTCACGGGAGCCACTTCCCACCCACCATCCTGTAGATGGTCCCATCCGGGGTGGCACGTAGGTGGATGAGCAGTGCCCACCTGCCCACCTCTGCAGACAAGGCTTCAGGTTGTCCTGCAGCCAGGCGTGGAGGCACAGTGGTCAGAGGCTAGGTAACATGCGTCTAAGTAACAGCAGAACATTAAGCTTTTCTCATGGATGGGCTCTGTTTTCCAGCCCTCAAGCTGGCATTTGCTAAAACATTGTCCTAGAGTTCTGGGGCCTAGCAAACACACATTGGGTTTGTAAAGGATTGTTAAGTTTGCACATCAACCTCAGTCTCTTTAAAGTGAGAAAGTGAGAAGGCCTGGATCACTGGCCTGCATCTTTCCAAGCCTATGTGTTATTTGGGCTCCTCCTTTCTGGGACCTACTCCACCCCTAAAGAAGTTTTCTTGGAGCACAGAGCTTGGGTGTCAGTGGAGTATTTCAGGTGTGTGAGCCCAGCTAGGTATGGAGGAGGGGCCAAAATAATGGGGACAGTGAGATATGATCATTGCCTGAAGCAGGGAGATGGACAGATAAGCCTGGAGTGGGAATTGTCAGCTGAGGTGACCTGGAAAATAAACCAGACCTTGACTGGGCACTTCAGTCACTCCTTCCTCCTCCCCATAAGTAGCTGGCGCCTCACTATTGCTGGAAACAACAGGATTGGTGGTCCTCCTAGGGAGACATTACGGATTCAGGCTACAGGTACCCAGGTGCCTGGGATGTGGGTGTTCCACCAGATGACTCAGAATACCATCACCCCCAAAGCAGGGTATTCCAGAACTTAGCCCCTGCTGTGTATCATAGGCAGTGAGCTAAAGAGAAGTCACTGGACAGGGCTGGGTCCAGGTCCCCACTGTGAGAGTTTGTGAGACCCTGCACAAAACAGAGTCTCTCTGCTCCTTTCCTTAAAGTGAGGGACTTGCATGGTCCCTAAGATTTCTCCCAGCCCCAGCTATTCCATGTAAACATGCTCTATGCGGGCAGGGATGTGTCTGGTTTTTAAACTTTATTATAACCGTATTTACAGAGCCTAAAAGTTACCTGTTTAAAGTGTCCATTTTGGTGTGTTTTAACAAATGGATGCACCCATGTAACCACTTGTACATGAATGTATGAACATCTCTATGTCCGAGCAGTTCCCAAATGCCTTTGCCACCAGCAGCCCTTGATCTGCTTTCTGTCCCTGGAGAGGAGACTTCCCTTTTTCCTCGAGTCTCACGTACATGGAGTCATGTTGTATGTACTCTCTTATGTCTGGCATCTTTCACCCAGCATCAAGTGTGTGAGATTCATATGTTTAACTCTTCATTATGGAAAATTCCAAGCATGCACAAAAGTAGCAAGAAAAGTAGAATCCCCGTGTGCCCTTACAGCAATGATTAGCAAGCCCTGGTTCAGGTGTTAGGGGAGGGATGTGCTTCCCTTTCTTTCACAGCTGTGTTCTTAGCAAAAACTCCTGGCACAGAGTAGGGATTCAGTATGCCTGTGTGGGATGAATGAACGAAGCTCTACGAGTGTTTTTTCTGGAGAATGTTTCTCTCCCAGTTCTATCTCTAAGTTCTCATCTCACTTTTTACTGCCTAAGATCTGTTCCAGTGTGCACCTAGGAATTTGGGGTGATAAGATCCTGCATTAGGAAACCTGAAATTTTTGAATGGTAAGAGAAGGTGGGTGACCTCATCTTGACTTGAGAGGCATCTATTAGAGTGTTTACAGTTGCTGTTTTAAAGCCAGTAGGCAGAGCCATAATACCATCTCTTCCCCCTGGGCCAAGAGAACTTGATCACCATCCAGGGCATCTTCATAAATATGGGGAGAAAAGACGGGTCAGTGGAGGACCAGGGTTTTTGCCAGGACCTATTGGAAAGTTTCTTCTTTGTGTACCAAAAAGCATCCCTAGAGTAGCTAAACTCAACAGCTGTCAACGATGACACTGCTTTGAAAAGTTAATGATGAATGAAACAGGGCCCCACGGTTAGAGGCAGAGCGGGGCTGGCTTTGCCACTGTGTCTGCCCACTTGCAGTGGGAGTGGCCACGGGTCCTGCTGCTGCACGCCCTGCCGCATGGGGCCAGCTCACTGCAGAGCCTGGCCTGGGGGCTCAGGCTTAGGGCAGGCCATGGCAGGTAGCATGCTGTCTCCTCCTAAGACTTTTAATTCCTGGGTATCGACCTTGTATTTCCTACACGTTTTCAGTTCCAGACACCCTGCTGGGTGCCCCTTTACCTGACTTCTGGATCTTCCCCTCAGTGGGTTGTAAAATCAATTTAGAAGGTTAAGGAAGAAAACATTTTTAATGAAGACTAGGATCAGGTTGACTAGGGTAGGGTACAGTAGAAAAGAACTAAGTAGAGAGACTAGAACCCAGACTGAGTCACGCAGAGTGAAGGTAAAGAGTAGCAAGCTGCATCTTTACTTGGGGGTGGTGGAGTGAGGTGATGCTCACTAGGTTACACAGAAAATGTACTTCTACTCTTGGTCATAATGAAGAAGTTCAAAGGACTGTGCTCCTCTTCACCCTTCATGCCGAAGAAATGACCCCAAAAGGTCTAGTGGGGATGGCAGCCTGATGCACTATGAGAGACTCAGAGCGGAAGGCAATTTTCGCTTGTTGATTGGTTGGTTGGTTTTAAATGCAGCAACAACACTATTGGTGAGAGACAGTGACTGACCCCCGGGCTGGGCTCAGAGCCTCAGCCTCTTGTACAGGTGACCACAGTGATACCTCTCAGTGGGAGGCAGGATGACACACTCCAGGGACACAGCCCGGAGTCAGAACAGGCTGAACCTAATCCTGGCTCCCCCACCGGGCACACGCTGGGCAAGCTGTGTGCTGGTCTCCAGTGGCCACTGTGGCAGCACTGCCTCCCCGTAGGGTAGGTGTGAGGTTAAACAAATCAGACAGGTAAGCTTTGCAATACAGCCTAGAGAAGGCTCCGTTGCTGTGCTTTATTATGTTGTCCACGTGGAGGGACTGGGCCATGCCAAGCCCTTTGCTGGTGCTGGCGATGCATGACAGACACCCAAGCCAAATGTCCAGCCTGTGGAGGAGACAGTTAACAAATAAGTCATTCTTAGCCCTGGTTACAAGGAGGGCTGGGAAAGGGGCACAGGGAGGTGTCAGGTATGTGAGGGGGACCAGCCTGGGTTGGGCACAGTTCCCTAGGAAGGGACATTTCTTTCCCACATTAGCAGCTCATAGACCCTTCTTGTTAGCAGCAGAATGGAAGCCTCCTGGGCTCAGGGATGGTTTCAAGCCCCTTTGCAGTATTTGAGAGGGAAACAGACACTCCTTTCCTCTCATGTCCGGCCTTGGAGAGGGGCAGGCTCCCCAGTGTGAGAAAAGCTCTCCCTCTGGGCCATCACCTGGGCACTCAGCAGGGTCCACTGGTTGTGAGCCAGGTACCACTAGTGATGGATGGTATAGGTGTCCCACCCTGCCCCAAGACCCTGCCTGCCTCGCCAGGGAGCCAAGATTCTTGGGGAACTTGGAGACACCTCTAGGCTACTTAAAACTACAATCTGAATCTCGTCAAGGGCCAGTGAGCTCTGTACAGATGATGCAGACATGAGCAGCATATAACCACATGGGCCAAAATGAATTCTGGCTGAAATGTGTGCTCTGTATTTTCACTACCAAGTTTTAAAGGCAAATAGTCACAGCCAACAGTGTGCCCACGTGTGGACCTGGGAAAACCTGTGAGGTTAGAAGGCTGTGAATGTTTCAGGAGGCAGGTGTCAACACCACCCCCAGAATTGCCCAGGAATGTCTCCTTCCCTAAAAGAAATAGAGAAATACTGTGACTGTGGTTCCACCTGGTCTTGGAACAGCCTTGGCTACATAGTCTGTGTCAGGACTTTTCCCAGCTGTTTTCATAGGGAGCCTTCGCATGGAGCTCCAAGAGGCCAAAGGCGACACTCTATGTTGGAACCTCCATGGTACAAGGGCCTAGACCAAGTGGAGACATTTCCAGCCCTGAAACTGCTTCTCAGAGTTTTCTTCTCTCTGTGGTTCCTCAGAGAGTTATTCCACAGAGAATTTCAGGCCTTGTATGAGGGGAAGCTTTTCAATCTGTGGTTCTCAACTTAGCAGTGAAGTCAGCATCCCTTCCAGAACCTGCTACAATGAACTCCTCCAGGAAAACCCAAATATGCCCATCTACACAACATGCATTACTGTATTTTAGGAGGTTCAAGGAAGCCCTGAAGTCCCTTCTCTAGCACAGCAGTCGGCAAACTCTGGCCCACTGGCCAAATCCAACCACTGACTCTTTCTGTACAGCCCTCAGGCTGTGAATGGGTTTTACATTTTTCTTCAGTGGTTGAGGAAGAATGCTGAATGACGCTTGACCATTACAAGAAGTTCAAATGTCTGTGTCCATAAACAAAGTGTTCCTGGGACGCAGCCACGCCCAGTCACTGGCACCTTGTCTAGGGCCCCTTCTGAGACACACAGCAGGGGTGGGCGGGTGTGACAGAGCCCCATGGCCCACAAAGCCTAAAATAGTCACTGACTGGCCCCTTGCAGAAAACATGCCGCTTACACCCCAGGAGTGGGCCATGGAATTTACAGGTAGAAGCAGCTTTGAAAGTCACCTCAACAAACTCCCCACTTGATCAAGGACCACATTCCCTGCTTCTGTGGGAGCAAGGGGTACAGGGAGTTGTGTCTTGGGGTCCCCTTTCAAGCTTCTGTAGGTTTCTAAACTGGACCCTGACTTCCAAATAACCTTCAAGTAGTTGTCCCAAAAAAAGCAGCGTAGCAAGTGTTCCAAGTTTGGTAACAACTTCTTTATAACAGGGATAACTGCCCTTCCCTGTAAAGGAGATCACAGAGAACTGAGTCTGTTGTTGTTCAGTTGCCAAGTCATGTCCACGCTTTGTGACCCCGTGGACTGCAGCACGCCAGGCTTCCCTCTCCTTCACTATCTCCCGGAGTTTGCTCAAAGTCATGTCCATTGTGTTAGTGATGCTATCTAACTGTCTCATCCTCTGCCACCTTCTTCTCCTTTTTAACTTCAGTCTTTCCTAGCATCAGGGTCTTTTCCAATGAGTCAACTCTTCACATATGATGGCCAAAGTATTTGAACTTCAGCATTAGTCTATAGACTGAGTCTATACACCCCTATAAACCCCCAGTTTATAGACAAATTGTGGTTGGCTAAACTCCTTTGATCACTGAGGTATTAGCTAGGTGTGAGGGAGGAGGTTAGTGGTAGCTGATAGGAGTTTCCCATGCAACTCTTCAAATAGAATTTGTAAAAACTGTGGATTTTTTTTTATAGTCTGGCAAACAGTAATGAGAGGGGGAAATGGTTGAATTCCATCGTGCAGTGGATTTGATAGAATTCAACTGTAGTTGGTTGTTCAGAGTGTCTGATGGTCTGAGAGACTTTGTCCATTAAAAAAAAAAAATCAATACATTTATATATTTAAAATCGATACTCAACAAGGACCTACTGTGTAACACAGGGAACTCTGCTCAATGTTAGGTGGCAGCCTGGATGGGAGAGGAGTTTGGGGGAGGTTGGATACGTGTATAAGTATGGCTGAGTTGCTCTGCTGCTCACCTGAAACTATCACAACATTGTTACTCAACTATACTCCAATATAAAATAAAAAATTTAAATAAATAAAAAAGTAAAAAATGCATTTAAATATGCATTTAAATTTAAATTCACTTGGGAGTGAAGCCACTTCCCCTCAGACAAAGTTTAGATGAGGCTGTGGACCAGATTATGGCGGGGGGGGGGACATTTGCCCTGGCACTTGGGTGGCTCCTCATTTCTTTGTGCCAGCGACAGAGGTCAGGGTGCTGCCATGACTGTCTCCAGTGGACCAGAGAGTGGCCGGGGGCCAAGTGGCTTCCCTCTTTTAAATGCCATGAAGCCAATCGTTTGTGCTTAAAAAGCAAATGGGTCTTTATCTTCTTTTCCCCTAAAACGTGAAAACAACTTTACTAAATAGAGGTCACAAACTGGAGGACTGTTCGACCCATTCAGCCAGGCTACTCTATTTTTTAATTGACTTAGTTGGCAAAAATTAAGAAATCTAGCATTAAAATGTGTCTGGGGCATTTGTTGGGAATTCAGAAGACCTGGAAAGGGAGGGTCTGTGTCCTTGAAGGCAGCGTCAGCGGGTGAGGCACGCACTGCACATCTTCCCCTGACTCTACAGCTCCCCGTGGACACGCACACCCCTGCTCATTACAGAGAAAAGGATAAATGATGTCACAGCCAGCAGTGCTGGAAGTAAAAGTCATCTTCTTTCTCCTTTTTGTTTTTCTTATCTTACCTTATTCCAGAAAGTTTAAGGATAGCCCACCAGGATGTATAAAAGCACATACTGTAAATGCAAATACAGTGAAAACGAGGAAAAACCAAGGGTCGGAAGGCAATAAAAGATTCAGGAAGGTCCTTTTGGGTGGGCCACACTTCCGGCTCTTAGCTTTTGAGAGTAGACTGGTGAGTTCTAGTGTTTGGATTATGTAGGAAATGAACGCACACTGGTTGCTCTGGTGAAACGATGATTATTCTATGACCTGAGATCAAGGATCGTCCAAAAGATGATGCTGTTTGTTCTCATCATACTGTTGGGTCAGTACTGACAAAAAAGCATTACTAACAATTTATATTTACTCTCTGCTGAGTACTGTTCTCATCACTTAAATGCATTATTTCACTTATCCTTATAACAAGTATATGAGGACTACTAATATCCCCATTTTACAGATGAGGAAACGGAGGCACAAGGGAGGCGGCATGATTTACCCAAGACCATAAAGTTTAACATGCATGCTAAATCACTAGGTTATTCTGCCTCTCAGAGAGCAATATCTAAAGAAACTAGTGTGGCTTGCCAGTAGACTCTTGTGTGCCCAGATTTTATAAAGACCAATCAATATAAACCTAGTGAGGAATGGCATGGAATTGAGAAGGAATGCTAGTATATTGTGTGACCTTGAGGGGAAGCTGAATCCGGAACAGTTAGGCCCCTAAACAGGCTTTCGGACAACAAAGTAGCCTTTTGAAACTAAGAAAAAGAAGGAAGAAAGATCCACTGATCTTTATACAGAGGAGCTTGGCCAGGAGGCACATCAGAATCATTCACAGAGATTAAAAAAAGAAAAATAAAAAAACCCAGATCTGGGCCCCACCCTGGACATTCCAGTTCACGAGATAGGGGTTGAAACCCAGGTGTCCAGACAGATGCATGTTTGTTTCTGATGCACCGGCTGGGTGGAGAAAACAAGGACGGATAACAAGGCTGTTATTTTGCCTCTAATTTTTTTCCCAAAGAGAAATATCTTCATTGTACAAAGATTAGGGCAGAAACCACTGTTAGGTGAACTGAAACCCATGTGAAGTAGATTAATGAATTGTATCTAATGAAGTCAGATGGGAGCTATAGCTCACCCAGGCCAGATCCTAGAGCAGTTACTCTGGATATGTGGGATGGGGGTAGCACTATTAGGGGCTTATGGCATCAAGTGTCATCATACATTTTATAGCATGTATTATAAAAAGTTATTAAAGAATGCAGTCACATCTTGAAATAATTCAATAAATATTAATAAAGCAAAAATAAAGTAAAGTTCCCTGGTAGTTCTGTTATGCAGCTGAGGTTAAAAGCCATCTCAGAGGCCCAGGTGAGTTAGCTCTCAGGTTGGCAAAGAATTAACCATGCCCACTCTTTGGTGGTTGGGATTTGATGGAATAGAGCAGTGGTACCAAATGATGGGAGATGGGCAAACAGGCTCCCAGTATTAAAAAAAGAGAGAAAATGACGTTTGGGATACTCTGAGATGGATGTGATTAAAGCAGATTTCTAGAAGGTTTTATGAGAAGATGGTTTGTGGACACAGGGGAAAATGATAATTGCTGGGAGCCAGTTAACTTCCTTTCTAGACTAATAGATCAGAGAAATGCTGCAGGCATTGTTTATCTCTATTCCAGCAAGACAGTTGAAAGTCTCTGATATCATCTTCCTGAACCAGATGGAAAAAGTGACCGTGGCTGGTTGATTAACAATGAATTTAACAACCATACCCGCAAAGTGTGTTGGTGAGACTGGTTCTGTCAGCTTTATGAGAGGGCTGTTTGTAGAGGGCAGGTCAGAGGGTTCTGAGCCTGAACTTGCCTTATGCAATATTTGTATATCCATCTTGATAGAGAGAGGGGAGGCATGGCAGTCAAATTTTAGGATGACAAAAAGCTGAAGGAGGGGACTTCCTGGCAGTCCAGTGGTTAAGACTTCACCTTCTAGGTGAAGCAGGTAGGGGTTCGACCCCTGGTGGAGGAGCTAAGATCCCACAGGCCTTGCAGCCAAAAAAACAAAACATGGAACAGAACAATATTGCAACAAATTCAGTAAAGACTTTAAAAATGGTCCCGATCAAAACAACTTAAAACAAAGCTGAAAGATATGGCAGATGAGCTAGATGACACAATTAAAATGACATTCATATAAGTACTTTCTAAAGTAAACTCTAGTTTACATGAGGTTTACTATTATGCTGTCATGCAATCAGCAAGCTCGGTAGATTTATTATCCCCACTTTCTTGGTAAAGAAACTGAGATCCAGAAAGGTAAATCACAGAATCGTTATTATGGTAATCTTGACAGGCTAGAAATAAGTCCCACCATAAGAGGAAATCAAGGTTAAATGTCAAGGGTGACATTCAGATGCGAAAAATCCATTTCAGAAGATTGGGGTTTGTGTTAGGTTCCAGGGGCTACCGTGAAGTACCACACACTGGTGGCTTACAGCAACAGAAATGTGATCGTTCTGGGTGAGAAGTCTTTGATCTAGGCGCCTGCAGATCAGGTTTCCCCCTGAAACCTACAGGGGAAGGAAGACTTCCTTGCCTCTGTCAGCTTCTGGTGGTGCCAGATGTCCCTTGGCTTATGGCCGCATCCCTCCACTCTTCACATACGTTCTCCCTGTGTCTCTTGAACAGGTCGTCCCGCTGTACATGTCTGAGCTCTGTGTCCAAATTTCCCCTTCTTATAAGGACACCAGTCATGCTGAATTAGGCCCCACCTGATGACCTCATCTCAATTGGATTACATTTTCAAAGACTTTATTTCCAAATAAGGCTGAGGTGCTGGTGCTTAGAATTTCAACAGAGCTTTTGAGGGAGACACAGGTCAACTCATTCAAGGTTAAACTGGATTGGTAAAGCTGTAAGAGCATCACTGTGTTATCACAGTTACTCCATAAATGATAAAACACTGACACTATCTTAGACAATGGTTTGAGGGTTTCCACCAAGTAGAAACTAGCTGCCCTTAGCATTGCTCAGGACAGAGTCAAGGATCAAGCCATCAGTTCTGGCCACCACATTCTAAGAAGGAAATGGATTGAAGAATGGTAGAACACCTCCCTGGCAAGATAGGTGCTGTGAAAGGTTCCACTGGCAGCCCTCTGTGTGTCTTACTCTGTTTTCTATAAGGAAAATCGGGAAAGGGATAGAAGAATATGTTGAGAAATTTCTAGGCAAATGATAGTTAACTTGAATTTGTGTTCCAACTCTATTTTTGTCAGGCAAGACTCTATGCAATTTTACATTCCCATTTCATCTAACTCCACAGGTGAACATGTGTATAAAGATGTAATACTGACTCAACGGACATGGGTTTGAGTGGACTCTGGGAGATGGTAATGGACAGGGAAGCCTGGCATGCTGTGGTTCATGGGGTTGCAAAGAGTCGGACACAACTGAGCGACTGAACTGAACTGAATGAATACATATGTATATCCAAAGATCTAGTGAATTGATATTAAGCAAGCATTCTAATTATTTACGTTTCCTTTTTCTTTGAGGATATTTAAAAGAAGAAAATAGAGCTTAGATAAGCATATTGACATTTCAAAGAAAACAGAGCTTAGATAAGCATACTGGGACATTTCAAAGCTAGGAGGCATTTTGAGTTTGACTTTTATGGTGAGTAAAAGGATTTTGAGCAAATGAATATGAAGGGATTGCTGTGTGCCCTGCTTTGCAACAGGTACCTTGAGGGATATGAGAGGAAAATGTGACACACATAAAAATATTAGGGGGGGGTGGGAAATGCGTGTTCCAGGAAGTGTTGCGGGAACTGGGAAAGGAGGGTGAGCTGGAGGGAGGCTGGAGGCCGGGAGACTAAAAAACGAGCTGGAACCTGAAAGCTGGATTCTTGGACACTGCATCGAGACAGCGTGTCTCCCCAGAAATAGTTTGTCTCCCAGGTTCTTGTCACACAGGACCCTGGCTTGTGGTCACTCTGTTGCCTATGTGCCCTTGCTGTCATGCCAGGCAGAGATGAAGAAGTGGTCTGGGACCAGCATGGTGACTATAGCCCCATGCCCTGGCCTGTAAGACCAAGGAGTTTTCTCGGCACTTTAGAACCAAGTCATCTGTTATCTCCTCATAATCAGATGAAGACAGAAGCAGAGATCATTGGCTACTCTGAAAGCTTGTGTTTATGATTTCAGTTCAGTGAGGGCTCTGAAAGAACTGCGCCAGCCAGACAGGAAGCAAGCATGCAGGCAGGCTGCCCCTGTCCTCACTGGAGTCCAGACATGGCCACAGCTGGCTGAGCCTCCAGCCCTCCACGGCCTCAGGGTGATGTAACAGACAGGTCCACCAGCTTCGCCTCTCAGATGCAGTTTCTCAGAAGACTCTAGAGTGACCTATAATTCTGTCTCCATAAGCACTGCCTCACTCCCCCACTGCAGATGCCAGAAGTGTGCCCTCCCCTAGGTCAGCCCCAGACATCTCAGATCTAAGACCTGACTTCTGAAGGAAGCCAAAGGGAAGAGGAGTGTTGTTTTCCCCTGACACCAATAGCGGGGGTTAGGGACATACCCACAAAATCCCCAAACTTCTCTTAGCCTATCTGTCTCAATGGGATTTGCCCAAACCCTGGTTTGTTCCATTTCTGTCTCATACCAGCAACTGAAGAACTTTAGTGGCCCAGGCTGACTGCAGATGGCAGAAGACACCCTATTAACCAGGCCTACACCGGCTGCTTTCTCAGGGCCCTGTGAAGCTGCCATGGGCTGGGGTACCCTGCTCTGGGTTCTTTGTGAGTCAGTCCTCAGCCTTCTCTAAACAAAAATACCCATTGGCTCAAGAGTGCCTCAGGTCCAGATCACTTCAGTGGCTTTAGATAAAGTGGTAGCAAGAGACACACACTCAATCTTTTTTCTTGGTTATTTATTGAGCACTCACTATGTGCCAGGCAGTGCACCAGCCTGGGGATGGAACATTGAGTTCAACCTGGTCCCTGCCCCCAGGAGCTCACAGATTAATCACAAAAGGAGGTGGACACCCTGGGTGGCAAGTGCTGTGATAAAAGTTAGAGGAGATGACAGGACCCCAAGAAGAGACCTGGAGAGACAGAGAAGTTTTCCTGAAGGCAGGATATCTAAGCCAAGATGGAAAAGGTGAGCAGAAGTCAGCTAGGTAACGAGGACACGGGGCAGAAGTCAAAGAGGGGAGAGAGTGCTCCAGGCAGAGGATTGGCTGATCAAAGGCTCAGCTGCAGGAAGAAGCCAGTGTGTCCAAAGAACTTCATGGTTCCACAGGGCCTAGGAGATAAAGCTGGATAAGTGGGCAGGGACCAGATCCCAAAGGGCCTTAGAAGTGATTAAGAAACTGGTGCTTTTTCTGAGAGCAGTAGGGCACCGTTGGAAGAATCTCAGTGGCTAGAGGAAGACCAGGATGTCCAGGCAGGCCCTGGCTCAGCACTAGTTCAGAATTTGAAAGCACACAGAGAAGTGTGAGCTCAGGCCCTGCACGCCAAAGCTCATGGCGCCCATCGGCAGTGCTGGAGATCCAGCCAAGCTGAGCGTGAGGCATGCCCAAGGCACATGGTGCTAAGATTAAGAGGGTGGGAGCTCACATTTATTGGGTGCCCACTATGTGGATTTGCACTGAGGCGCTGCACATCTTGCATCTAACTCAGTCCTCAAGGCTATCGTAGGGCTCCTGGGACCACCCCCAGTTTACAGATGAAAAGACCAAGGCTCAAAGAGGTTTCCCTCACAATATCATCAAACCAGGAAGGGGACGGTACCAAGACAGGAGGTCAGCCGGTGCTCTTTCTCCTCCTCTATGCGGTGTCCCCTCCATGTGGGTCAGAGGGTGTGGGAAGGGCTTCATGGAGGAGACAAGGTGTGAGGAGTTAGAAGACTGTTCCCTGCGTCCCAGTGTCACCTCTCAGGCTGTGTGATGGGGGCTGAGTCAGGTGTGTGGGCATGAAGGGAGGCAAATGGGATGACTGAAGATCCAGGTAAACAGGGACTTTGTCCGTCAGAACCTTGGACGTGAGTCCTGTACCTGCTGTTTAAGGGAAACAGCAGCTTTCCAATGAGTGAAACCAGTGAGTAAAGGATATAGTCCCCAGTCCTCTAAATGTGAGGATGTGAGGCTGCCTACATGCTATTAACATGGGATGGGTTTCCTCAGGGATACTTGCTCTGGAAAACCTCCCAAGCTTCTAAGGTTAATTAATAGTCAGGAACTGCTAGTTATATGAATGGAAATGAATAACTGACAAGGATCTAAGATGTCTCCAAGAGAAACAAGGCCTGGACCAGGTAGCATAAGGGGTGCATGAGCCAAGTAGGTTCTTCATAGAGTTCTTGAAGAATGGCACCCTCGCTCGCATGCCACCAATGATTCTGGGACCCCTGGAAAGCCTAGAGCTGAGCTTGATTGCTCCCCAAGCCAGCTCACCATGCACGTGGAAAAAGAGGTCCCTAGCAGTGCTGACTGAGCCTGGTTCCCTGGTAGGCAGTCAGCAAGTTGGGACATTCAGACATCCTATGAAACCTACCTCCATCACTATGCTCAGTTGACCTCAGGAAATGAAACCAGTTTCCATGACTAGTGGACTCCAATGATTAAACGGTGAAGCACAAAAAGTTAAACAGGGGAGTCAATGCCAAAGCCTTTACAAATTTCCCGAGGTTCCCTATACACCAGCCCCCATCCCCCATTAATGACCAGTGCAGAAGAGGCTGGAAGGAGGGGGTCCTGCCCCTGAAAGGTCCTGGATATAGCCCACCATTGGTGGTGCACAAACTGAGTTTCCCTTCTGCCCTATTCTCTGCCAGTCTTCCTCACCAACTCCCTCTCCTCCTGCCCCCACTGGGATGATACTTGGTGCTTCCCATGCTGCCGTCGCCTTCTTCCCCATCCTGCTCCTCCCCCAGCACCATGGGCCACATGCTGTTGCCCCTCTTTAATCAAAGTGAACCCCTCGCTCCTGTGAGAGAGATCTTCGGGAGAGGGGTCTTCACACCCTCTCCCCAGGCAGCTGCCCCCCTGTGCCCCGCATGCATCACTGTGGAGGTGGGTTTTGTGGTTCCCCTCTGAAGTCTCTCTCCATACAGGGCCCGCCTTTTCCTTTTGCTCTGTGCACACTGGAGGTGGAGAACGTGTCATCCTCTTTTGCCTGGAGCCCGCCCTCCTGTAGGAGTGGCTGAGCCACTCAGTTTTCTCACCTCAGGGGCGGCACACACCCCCTTCTGCTGCAAGTACAGTTTCTGTCCCTGCGGCTTTCCTCTGTCCCCTTTCTGTCCGCACCCCCCCCCCCCCCCCCCCCACACACAAGGTCTCTGAGCCCTACTGAGCTCTGGTGGCTTGAGGCTGGAGAGAAGGTGCCAAGCAGGACGGATGGGGGCTGCAGTATGGGAAAGGTTAGCTCATCTCTTCTGCGTGGTGTCTGTCTGATTCGGACCTCAATCTGGGACAGTTTGAAAACAGACTCCCCTGTCAAGTTCACTTCACCGTGTACCACTCTCTCCCTGATCCACAGCCCTCTCCCACCATGCTGGCTTACTAGCAAGCCTTTCTGGCTTTACTTCAGCCTAGTAGCTTGACCTAAAGGTCTCCTGGTTGCATTTGAGCCTGGCCATGTCTTCCCACGTCTCCAGTGTCCAGCTCTCCAAATATTCTGCACCATGAGACGCATCATGCTGAGAGCTGAACTTGAGTCTGGCCTCACTCTGAACGCAGTTGGATGACTCTGGGCAAGTGATCAAACCTCTGTGAGCCAGTTTCCACATCTGTAAAATCAGGATAATAACACCTGCCTGTTCCAAGGATCAATAAGCAAACAAACATGAAGATGCTCTGTAAAGTGGCACTTTCCAAACCACGTTCTGCAGAACTTTGCTCCCAAGACAGATATTGAGAAAATATTTAGGAAAGAAAAAAAAAAAAAAAAGGACTTCCTTGGCAGTCCACGGTTAAGACTTCACCTTCCAATACAGGGGGTGTGAGTTCGACCCCTGGTCTGGGAGCCAGGATCCCACATGCCTTATGGCCAAAAAACCAAAACATAAAACAGAAATGATACGGTAACAAATTCAATAAAGACTTTAAAAATGGTCCACAGCAAAAAAGAATCTAAGAGAATCTTTAAATAAAATGGTCCATATATATATATATTTTTTTTTTTAAAGGAAAAAAAAAAGTTTTATGTCAAGTCTGAGGAAGACTGGCCTTAATCAAATCAGCCAGGTTTTCTTGACTGCAGGGTGTCCCACATCCTTTCATTTGCTGACATGCATGATGACTCTCCCAGAGCAGAGTGCAAAATATAGCTTTGTCTCAAGACTACTTTTTCACACAGACTATCACTAACCTTTTAGGTAACTGATTTCCATAGAACATAGTATATGTTAATATTTATTCTACAAATAATAATGGTCACCACAAGAGTTATTCCATCATCCAGAGCACTAATCCCGAATAATGCCAATTAATCAATGTCTGAAAAAATATTGCCGGAACGCCTTCAGTCATCTCAGTATTGTGCTGTGGATGGCAGGGGAGAAGGAACTTGGTACTGAAGGTCTCTCAGTTGGACTCCACCCTTATTTCCCGCCATCCCCACGCTGCACTCTGTCACAAACAGCTTGACCAACCCATTGTCCTGTATACACAGCTTTCGTGTTCCCAATCTCCTGCCTTTTCCCATCTTGCTCTCTGCCAAGGTGCCTTCTTCCCATCTCTACAACATGATGGTAATTCATTCTTCAGGTCTCAGCCAGGTCCCACTATTCTATGAAAGTTTTCCTCACCATTGCAGTGTGTGCTAGAAAGGAATACTGACCTCAGTCCAGCAGGGAGCCCCCAAAGGCAGAGAGAATTATTCTTACTTCCTGATTTTCTCCAAAACCCAGAGTTTGTTTGATCACTGCCCTCCCCCCACCCTGCCACGCCCCGCCACATACCATAAGCACAATTTTGGCAACTTGAAGTTCCAACCAGGTATGGGTCCTTCTGACCTAGAGCGTCAGTGGCGGGCTCGCTGATGTTTTCATTCATTCAGTAGATGCTTAGTTTAGTGGACTGCTGGGAACCCAGGGTTGAGTCAGACAAGGATTCTACCTTTAAGGAGCTCGGGGACAGGACAGAAGCATTAACAATTCACTGCAAGTCAGGGTCTTGAGTGTAATAATAGAAATAATTTGGGAGCACAAAATAGGATTCAGGATGATAGCAGGTGAGGATCAAGGCAGGCTTCCCAGAAGATGGTCCCAACCCCCACTCCATGCAGCCCCCTACGTATAGAGATGTCATCTAGAGAAGACATGGTAAGGTGATGGGGGTGGTGATGGTTACCTTTATGGAAGAAAGACCACTGGAGAGCTCACAGGAGGGCAATTCACGTTCATTCCCTGGATCACAGGAAGGGAGGGCTCAGTGGAGCCAGAGGGCTGGGGCAGATGCTGAAAGGGAAAATGTCCAAACATGCACACACTCTCAGTCTATGGGAATCCCACTTCCTTGCTTTTCCATCATACCTCTCACCCCTTCTTCCTTCTCACTTGACCTCATTCTTCCTTTCCAAGTCCTCCGTCACCTCGCGGTCCTGGGGCCATTCATTGTTACCTCATTGAAACAGCTCAATGTCTGCTCTCAGTAGCTAGAGGTCTGCTTTGGCAAGAGGCTGGTCAGCGCAATGCCCACTCCCTGTGGGGGGGCCTTGGGGAGGAAGGTCAGCCTAGAATCAGTGCTTTCTCTTATCTCCCCACAGAAAACCAAAAGAGACGTCAATAATTTTGACCAAGACTTTACCCGGGAAGAGCCAGTACTCACACTCGTGGACGAAGCGATTGTGAAGCAGATCAACCAGGAGGAATTCAAAGGCTTCTCCTACTTTGGTGAAGACCTGATGCCCTGAGCAGCCACTCCCGGTGAAGTTTGGTGATGCTGCAAGCAGGGGCGCCGGGAAGACTCCTATTTTCCCATCAGATGGTCTTGAACTACTTCTCCCCAGAGCCCAGTCCCTTGTCCACCCTCTATTTATTGCATTCCCTCACCCCGGGGCCAGCTCCTCCCCACTGCCACCTGATGACCGGAAGGCACTCTTGATTCCCGTCTCACCAGTACTGCAGAATTGTGCAGGCTCAGCAGTTCACTGGACCACTGCTGAGTTTGGTCTGTTGGCAAGCCTGGCTTTGCTCCTCGGGGGCTTCGGTAAGGAAGGAACTTCAGGTCTTTTACTGCAAAGAAAAGAAGGAAGAAAAAAAGCAAGCAAGACTCGGGCTCTGTTTTTGAACATAGAGTCCTGACAGTTCTTGCTTCTCCTCACTCCAGTCCCCCACACACCACCTGCCACCCTCTGCCATTCTATCCAGAAGAGAAGAAGAGACTGGTGCTTCTTCAGCCCAAGGGTGAGCGCCCTCTAGGCGTGCCCAGGAAGGAGTGAGGTCGGAAGACACCCTGATCGGCTCCCTGTGTTGGTTTGCTCTGGAATGGCTCACTGTCATTTGCCTTGGTTTTAGATTTGGGGCATGCCGAAGTTGTATAAGCATGTATCTTGTGGAAGAAATCGCTCTCCATAGAAAAAGAAATTTGATTTGAACTCTATTAACATTTCAAAAATATATTATCAAATTTGCTTTCTAATTGGCCAAAAGAAATAAATTTCAGTGTTAATACAGGTAGATATTAAAGGGCTAATATACAATGAGGAAAATCATCCATGGTGTATGCTCTTAATGCTTTCGTGGCACCTGGGGGCTCTGAATTGAGAGAAAAGGAAACTAGTAGAGCTCTTTGTTGTTCAAGTTCTGCCTGAACGCCATGGCTACCCTGCAGAGTGGTCAAGACCCTGGGTTCTAGCAAAACTCAGCTCCCAGATTCTCTCTCCAGTTTCATCCTGAATCCCCAGCATCAACTCTATTTATTTTCTGCAGCAGTGTGTGATTTTTGCGCACTTCTACCAAATGATAGTACTACTGTGTTGTGGTTTTTAAACATTAAACGTGTAAAGTTAAATATAAAATATCTGCTTTTGGAACAAGCAGCCTGAGGCTAAACATGGGTTATGTAGAGGGTATCAGGAGATTGAAGAGCAACTTATTGGAACACTGACAGGGTGGCAAGATGTTCTGAGTGCTGTTTCTGTGTGACATGCAAGGGCAACTCCTGTGGCCACTACTCAATGGGTGTAATGTTACCTCCTGCAGATACGCTACCAGTGTTATGTTCTCTGATTTCCAAGGATTCTCTGTGGCTTCGTGTGTTATGTTTCCCGGAGGTCGTTGGATTATCTATTTCACTGAACTGACTTAGCAGGGAATGGAATCCATTCCAACGATTGCACGTGGATTTCCCAGCTGCCCCTAAATATATATACTTGTGAGTGGCAAAGTGGCACTAATGAAGCTTTTTGCCTTTTGTACATTTGAGATTTTTTGTATATAGTGTTTGCTGCAAGGCCTGTGGAATTAATTCATTGAATTTAGAGGTATCAACTGCTGCATGTTCAGGCATATTATAAACTTTAGTCTATGAAAGAATAATTATAATAATGTCCAGGTGCAATACTCTGTAAGCGTATTGGTTCAAGTTACCGAGAGATAAGGTGTGTTTCCTTCTTTCTTTTTCTGGGAGGTGGGGGGCGGGAGGAGGGGTGTTCTTCATATTGTTTATTTCATTTTGGTTTATTTTAAAAGATGTAAACATGTATTAAGCTATATTAAATCTCACATATAGTTCTCCTGTGCTCTACTATGTCCTGATAGAGATGGGGAAGAGAAAGGAATGTTCTGGATGGTTGTTTCAAAGTCTGGACAGTGACTAGCTCAAGCCCATACAGAGCTGGTGTCCATATTTGCATCTGGCTGGTCGTGGCCTTGGCTACTAGTGATGACATTCACTTCTCTTTTGTTTTGATTTTTTAAAAAACTCAGGTGTAATTATTATCTGTTCTTGTTATAATTTCAAATATTATGCTATATCAACTTGTGTGTTCAGCATACCAGTGAAGAGATGAAGAACAGTAGATTAATTTAATTTATCTTCGGTAACTTGACATAGTAAGGGGAGACTATCTTCCGGAGTTGAGGACAAGCACAGAAACATCTTCATGGTGGCGTCATCTCATTTTTTAGGAAAACATGACGATACTGCCCATCTTACTCACGAATCCCTACTGCTCTCTGCTTTCTTCTCTGCTTCCTTCACCCTGATGATCGAACGACCAAGCAAGCTCTTAAACTGTCGTGCCGAATGGCCTCGTCCGAAATATTCCCATGTCAGCAGGTGTTGGGCCCTTCCTACAGAACAACTGGCATTTTTGTTGGAAGACAAATAATAATACATTCTACCCAGCAGCTCCAAGCAGTCACTCAAGCAGGTTGCCTGGCTCAGAGATGCCCCCTTTCAGCCCCCAGAGCTGGGCTGACTGGGATGCCTCCTGCTTGAAAGCTGGTCAAGTTCTCACACAGGCAGACTCAAATCCTATTTAGTCTATAGAATTGAGCTTGTATGTTCCTTGAATATTCATTGTTTCATTTCTGTTTTCACAAGAGTTTGGAAGCAGACATACTATTACATTTCTGCTAGTTCTTTCTAATCTTTCCAACTAGCTTGCTCACTCTTTTTTATTTTTTTGAGACAAAAAAAGCAGGGGAGTGTAAAAAAAAATGCCAAAAAAAATATATGAAGGATAGCTGTTCTCCTGTGTTCTCTCATTATGGACTTTGTGAAGTGGAAATATTTTTTTTTTCCTCCAAAGGTGAAAAAAATGCATTCTTACATTAAAAAAAAAGAAAGAAGGCTAAAAAAATTACCTCTTTTTAAATTATGTGCAAAGTAATTCTGGCTAAATATAAAATGTATTCAACTTTAGGGATTTTTTTTTTTGTATTGTGATGCTTTATTTGTACATTTTTTTCCTTTTGGGATGTAATTTTAATCTCTTGCCATTCATTAGTGTTATTTCATTGTAAACATTATTGTGCCAAATGTACTGTATTCAAAAGGATGTGAATGTGTATTGTTTCAGAACCTAATAAATACAATGACGTTAAATCTTATTTCTGGGTCCTATTGAGCATTTTATCTCCTGGGCTCCATTTTATCTCCTTGGTGAGTGACAAGGTGGCACTAATGAAGCTTATTGCCTTTTGGACATTAGAGATTCCAAATTCCCAAACCTAGACAAGGTTTCCACTTTTCTCTTATCCTTGGAAGATGCACAAGGATGCAAATGACCGTATGTGCATCCTCCCCTTGCCCACCCCTGTCTGGCCTCTGCATTTTGGGGACTGCCCACCAGAAGCGTGGAGGGGCCCTGAGTACACTGGATGGGCCCTGGGCTGCCTGGGCGTGAAGCTGCCTTGGAGTGCTGGGAGATGGCCAAGCAATACTGAAAGCACTTCCCTTTCAGCTTTCTAGAGAAGAAAAGACTGGATCTTCTTGCAACCCATTCAGGCCTCTTCAAGACTCAGTTTCTGACCAGCTGCTCAGAACTTTAGGCCTTAGGAATCCAAGAAGTTCCTACGAGGCTGGAAACCTCCCATGACTTAGGTATATTATCCTGAAGGTACTCACCTCTCAGTCCCTTCCCCTTCTCCGACCAGCAACCTCATCTGCCTGCGTGAAGATGTAAGCATGGACCTCCAGACCCACTCCAAGAGGAAGGTTGTTTAGTTCAGTCACTCAGTCGTGTCCGACTCTTTGCAACCCCATGGACTGCAGCATGCCAGGCTTCCCTATCCATTGCTAACTCTCAGAGTTTACTCAAACTCATGTCTATTGAGTCAGTGATGCCACCCAACCATCTCATCCTCTTTCATCCCCTTTTCCTCCTGCCTTCAATCTTTCCCAGAATTGGGGTCTTTTCTGATGAGTCAGTTCTTCCCATCAGGTGGCCAAAGTATTGGAGTTTCAGCTTCAGCATCAGTCCTTCCAATGAATATTCAGGACTGATTTCCTTTGGAATGGGCTGGTTGGATCTCCTTGCAGTCCAAGGGACTCTCAAAAGTCTTCTCCAACACCACAGTTCAAAGGCATCAATTCTTTGGTGCTCAGCTTTCTTTATAGTCCAACTCTCACATCCATATATGACTACTGGAAAAACCATAGCTTTAACTAGATGGACCTTTGTTGGCAAAGTAATGTGTCTGCTTTTTAATATGCTGTCTAGGTTGGTCATAACTTTTCTTCCAAGGAGCAAGCAAAGCAAGGAAAAGGTTGTATTTATCACCATTTTCCTCTCTGATTCAGACAGCTGTTTCTAGGTAAATGACCATCCTAGGAGAAACAAGCTTCCCACCAGCATGTCTGAGTTTAAATAAAATCGAATTAAAAGATGTTGTTCTTAGAAGGTCAGAAGACATCTCCAAACATTTTACTGAATGAAATATGACCAGTCTACACATCCCTTGCCTAGTGGTCCAAAAGAGACAGCTCCAGAGTCCTGGAGATGAGGAATTTCATTCTCCCGAAATCCATGTGCTCGATAAATCACCCTGAAGCTATAAAAAAAGGTCAATTGCTGATCAGAGTACTTGGTTTAGAACCTCTTCCCTCAACTCCAACTATGTTCTAGAAGAGGAAGTCAAGCAATGCCATGCCTATTCCAGGAAAACCGTGGCCACTGGTCCCTGGCAAGAGCTGGGTGGCTCCAGGGCTGCTTCAAGAAAGCCTATCTGTGTGGCTTTGCCCTTGAACTGAGAAACAACAGGTCTAACAGATTTCTCACAGAGGAAATCTATGGGAAGACTAGTCCTTCTCTATTTTCATGGACCTGAGTACAGTCCAGTGCTTGGATTACCAGGAGCCTGAAGATCTCCACGCAATAAAATTACTAGACCACAAAGTGTGTGTTGTCATAGAGCTTACAGTAGCAGAGAGATGGAGCGGGGAAACCGCACAGAAGCCACATCATGAAGTCGGGTTTCAGTTCACAGTTCTTTAGCCTGGATAATGATACGACTTGGGTGGTATGTTTGAAACTAGACCTGAAGGATAAGGAGCTGTCCTAATCAGGAATACACCCTCTAGGGACCAGCTGATTGGATAAATAGACAGTGTTTATTTAGAAGGTACTACAAGTGCTTCTTTACTATGGACAGAGGAGCTTGGCAAGCTACAGTCCATGGAGTCACAAGAGTTGAACAGGACTTAGCAACTAAACCACCGCCACCACAAGTGCTTCAGCTCTTTTTCATCTCCCATCAACTCCTGGGGGTTTCATTATTAGCATAAAGAATTATAGAAAAAGATTCTCAAGGAAACCAGTAGCTTATTAATTAGTATAAAGGGTATCAGAAAGATGACATTGGTGGTGTTTGAGATAAGTACATTGGCAAATATATTTTAAGAAAAATATCCATTTTTTAAAAAAATCAGGATATAAGAAACTAGAGGGTATTTAATTTCCTTAGTGATTAGGGAAATGCAAATTTAAATCAAACTGAAATACCACTTCACACCCACCAGAATGACTAACCTAAAAAGGCAGACTTATCACGTTTTACTAAGGATGTGGAGCAACTGGAGCTTTTAGTGTCTCAGATTTGAGTATAAAGTGGTACAACTACCTTGAAAAACTTTGGCTGTATCTATTGAAGCAACCTTGGCTTCACAGAAAATTTACCAGCTGGATAAATAAACTGTGGAATTTTATATTAACACAATAGAACACTAGATAGACATGAGAATGAATGGTTTACAACTACAGACAACAACTGAGATGAACCTCACAACATAGTGTTGGGTTTGAGAAGTCAGGGCTGGTGCAGACTGTGATTCCAGATACATAAAGTACAGAATAGTCTGTGCTGCTAGAAGCCAAGCTAGTGGTTGCCCTTAGGGGAGGAGAGGCAAGGACTAGGAGGCAGCATGAAAGGGCTTCTGGAGAGATGGTTTCATTTTGTTTTCATTTTTGTTTTATTTATTTAATTGGAGTATAGTTGCTATACAGTTTTGTGTTGGTTTCTGCTGTACAACGAAGTGAATCAGCTTTATGTATACATATATCACCTCCCTCTTGGACCTCCCTCCTACCCACCAACCCCCTCCATCATCCTACCCCTCTAGATTATCAGAGAGCTGAGCTCCCTGTGCTGTGCAGCAGGTTCCCACTATCTGTTGCACACTTGATAGTGTATATATGTCAACCCCCGTCTCCCATTTCATCCCATCCCCTCTTCCTTGTCCCCCTTGTCCATATGTCTGCATCTCTATTCCTACCCTGCAAATCGGTTCATCTGTACCATTTTTCTAGATTCCATATATCTGCATTAATATGTGATGTTTCTCTCTTTCTGACTCACTTCACTCTGTATGACAGTCTCTAGATACATCCACATCTCTACAAATGGCACAGTTCTGTTCCTCTTTATGGCTGAGTAATAATCCATTGTATATATGTACTACGTCTTTGTCCATTCATCTGTCGATGGACATATAGTTTGTTTCCATGTCCTGGCTATTGGACGTGGGGTGCATGTATCTTTTTGAATTATGGTTTTCTCAGGCTATATGCCCAGGAGTGGAATTGCTGGGTAATAGCATAGTTCTATTTTTAGTTTCTTTTAAGGTGTGTCTATACTGTTCTCCACCATGGCTATATTAATATATATTCCCACCAACAGTGCAAGAGAGTTCCCTTTTCTCCACACCCTCTCCAGCATTTATTGTTTGTCGATTTTTTGATGATGGCCATTCTGACCAGTGTGAGGTGATACCTCACTGTGGTTTTGATCTGCATTTCTCTGATAATTAGCAATGTTGAGCATCTTTTTGTATGCCTCTTGGCCATCTGTATGTCTTCCTTGCAGAAATGTCTGTTTAGGTCTTCTGCCCGTTTTTTAATTGGGTCATTTGGGGTTTTTTTTCCCTGATATTGAGCTGCATGAGCTATTTGTATATTTGGAGATTAATCCCTTGTCGTTTGCTTCATTTGCAAATATTCTCTCCCATTCTGTGGGTCTTTCTGTCTCATTTATGATTTCCTTTGCTGGGCAAAAACTTTTAAGTTTAATTAGGTCCCATTTGTTTATTTCTGTTTTTATTTTCATTACCCTAGGAGCTGAGTCAAAAAAGATCTTGCTTTGATTTCTGTCAAAGAATATTCTTCCTATGTTTTCCTCTAAGAGCTTTATA
This sequence comes from Oryx dammah, assembly GCF_014754425.2. NCBI lineage: Eukaryota > Metazoa > Chordata > Mammalia > Artiodactyla > Bovidae > Oryx > Oryx dammah. The sequence goes on from NW_024070209.1 coordinate 28,038,921, forward strand.
GTGTGTGGTCTTACGTTTAGGTCTTTAAATCCATTTTGAGTTTATTTTTGTATATGGTGTTTGGAAGTATTCTAATTTAATTCTTTTACATGTAACTGTCCAGTTCTGCCAGCACTACTTATTGAGGAACGTGTCTTTTCTCCATTGTATATTCTTGCCTCCTTTGTCATAGATTAGGTGCCCATACGTGCATAGGTTTACCTCTGGGCTTTCTACCCTGTTCCAATGACCTATGTTTCTGTTTCTGTTCCAATATCATACAGTCTTGATTACTGTAGCTTGGTAATATAGTCCAAAGTTAAGGAGCCTGATTCCTCCAGCTCCATTTTTCTTTCTCAAGTTTACTTTGGCTATTTAGAGTCTTTTGTGTTTCCATACAAACTGTAAAATTTTTGTTCTCATTCTGTGGGAGAAAAAATGCCAGTGATAATTTGATAGGGATTGCAATGAATCTGTAGATTGCTTTGGTTAGTATAGACAGTTTCACAATAATGATTCTTCCAATCCAAGAACATGATATATCTATCTCCATCTGTTTGTGTCATCTTTAATTTCTTTCATCATTATCTATGGTCAACTTCCGATGGCCAGCCACTACACTCATCTTCAAGGCTCTCTTGTCTCCTTTTTCAAAACTTCTTAAATCACCACTGCACTGTGCCTTTGTTAGCAGTTCCTGGGCTAAATGTGTTGTTGATGTTGAGAGTTGTTTCCGCTGCTTTATGACCCATTTTGAACTCAAATAAATTGCTTAAATTTGATTCTTATCTAAATCATTTCTATAGTCTAAAATAAATTTAAAATAAGCAGCAAGTAATGTCATCAGCAAAAAAAAAAAAAAAATGAAGAGAGAAATGCACGTTAAAATGATGTAGAATGTAACCACATTTATTTAAGAATGTATTCCAATACCAAAAGGCAAATTTTAACGATGTAAAACTGTAATTACTTTTGCACCAACCTAATATTACAGTGAGCATATAATGAGGCTCAAGATCTACTGGAAGCTGAATCTTCTGCCATCTTGGACCCAGTTACGTCTAACCAGTTTAAGTCACGTCCCTGATGGCCAGATCATTCTTTTCAAGGTTGTGCCCTGCCCCCTTCCCTGCTGTCTCGTTGCTACCACTACCTTCTTCTACCCACATCTTCCCACTCCTTCAGTGCCCTCTCATGACTGCCTCTTCATGGCTTCGGGATGTGTCAGATGCCCCAGGAGTGCTGAGGGCCAAGATGTGATAATGAGGGGAACACAAATCAGAGAGAAGAAGGAAAGGTGGCCCCTGCCTGTCCCAAGTTGCCCTTCCCCAGGAACAGGAGAAGTGCAGTAGCCCTCACGTTATTTCTCAGCAGAAGATTGTCAAGGTGATGGAATCCTTTAAAGCGTGCTGCTCTCTGCAGGCGGTACTGTCTCTGAGAGGGCCCAGCCCTCACCTTGAATAAAGGCTCCTTGTCTTTGTGTAGGATGAGGGAGTTCAGCTTTCACTGTCTGCTGTCTCTTGAGGTCAGGTAGACACTGCCTGAGGGTTGAGATCAGGCCAGCCTCAGTTCTAGGACCCGAATGCTGAGGAAACAATTGTAAACCTCACTACTTCTCAGCCCTTCTGCACTTTAGGGCAGCCTCCCTGGTGGCTTAGCAGTAAAGAATCTGCCTGCAATGCAGGAGACCACCTGCATTGCAGGAGACATAGGTTAGATGTCTGGTTCAGGAAGATTCCCTGGAGAAGGAAATGGCAATCCACTCCAATATTCTGGCTTGAGAAATTCCATGGACAGGGGAACCTGGCAGGCTACAGTCCTCGGGGTTGCAAGAGTCAGACTTAGCGACTAAACCACCAGCACTGTCACCCCCTTGAGCTGTTGTGAGGGGCTCTGAAAGGTCCCTTTCTAGGCACAAATTATAGATTCTCATTCTTCATGCTTTCTTCTTTAGGTTATTAATCGTTTAAGTGTAACATGTATTATCTTCTTTGTTTCAGACATTCTACTAAGTATTTCACACAAGTCATCTATTTAAAGCTCACAAAAATCACATGGAATAGATATTCCAGTTATCCCCATTTTATAGATGAGGAAACTGAGGCTCATAAATTATATGAAAGTCTTTAGTCCTTAAAACTCCATGAAACTATTGTATTCTTATGCCCATTCTACATAGAATCAATTGCCCAGATTCTCAGTTCCAGTAAAAGCTGCTTGAACAGGATGTAGTGTTAATACACAGGACAGATGACAGAAATATTCACTCATTTATTCCATAAATTTATTCCTCAGTTGTTCATCAAATTCCTACTATATGCCAGCCATTCATCTAGACAGCAGTAAACAGACAAAACTCTTCACTCTTACCGAGTTTATGTAGAGGTGGGGTATTGGCAGACCATAAGTGATAAACATGACCATTAAGTGAATTATATAATGTGTTAGAGTTTCCAGGCCATCCCTAAGATTTGAAGCAAGGGTACAAATGGCGGTCCAGACCAGGGGGCTAAAGATTTTTTGTTATAAATCAAGCTATTGTTAAAGAATATGATCTAGCCTTATCCCTTGACAAAGACACCATCATAGCAACCTGGAAAGCCAGCTGGAGAGCGGGAGGGGAGAATGAATGGCAGACAGACTCATAAAGGAAGAGAAAGACCGGGATGGGAGAGAGGGCAGTGGCCAGAGTGAGGCAGCTCACTGCTCAGGTGAGTTGTAGACCTCAGCATGGCCCTCGCCCTGGCAACGTGAGTCAGTGACTCCATGCCCCCAGCCATGTCAGCTATGTAAGGAGGTCCCACCCCTGAGGGCCCATCCCAGTGGGCACTGTTCACTAAAAGGTGATGTCCATGTACTTTCACAGCACATGGACAATGGCTGGACTGGGTAGTCCACCTTGTAGGCCCCCCCCACACTTAATCAACACTAGTTCCTCCCCTGGAGCTCAGTCCCACCATGGGGGTGGGATCAAAGGACCTTGTCCTGGCCAATACTTCCTTCAGAATCATGGTCCATACTAATGTCCTTCCTTGATGGCCCTGCTTTGCACTCCACCCATCGCAGCTGTGCTTGGGGGTGTTTAATCTGTCCCTCATGTGGATGTTGGGGTGAGGTGGGGGCTCAAGCTTAATCCCTGGCAGAGGAAGGACAGAGTCCCCCAGCCTGGTGAGGATAAATGCTGCCATAGGCAAAGGGAGGTGCAGCCAAGCAGGAGAGTCTGTTCTCCCAAATCACCCAACCAGTACCCAACAGACAATGAAAGAACCAAGAGTGGTGCGAGTAACTAGAGACCAGGATGTGCCTGCAGTAGAAGGGCGGAGAGACCCTGGAGCGGAGTCAGCAGCAGCCACTGGGTGCACTGTTAGGCAGAAACGGAGCTGATGAGATTGCTGTGAGCACAGATGTACCTCTGTTCTCTTGCCCAGGTACGCCTCTGCCCTCTGTGCTCTGATGGAGGGAAGGAGGCTGGATGCCAACGTGCCTGCCTTGGGCCAGCTGGGCACCATTCCACTGGCGAGGTGGTCATCTGGTTCCCCGTCTGAGAAATAAGGGCTCTGAGGTGCTGTAAAGTCAGAAAATTCTCCAAGCTGCACAGGCAGCCCCTAGCAGATCTAGGAGGCAAGCCTATCATTTACATCTGCACCCAGTCGGGGACAAAGACGTCTCTCCCCACTGTACTCCTGGTCCTGGTCCTAACACAGGTCCTGCATGCTTTTGGCTTTCTTTTTCTGGAAAAATTTCACATCCTTGTGAAATGATACAATTTGTCTGATATAATTAGACTGCGTTGCTCACTCTAAAGACTATGAATGTGAGCACCGAGGAAGGCATGGCTAGGGCATCAGGCAGAGGCACCTGGGGACTCTTACCATTCTCCTTTCCCACCTTTCTGCCTGTGCAGCCTCCTAGCAGAGTCCTGAGAGCTGGTCCTCAAGCCCAGCAAAGCCTGCATCCTCCACCCTCAAACACCCCTCCTACCACCAAAAAAAGAAACCATCCCTATGGACTATTCTAAGCAGGAAGCCGAGTTTTCAGCTCACTGGAAAACAGGAAATGCCTCCAAGGGCCTAAAGTCTTTTTATTCCCTGCGCCCTTCATGCAGGGTCTACGTCCCAAGCCAGCTGCTGAGGATGACGCCCTAGAAGTAATGTTAATTGCTCGTCATGTCCAGCTCTTTGCGACCCCATGGACTGCAGCCTGCCAGGCTTCTCTATCCTTGGGATTCTCCAGGCAAGAACACTGGAGTGGGTTGCCATTCCCTTCTCCAGGGATCGAACCTGAGTCTCCTGCATTGCAGGCAGATTCTTTGCCATCTGAGCCAGCAGGAAAGCCCTAAAAGCAAGGTCACCTTAAACCCCATCCCCAAGAATGCGACCCTCGGTGCTACTCGGAAGCTCTCTCTACTCCTGGAGCCAGAGCTGACTTCACCCCTTGCTCAGGACAGTGGACATTCTGAGTCAGTGATAGAGATGTTGTGGGAAGCCCTGTGGAGACGCATCAGCTTGGCAAGGGGCAAATACTGACCAGGGATGGCGTTCTCAGCTCAGCCAAAGACTGACCTCTCACACCCACCAGATGGAACGCTAAACCCCATCAGAGATAAGCGGACCCCCAACAAAGCCTGACTTCCTAGCCCTTCCTAAGCTGACTTGCCCATCCTGCTCCAGACTGACTCTCTAACCTTGACTTATCAGAAACTAAACTTTATACTCACCACAGCCAAGCTTTCTAACCCCGAACACAGACCTAACTCAAATGTTTGCCCACCTCCTCATCCATTCACAGTCATCACTGAGCTTCTGTGGATTGCCATGTGCTGTGAGCCCAGCCCAGTCCTCACAGACATACAGCCTGGGGGAGGGATGCACCCCCAAAAACCTTTAATCAGATTGTGGGTGGGGGAGAAGGGAGGCATATCTGAAACCCCAGCACTGTCTCCAGTTTGCTGGATCTTCTGCCTTCCTCTGCAGTGGGCCAGTGTGCCTGGGTGGTGTCGGAGATCCCAGTCCTCAATGCACACGCCGGTGGTGGAAGCCTAGACCACCCTGGGTGTCCAGGACGTGAGGCATCATCAGTAGCGTTAGTGTTACTCTTGGGAATGGGAAAGAGCCTCAGGAACATGTCAGCTATCGGGCACTTTCCCTTCTACCTGCTAGAGGAGAGCTCAAGGGATCCCTCCTCCATTTGAACACCTGCTTCGACTATAGACTGTGTGGCCCTGATTGGATGCCTGCCTCAGCTTTTCTGTCTTTAAAACAAGCTGTGATACTAGCAGAAACTTTGGAGGCAGACTGATGGGCCTGTATGAACATGTGGTGATTCAGATAGAAGCCTTTTCACTGACTGGAAAACAAGGATTCCGGCCATCTGTGTTAACCTAAATGTTAATAGGAAATAGGATGATTTGTGAGTAGGAACCCAGGGCCTGGCACAGTTTGATTTCCCCAAAGGGCACTGGGTTGGGGGAGGGGGTAGAATGTGGATGCTTACAGAGGGAACAGACCATTACCTAAAAACTTATCCCCACCTGCCAGCAGACCCCTCGTGCAGTGCTCTCTGCCTGAAAGTCTGCTATGAAGCAGCAACATCAAGAACAGACACTATGCGCCCATCACTTGCACATCACCTGTCCCTGGTCACCTGCACGGGGCCCACCTCCTTTACCAGCCCTCTTCCTTACATCAGCGGAGAGCAGGAGCCTGTAAGAAGAGCAGACGCTGACTGGGAGGGTCAAACCAGAGCAGCTGAAGGCATCAGGCCTAGAGTAGCAGTGCCGAAGGGAGGGCTGTGGACCCTTAGGGGTCTCCAAGACTGTTTTGTGGAAGTTGTTAGTTATCTCTTGCTTGTCAGAATTACCCTAAATCTCAGCAGCTTAAAACAACAAACATGTATTATCTCACAGTAGCTCACAATAAGTCAGGGATCTGGGCATGACTTAGCTGGATGCCCCCTATCCAGGTCTCACAGGCTCTGGTCAAGGTGGCAGCTGGGGCTGCAGTCTCATCTGACAGCCCAGCTGGGAGTGGACCCACCTCCAAGCTCAAGGCCATGGTTGTTGGAAGGATTTAGTTTGTCATTAGGGGCCTCAGTTCTTCACTGAATTTTGTCCAGAGGTCTCTCTCTGTTCCTTGCCAGATGGGGCTTTCTATCCTGCAGCTTAGAGCTGACTTCCTTGAGAGCAAGGGAGCAAGAGAGGCCTCCTCAGGATAGAAACCACAGTCTTTCTGTGTCTTAATCTTCTGAGTGAGGTGCCATCACATTTTGCCATACCTCTTGTACCACTCACTTCCTTGGAGGTGAATCATCAGATCTAGCCCACACCCAGGGGGAGGGATTGCACAAGGTATGAAGATCAGGATGTGGGGAGGATGCCCTGGGAGACACTTTAGAGGCTGCCCAACACAGGGCATCCACGAGAAATCTCTTTCCAACTATCTCTGGGATACTTGGCTTTCTTCTTATGCTTCAACCAGAACGTGTCATAAGAGATTTCATGCAGGAGTACATATCCAGCTGTCTCATATTAAGCTCACAGTAGAGAGACTCGCGGGGCTTCCCTGGTGGCTCAGTGGTTACAAAACCTGCCTGCCCATGCAGGAGACAAGGGTTCAATCTCTGTGTCAGAAAGATCCCCTGGAGAAGGAAATGGCAACCCACTTCAGTGTTCTTGCCTAGGAAGACCCATGGACAGAGGAGCCTGGCAAGCTACAGTCAATGGGGTTACAAAAGAGCTGAACACAACTACGTAACTAAAACAACAACAACAACAGAGAGATTTGTACAAATAGAAAACAATGCCACTATATCGACAGATATAAGACACATTAATAAAAGTTCTTTGGGGTCCTTATAATTTTTAAGAGTATAAAAAGGATATGAGATCAAAAATTTGAGAACTATAGCACTAGGATATTTCTCAAGGAGGGCTGCCCTGGGTGGGGAGGGCGTGGAGGACGCATTGTGAGAAGCCTTTCAGCCAAACACCATCAGAGGCCTGGACACCTGAAAAAGGGGTGGTTAAAGACAGCAAGTGAGAGGAAGGGCCTACCATCTCACTTTCACTTTCTCTACAGTCCTGCACACAATACGTCTCTGAGAGTTTGCCCTTTCTGCCTCTGTGTGCAGAGACAGGTTCCCCATGCGCAAGCATTAGTCCATGTGAGCACACGTATGTGTGTGCGTGCACACGGGCAGATCTGGGGGAACATGTGTAAAAGTTGCTGCGTGTGTATACATAGCTGCATGCATGCGCCTGTTTAATCAGAGGTGTTCCTGGGCCCCTGGGAGTGGACAGGGCCTGGCCAGCAGGCCCGAGGTCACCCTGCGAAAGGAGAAGGGTGGGCAGAAGGTTGGGGGGCACGGCCACCACCACGGCTGTGCATGCCTGGAACGCCCTCTGCCCTCAGCCCCTGCTCTCAGCACGACTCTCAAATATTTTCATCTTCTATGGGAACTTCCTGATCAGCTTCCTGTTGTTCTTGGAATTTTCTTTTTCAGTTTTTTTTTTTTTAATGTCGTAATTCTTTAATCTGCCCTTTTACTTTGCTTGGAGAGACCTTGTGGCCTCAGTTACCTCTGAGAATGGGAGAAAATATCCTGCCAGGGCAGAGCAGGTGCTTGGCTGGAGTTAGAGGTGCCCAGGAATTGGGCCCAGGGAATCAGCTTTTCTTTCCATCAAGATAAATGGATCCTTCTAACCCTCCCCTCACCCCTGTTAGTTTTGTAGAAGGTGTTCAGGGCGAGGGGCAGTGGGAGGGAAGGAGACCTGAGGGGAGTGGAATCAGCCTCCCCTAGATTTGCCTCTTGGGCACAAGGGTCAAGTTGAGCTAATTATTTTGACTCTTTGCAACCCCATGGACTATAGCCCACCAGGCTCCTCTGTCCATGGGGATTCTCCAGGCAAGAATACTAGAGTGGGTTGCCATGCCCTCCTCCAGGGGATCTTCACAACATAGGGATCAAACCCAGGTCTCCCACATTGTAGATGGATTCTTTACCACCTAAGCCACCAGGGAAGCCCAAGAATACTGGAGTGGGTAGCCTACCCCTTCTCCAGGGGATCTTCCCAACGCAGGAATCAAACCGGGGTCTCCTGCATTGCAGGCGGATTCCTTACCAGCTGAGCCACCAGGGAAGCTCTAAGAAACAGGCGTGAGAGAAGCTCTAAAAACAGAACAGAGGTAACTGTTTTGTGGGGAGGTTGACATCTGCAAAGAAAAGCTGCCTTTGTGAGGGTGTCCCTCTCAGGACTCAGAAGAGAGCTTCTACAGAGAAAAGGTTCGCCACCAGAGAGACAGACTTAGTGTTCCTTACGTTTCCCCCTCTCACCCTCCGGGGCTGCCTCCACCCCCTAGCAGCCCCAGGCCCCTATCCCTGGCCTTAACTCAGGGTGGTATATCAGCCTCTGGCAGTTTTGTGGGGCTCCTTGCTTCGGAACCAGCCTAGTTAAAGCTGTGTGTTTTCTCCTGTCAATCTGCCTTACGTCAATGTCATTCTTAGACGAGTCGCAGAGCCCAGGAGGGTAGAGGGGGGATTTCCTCCCCTGCAGCCTCGGGGCAGACTTCTCTGGGGGCCAGGGAGGGCCCAGCCAGGGCAGGGTGCCCAGTGACTCAGCAGTTCTGCCTTCCACCTGCCTATCCCACCACCTCTGAAGCTGCAGAAGGGAATACAGCTGACAGAGAATTCGGACAGCTGCCAGGGCAACCTCAGCCTGGCCCAGCAAGGCCCCAGCCTCATGCCCGGGTGGCCCCCTCCCCCCAGTGGAGAGGCCTCTACACGGACTGGTGCCTGTGCCCTGGCTGGCCCTCTGCTCACGCCCATCATTTCCCAGCCACCCTCCTCTGCATCAGGGTCTTGTTTTAAGTTGCCCTCAAAGGGCCCCTGGAAGCCTTCCCTGGCATTCCTAGGCCAAGGGAGGAGCTTTGTCCACAAAGCACCTGTTCCTCAGGGACCCCCTCCTCGGGACTCCCATTACTTGCCCCAGGAGCCAGTCCAGGGGTTGAGCTATTGTGCTCTGGTGCCCTGGATTTCCTGTGTGCTCCATCAGGTCTCCAGAGGCCCAACAGCCCTCCCCAGGCCTGCTCCTCCAGTGCAGCGCCCTGGGTCTGAGCCTATTCCTTTGATCTCCCTACTTTTTCTCTAGATGTTCCCAGGGCAGGTTCCAGCCTGGTTTTCTCGCTGATACTTGCCCAGGCTGTAACTTGCCAAGTTGTGAGCTGGCACAACTGGTCCTGACTAAGGATTTGTTTTTCTTATTGTTATTTACTCTCCCATTGCATTGATTCAACAAACTCCCCTGTATTTAACTGATAATAGCTGATGTACTCCCCTCTACAACCCCAAACAGAGAGATGACTGTTTCAGCTGAAGATAAAACCTAACTGTAAGGAATACACCTGATTGTGGGATTTCAGTCACGTTGGAGGAGAGGGGGTGGTGTGCAGGGGCTGCCTCTTTCACCCCTGCTTAACTATGAGAGATCAAAGCCAGCCCACTCCACTTTTCTTGCCTGCCTAGAAAGGGAAACCTGCCTTCTCCACCAATTAGTGACCCAAGAGGATCCCACACAAATTGTCGTTTCCAAGTATCATTCAAATAAAAATGTCGATTCTCAGGTTCCACCCCTCAACCTGTGAAGTCAGGGCTGAGGGTTTTCAAGGTGTTCTGGTGCACCACCAGGGCTGTGAAACTGCCCTCCTGTGGACAGGGTGTCCTGGTTTCTAGCTGGGTGACTGCTGTGGAAGTCACCCCATAAATGCTCAAAGAACTGAATGAGAGGCAGGGAGGTACAGTGCAAGGGGTGCGTGTTCTGAGCTCTGCGCCTTTCTATGGGACACTGGGCGTGTTTCTTACATTGGCCTAGTGGAGACACTTACTCCTGCCTCGCAGGATTGCTGGGAGGGCAGAGATGCCAAACGTTCCTAGGATGGTCCCTCACAGGACACAGCGGCGTCCCCGAGGACAGTGTGCAAAGAGAAACCTCTTGGCCTGCCTTCAGGACCTAGGGAGGACCAGCATCTGCTGTTTCTTAGCGCCTACCCTCCCCAACTCTGGCCTGAGAGAGATCCTCGGAACTGTTATTTATGTAACCCACCAAGACTGCTCCTCTCGGCCCATCCCCAGCAAACAGCTTTCCTGGAATCTATTGTTTGTGCGCAGGGATAAGAGGACAGGGCCCCACTTGCTGGGGAAACCATCCCCTCTAGGGCTTGTCTCTGCCCAGGATGTCCAAAAACAGCCAGCCCAGACACTTTTGCCCCCGAGGCTGCTGCCCCCTGAAGCCACTGCAGCCTATAAAGGTGGTTTGGGTGAGCCTATTACCCACACCCACCTCAAGGGACTTTCCCTTCCTCCACGCTGTCCCCTTCTGGACCCACTGAGGGATGGGTCCCCCAAAACCAGCTCAACTTCCGTCATCTACCTTCATTTGTATGGATAAAGCTCCCATCACCTCAGGCTTCCAACCTCCCAAGCCAAGGAGCCAAGATAGAAGTCTAAAATGTTTTTTCTTAGGAATTCCCTCGTGGTCCAATGGTTAAGACTCCATGCTTCCACTGCATGGGTCATGGGTTCAATCCTTGCTTGATAATTAAGCTCCTGCATGCCACATGGTGATGCCAGGTAAACTAAATAAATTAATTAAAAGGTATACTGAAAGTGAAAGTCACTCAGTTGTGTCCAACTCTTTGCGACCCCATAGACTATACAGTCCATGGAATTCTCCAGGCCAGGATACTGAAGTGGGTAGCCTTTCCTTTCTCTAGGGGATCTTCCCAACTCAGGGATTGAACCCAGGTATCCCATATTGCAGGTGGATTCTTTACCAGCTGAGCCACAAGGGAAGCCCAAGAATACTGGAGTGGGTAGCCTATCCCTTCTCCATACTAAAACTATTTAAAAAAATAAAATGCTTTCTTTCCTCCTAGTCCTCCCTAAGACTAATCCCTGCTTACCTCAGCCATCACCAGAGTCCTCAAACCTTCCTTCTTTGTTTACATCTGGGCCCAGTTTCATCCAATCCTCTGCTAATCCTTCCTTGTGCAGCCTACCCATTGGACCCCCACCATCTCAACCCCACCTTTAGAAACCTCCACTTTGCTTTCAACCTCTGTACCTTTAGTCCTTCCCAGAATGCTGCCTGGCCCCTGCAGCCCTCTCAGGTGGGCGCAGGTTTCCTCCAGTCTAGAACGGGGGTAGGTGTTTTCCTTGCTCTCCACTGACATTCCCAAGCCTTTTCATTCCTTCTTTCAAAATCTCAGCTTCTCCGACAGTGAATTCATCTTAACATTTTATCTGCCACCATTGTCCTTCTGCAGACCGCCCCACTCTTCCCCTCATTCACTGAAGATTCTTATTCCTGGCTGTTTCTCATGCCTGCCCTCATTCTAAGAGGCTTGAACATCCATGTGGCCACCACATCTAACATGCTGACCTCCCCATTCCCTGTCCCCCTTGCCTCCAACTCCAACTTGCCTCCACTCCAGCTCAGCCACTACCCCCACCATACGGTCACCCCGTTCCTATGCAATACCAGCACTTCTGAAACTCAGCTGCAAGCCTCACACCCTCACCACAACCTTCTAGCCCTAAGTCCACCTACTCTTATATCCCCTCAAGGAGTCTTTGCCTCCCAATCCACTGACCCCATCATTTCTCCATGATTATTCTTCTGTTGTCTTCACATTCCTCTCTACCTGGCTTAGATTCTCGTCTAGCAAAATCCCAAACTTGGTTAAATTCAACAATGTTACTGAGCTTACCCCTGGGCAGCTAAAAAATTGGTTGAGAAAAATCACAGACTCTCAAAGAAAAAGTGAAAGTGTTAGTTGCTCAGTCATGTCTCACTCTTTGTGACCCCATGGACTGTAGCCCATCAGACCCCTCTGTCCATGGAATTCTCCAGGCAAGAATACTGGAGTAGGTAGTCATTCCTTTCTCTAGGGGATCTTTCCTTCTCCAAAGGATCTTCCCAACAACCTGGGTCTCCTGCATTGCACGTGGATTCTTTACTGTCTCAACCACCAGGGAAGCCTCACAGGTTTCTCTTTATTTCATGACCGCAAACACAGTAGACATTTAACTCTTCCTGGAAATCTTTGGATGGTTTGCTCTCTCACTCCAGAAAATGATTCCCCTCTCACCAAACCCCTGACAACTTCTTCCCATTCCACCACTTACTTTGCCTTATGCTCCATGGAGAATATAAAAGCCTTCAGTCACAGAATCCCTTATCTTCCCACCTTCAAATCCACCATGGAAAAGAGGACTAGGCCAGTTTGTATAGAATTCATTTTGGGGACAGTCTGGGTTTGTTTCTGGTTTAACAACAAGTCTATAGCTTCCATATTAAATATAATGATTGCCATAGGTTTTTGAAAGCTGTCTCTATTCATATTACTTTCTAATAGCTGTTTGCTATGAGGTCTAGTTTGTTTGTTTGCTTTCCCAGGAGTGAGTGTTAAATTTAGTTAAATATGTTTCCTATATTGACTGATAGAACTATGGTATATAGTGACCATAGGCAAACAAATAAGAAATAACTGTAAATCACTGGGACCTGAGTAATTTGTTGCACAGCACTATCACAGCAAAGTCTGACTAATGTCTTGGTAAAATAGATCAGGTAGTTTTTCTTTTCTTTCTGTTGTCTGAAACAAGTTGTATGTTTTCTTATCTTTGAAACAAAGCTTCCTTATAAAGCCACCTTAGGCTGGTATCTTTTGAGAGAAGGAGGCTTTGGTTACTGATTTACCTGCTTTTAGTCTCATTGGCTTATTTATTTTTAAAATGTTCTTCATGAATCAATTATTACCATTTATATTGTTTTAGAAATGTATTCAAGTTTTCAAATTTTAGCATTTTCTAGTCTTTCTAATACGGGCATTCAGTACTATAAATTTCCCCCAAAGCAATGTTTTCACTTCATCACAAATTATGATATCTGGGTTTCTATTTTCTTTGAGTTGAAAATATTTTAAAATTTCCCTTGAGATTTCTCCTTTCACTCCTGTGTTATTTAAAGGTGTGTTGTTTAATCTCTATGTATTTGGGGATTTTCCAGTTTTCTTTCTGTTGCTGATTTCTAGTTTAATTCCATTGTGGTATTAGAATAGACATTATACGATTTCCATTCTTTTCAATTTGGTGGTGGCAGTTTAGTCGCTAAGTTGTGTCCAACTCTTGTGACCCCATGGACTGTAGCCTGCCAGGCTCCTGTCCATAGGGATTCTCCAGGCAAGAATACTGGAGTGGGTTCCCATTTCCTTCTCCAGGGGATCTTCTCGACCCAGGAATTGAACCCAGGTCTCCTGCTTTGCAGGCAAATTCTGAAAGGTAGTGGCTGAGCCATGAAAAATGCCTTTCAATTTGTTAAGTTGTGCTTTATGATGCAGAATATGATCCACTTTAGTGAATGTTCCATGTGAGCTTGAAAAGACTGTACATTCTATTGTTGGATAAAGTACTCTATAGATGTCAGTTAACATCCAGTTAATTGATGGTGTTGTTGAGATTAATTACATTCTTACTGATTTTCTGCCTGCTGGTTCTGTCCATTTCTGATAGAGGGATGTCAAAATCTTCAACTACAATAGAGGAGTCCCCCATTTCTCTTTTACATTCTATTAATTTTCGCCTTACATCATTTGTTGCTCTGTTTTTAGATGCATACATAATAAGGATTGTTATTTAGGTTTTCTTAGAGAGCTGACCACTTTATCATTATGTAATGCGCTTCCTTATCCCTGATAACTTTCCTTGCTTTGACGTGTGCTCTGTCTGAACTTAGTACAGCTACTCCTGCTTGCTTCTGATTAGTATTAGCATCGTATATTTTTCTCCATTCGTTTATTATTCATCTATATGTATCATTGTATTTTTAAATGGATTTCATTTGGACAACATATAGTTGATTCATACTGTTTTGATCCACTCTGACAATCTGTTTTAATTGATGCATTTATATCAAATGTTCAAAGTGAATACTGATTAGTTGCCTTAATAGCAATCATATTTGTTACTATTTTCTATTTGTTGCCTTTGTTCCCATTTTTGTCTGCTATTTATTTTCTACCTTTTGTGCTTTTAATTGAGCATTTTATATTATTTTATTTTCTCTCCTTTTTTACCATGTCCTTTCGTGTATGTGTGCTTTTTTTTTTAACTGGTTACCCTAGAGTTTGCAATATATTAATACATTTAAATGGTTGTCCACTTTTTAAATAACACTATACTGCTCCAGAAGTAATATGAGAACCATATTTTAACAAAGTAATCCTATTTCCTCCTCCTCATCCCTTGTATCATTGCTGTTATTCATTTCATATATTAATATATATATTACACGTGCATGCTAAGTCACTTCAGTCCTGTCTGACTCTTTGCAACTCTCTGGACCATAGCCCACCAGTTTTCCTGTCCGTGGGATTCTCCAGGCAAGAATACTGGAGTGCGTCCCCACGCCCTACCTTAGGATATTATACATCTGTTGTTGTTGTTTAGTTGCTCAGTGGTGTCCAACTGTTTGCAACCCCATGGACTGCAGCATGCCAGGCTTCCCTGTCCAACATCTCCCAGATGCTCAGACTCATGTCCATTGAATTGGTGATGCCATTCAACCATCTCATCCTCTCTCATCCCCTTCTCCTCCTGCCCTCAATCTTTCCCAGCATCAAGTGATTTTCCAATGAGCTGGCTCTTCTCATCAGGTGGCCAGAATACCAGAGCTTCAACTTCAGCATCAGTCCTTCCAATGAATATTCATGGTTGATTTCCTTTAAGATTGGTTGATTTGATCTCCTTGCAGTCTAAGGGACTCTCAAGAGTCTTCTCCAGAACCACAGTTCAGTATTACACATATGTATATATATAATTGCTTTTATTTTTAACAAAGTATTATCTGTTAGTTTAGTTAAGAATGAAAAAAAATAGAAGCTTTTAAATATTTTACTCTCACTTATCCCTTCTTCAGTGTACTTCCATTATGTAAATCAGAGTTTCTAGTCTTTACATTTTTCTCTGTTATTTACAATGAAAACTTGGTTGAACTCTTGGAGGTAAAATTTATAAAACCATGAGGCCATCCCATGACTGAGGCCCCCTGGATTTTTTAGCCCACACATCTGTCTGCAGAGCCTCTAGCAATTTGTTAGTTCCAGTTTTCCTACTCTAGTGTTGGCTCTCACAGTGTTGGCTCTCTAGTCTTAAGTCTTTATTCCGGTCAGCAGAGATTCCTTGTATTCACCTGTCCATCCCTAATCTGTTGGCAGTGGTTTTCCCTGTGTCCTCATCTCTCTTATAGATCTAATAATTGGTTTTTCAGTTTGTTCAGCTTTTTATTTGTTGTTAGCATTCAGCGGCAGTTTCCAAGCCCCTTACATGCAGAATAGGACACCAGAAGTGGCAATCTCTATTTTTAAAAGCTTTTTGTGCAGATGAGGCATTTATAAAGCTTATAAGTCAAAAGGTATAAGAGTTACATAATAAGAATTCCCCTCTGACAATGGAGTAGGTGTCTCCAATCTACCCTCCTGCTGAGAACAGCTGAAGAAGCAAGATAATATTTTTTAAAAAACTATCTTAGAAACATCAAAGAATTTGACAAATACTAAAGAATTGTTGGGAGACAAGGACAACCCAGAGAGTTAAGACAAGCTACTTTAAGCCGTGTTTGCCTTGAGATAATATACCTGGGTAAATAGCTATAGAGACAACCCTAACTCCTAGTTGCTTCATGGAGTCAGGAGAAGGGGACAAAAGTCAGAGCCAAGAGCTTATCAGAAGTTATCAGATGCTCTGGTTAAAGCAGTGCTCACTATTTCTTCAGAGTGGAATAAACCAGAAATAAATCAGCTCTGGCACCAAGTTGCAGCCTCCTTCGCATCGTCTGGAGGATAGGGTATCTCAGGTCTTTAACCTGGATTAAGGTGGTCCTTGACAGGAGCAACAAGCAAAGATCCCTTGTAGCGGAGGGGAGCATTATTCTAGGAGTAAAACTATTTCCTCAAAATAATTTTTACATGTAGTCTACCAGTGTTTGCTAAAAAATAACAAGGTGTACAAGGAAACAAGTGAGTGAAAACTTACAGAAACAACAGATATCGGAAATAAGCTATCTCAAGAAGTTAGGGGGGAAGTATGGTAAAATAACACAATAAATGTAAAAGAGAGAAAGAATAACATCAGTTGTTGTGTAGTCGCTAGGTTGTGACTGACTCATTTGTGACTCCATGGACTGTAGCCTGCCAGGCTCCTCTGTCCATGGGGTTTCCCAGGCAAGAATACTGCCATTTCCTTCTCCCGGGGATCTTACCAACCCAGGGATCAAACTCACATCTCTTGCATGGGCAGGCAGTTTCTTTACCAATGAGCCACCAGGGAATCAGAGCAGGAATTAATGAAATAGAAAACAATCATGCAAAAGAGAAGAATTAAGAACTTAAAAGTGGTTCTTTGGAAAGATTAATAAAGTTAGTAAAGTTTAGCTAGGCCAATCAAGAGGAAAAGAAAAAAAGCACACATAACAAATATTACAAATTGAAAAGGGCCCATCATTACATCTTCTGTAGACGTTATAAAGGCTTCCAAGGTGGCGCTAGTGGTAAAGAAGCAGCCTGCCAAGGCAGGAGACGTAAGAGGCCCGGGTTCGATCCCTGGGTTGGGAAGATCCTGCTGGCATAGGAAAGGGCAACCCACTCCAGTATTCTTGCCTGGAGAATCCCATGAACAGAAGAGCACGATGGGTTCTCAGAGTTAGACGTGACTGAAGCGGCTTAGCTCATAGCACATATAATAAAGCATATATCAAATATATATATAAAATATCAAGCAATTCGGGTTATGCTAGTAATGTGAGATCAGTTTAACAGAGTTTCTCAACCTGGGCACTATTGCCATTTGGAGCTGGATAAATCTTTGTTGTGGAGTACCAACCTGTTCACCGTAGAATGTTTAGCAGCGTCATTGGCCTATAGTCACTAGTACATACTAGCAGCAGCAGCAGCACCCACATTTCTGACAAGCAAAAGTGGCTCCAGACATTGCCAAATGTGCCCTGTAAAGTTGTCCATGGTTGAGAAGATTACAGAATTAATATAATTCATAATATTAATAATTATAAGCCAAACATAATTTTGATAGATGCAGAAAAATACTTGTTAAAAATAAACATCAGTTAAGATTTTTTAAAAAACACTTAAATGAGGCAGGAAAGAGGCAGATACAGCACTGAAAGACATAGATCTCCTTCTGTCTGTTTCTTTTAAACAAAAATAAACACATTGGTTCATGTACCTGGGAGGTTCGAGAGCTGATGTAACATTAGTATGCAAAAGAGTTAGACACAACTTAGCGACTGAACAGAAATGACAACAAATACAATGCTGGATTCCACACTTCCAGCAGTTCAGTAAGACACTGCCTCTCTACTGACTCTTCTTTGTTCTATTGACTTCATTTTCAAGCAGGCTCTCTCCACAGTTTGGGGTGAATACCAGCAACTCCAAGCTTTAACCTTCTGTGGGTTGAGTCATCATTCACTATGCAATAGTTCTAGCAAAGTCCTGGCCATGAGTCTCATTGATCAGATCTGACTCATCTTTTGAGCTGGGGTCAGGGGATGAGGAAAGGCCTCTAACCCCTACAGGTGATTCCCCAGAGAATCTTTCTTTCATCAGAAGAGGAAATGCTGAACAAGTGAAATAATCAGTTCAGTTCAGTTCAGTCGCTCAGTCGTGTCCAACTCTTTGCTACGCCATGAACCACAGCACGCGAGGCCTCCCTGTCCGTCACCAACTCCTGGAGTCCACCCAAACCCATGTCCATCGAGTTGATGATGCCATCCAACCATCTCATCCTCTGTTGTCCCCTTCTCCTCCTGCCCTCAATCTTTCCCAGCATAGGGGTCTTTTCAAATGAGTCAGCTCTTTGCATCAAGTGGCCAAAGTGTTGGAGTTTCAGCTTCAACATCAGTCTCCAATGAACACCCTGGACTGGTCTCCTTTAGGATGGACTAGTTGGATCTCCTTGCAGTCCAAGGGACTCTCAAGAGTCTTCTCCAACACCACAGTCCAAAAACATCAATTCTTCAGTGCTCAGCTTTCTTTGAAGTCTAACTCTCACATCCATACATGACTACTGGAAAAACCATAGCCTTGACTAGACGGACCTTTGTTGACAAAGTAATGTCTCTGCTTTTTAATATGCTGCCTAGTTTGATCATAACTTTCCTTCCAAAGAGTGTCTTTTAATTTCATGGCTGCAGTCACCATCTGCAGTGATTTTGGAGCCCCCCAAAATAAAGTCAGCCACTGTTTCCACTGTTTCCCAACCTATTTCCCATGAAGTGATGGAACCAGATGCCATGATCTTAGATTTCTGAATGTTGAGCTTTAAGCCAACTTTTTCACTCTCCTTTTTTAATTTCATCAAGTGGCTCTTTAGTTCTTCTTCACTTTCTGCCATAAGGGTGGTGTCATCTGCATATCTGAGGTTATTGATATTTCTCCCGGCAATCTTGATTCCAGCTTGTGCTTCTTCCAGCCCACCGTTTCTCATGATGTACTCTGCATATAAGTTAAAGAAGCAGGGTGACAATATACAGCCTTGACGTACTCCTTTTCCTATTTGGAACCGGTCTGTTTTCCATGTCCAGTTCTAACTGTTCCTTCCTGACCTGCATACAGGTTTCTCAAGAGGCAGGTCAGGTGGTCTGGTATTCCCATCTCTTTCAGAATTTTCCACAGTTTATTGTGATTCACACATTCAAAGGTTTTGACATAGTCAATAAAGCAGAAATAGATGTTTTTCTGGAACTCTTTTGCTTTTTCAATGATCCAGTGGATGTTGGCAATTTGATCTCTGGTTCCTCTGCCTTTTCTAAAACCATGTGGAGCAATAGATATCCAATATAGAGAATTTTCAGACTTTATATCATGAATGATAACTGCCTAGTTTATATGGTCATGAGTTCAGGAACTGAATGCTTCTGACTCTGGGTTTCTCATGAGGTTCAGCTGAATGTTGCCCAGGGTTGTGGTTTTCATAAGGTTTGACTAAAGCTGGAGAATCTGCTTCCAAGGTAGCTCCCTGATAGAATGGATAAGCAAGCTTGTGATCTTTGTTGGTTGAAGATTTAAGTTCCTCACCATGTGAGCCTCTCCATAGGTTAGCTTGAGTCACTTCTTGAGATGATTTTCACTAAGCAAGTAATCCAAGATATCAAGGAAAACATCTTTCATGATTAGCTCTGGATATCATCTATCATCACTTCTCTAACATCCAGCAGGTCACATATGTCATCCTTTTCAATTTTGGAGGGACTACACAAGAGTATGAATACCAAGAGATGATGATCAATGAGAAAGGGCAAAAAATAATCAAATAAATAATAGAAGAAAATTCCAAAGATGAGAAACTCATGAGATTCTAGATTAAAGGGCTCTTCAAGTTTGTAACACATTGGCTTAAAAAAGACCCTCTTCAATGCTTGTCATGAAATTTCCAACCACAACATCAAAGAGAAAATCTCACAAGATTCTGGAAAGGAAGAAAAAAATATGTCACATATGAACATTTAGAAACAGAATGACTTCAAAATCCACAAACTCAAGTTTGTTAGACAAATTATAATGATATCATGTTTTAAAATTCTATTAAAATATTTTAAACATAGAATTTTATATCCAAGACAAACCATCAATCAAGTTTTTGTGTAGAACAGAGACATTTTTAGATATCCAAGCTTAAAAAATTTGTCTCCCACACACCCTTTCTCAGAAACTTTGGGAAAACAGAAGATCCAGGAAACAAGGGATTCAATACAAGGAAGAGAAGAAGGAAATCCCCAAAATGATGGAGAAAGGAATTCCAAGAACAACAGCTATGTGCCAAGTCCAGAGGGCAAAGAGGACTTCTGACTTGAACAGATCAGAAAACTTAGAATATTATTCCATGAAAATATTAAGTCTATAGACCTCAAAATGTGTTTGAACACAGTAATAAGAGATTTACACAGCTGGGAGAGAGTTTGAAGTTGAATTTATAAAAAAAAGTAAAATAATAGGAAAATAAAAGAGGTATTAATTCCAGAGAGAAGAAAATACTATGTAAGGAAAGGTAAAGCAATCAAAGTTTACTATATGTCTCAACTGGAACTGGCGTTTAAAAATCACAGAGAATGTAAACACAGAATAGTAAACAAATTATGATTTAAACAAATTATGATGTAACTGTATTGGGAGGGGAAAAGAATGAAAAGTGTGATTATCAGACAGGCCAGGGGTTAAAAAAAAAAAAAAGCTAAATCCTCATCTTCCATTGTGGGAAATAAATAGATAATACCTAGAACTGGAAAATCAATAAACAGCAGTACTAGAAATGTGGGAGTAAATACCAAATGAATCAACTAAATTTGTTTGAGACTAGTTGCCTCTGGGGAGCAGCAATTTGTGGAAGGTATGGGGTATAGGTGCTAATTTTCATAATAAATTTTGTATAACTAGTGTAATCTTCCAAATATGTTCATGTAAATTTAGTCAAAATAAAACTAAAGAGAAAGGATTCTGAGGAGATGGCAGAATAAGGAGCATCAGGAATCTGTCTCCCGACCTGGACAATAATTGCACAGGCAGAATCTGCCTAAGGTAACTATTTTGGAACTCTGGAGTCTATTGAAGGCATACAACTTCCAGGAAAATGTTGAACATTAAATTGCTGTTATCCCTAGGCTTGGAAGACCCCCTGTAGTAGTGTATGGCAACCCACTCTAGTACTCTTGCCTGGAGAGTCCCATGGACAGAGGAGCCTGGTGGGCTATGGTCCATAGAGTCACAAAGAGTCAAACACAACTGAAGTAACTTAGCACAGCATGCATAAATTGTTAATTTCAGTCAAGTTCAACTCTTAAGGCCAGTGCAGTGACCTGTCCCCCACCCTCAGCCCTAAGGCAGGCAGCAGAGCACGTATTCCAGGAGAGGCCTACATACAGTTTGTGAGAACCACAGTGAAAGAAAAAGGCCCTGTCCTCCAAGTATCACAGTTCTGTGCCCCAGAGTTGACTGCTGCTTCCGATCACAGAGGTGCAGACAATGAGGCTGCCAACCATTGTAGCTGCATCTCCCCCGTAAGTTGCAAGCCCGTCTTCCTCCTACTGAAGACTTCCAAAAAATTTAAAGGGCTGATGTATTCTTTTACCTCCCTTCCATTTTTCCTCTTTTCCCCTTTTGTAAGCCAGTGATGTTAAAGACTATTATATTAAAAAGCAACTTTGTAAATGGGGAAAGTTAGACAGTGACCACACATGCTCAGATGAAGGTGAAGGCTTAAAAGAGAACTGAAAGGACCTTAGGCTTATACCTCAGGCAGATCCCTGGCACACAGGCAGCCTTCAATAGTGAAAAAAAATAAACAAATAAATAATAACAATAAACAGCAAATTCTAGGGAAGAGAGAGAATCTGATTTCCAGACTTATCACATTATTAGATTCAAATGTCCAATTTTCAGCAACAACAACAAAAGCACAAGGCATACAAAGAAACAGAAAAATATAGCCTGCTCAAAGGGAAAACATTAAATCAACAGACACCATACCTGAAAAAGACTTGAAGGCAGATCTACTAGACAAAGACTTTAAAACAACCAACTTAAAGATCCTTAAGGAACTGAGGGAATATTTGAAGAAAGTTAAGAAAGCAATGTATGAGCAAAATGGAAATATCAATAAAGAGAGAGAGAAAACCTAAAAAGGGTTTTTTTTAAATGTGGACTTAGTTGCTGGTCTTGAGATGAAGTCTTAGGACACAAAATGTTTAAGACACTGCTGTTGGGGCATAGGATTAGATTCACCTCGGGGTATAAGGACCTTAAGGTAAGACAAGTCTTGGAAGACTAGTCCTGAGGCACCTGTGCCTGGGTCCCTACCCTTAAAGCTGTTGCAAAAGGTTCCAGGGGATGAGTTGCAGTGCATAAAGTCATGGAAGCCACCACAGGTGTATACCTCCATCTGCCGACAGCAGGACTCCCTGAAGTCAGCGACAGGAGACAGCTGGCATGCCCAGTCTCTCCACTGACCCAGGGGTTATTGAGTTCAGCCACTGCCCAACTTGTTGCATCCGTCTCGTGCCAGAATTTGACATAGATATTTCTTGCAAGATGGTCCCTCAGATTGTCACTGAACTTCCTTAGCTTTTGTTTATCTAGAAATGTCTTGACTTCTCCTTCACTTTTGAAGGTCAGTTTTGTTGGATATAGGAGTCTTGGTTGACAGGATGGATGGAAACACCCTTAATATTCAAAGAGATATGTAAATATAAAAGGGAGAAAAGATAAAACTAAGAAAGTAAAACAGACAAAGGGTATGAATAGACAATGCAGAAAAAAGAAATGTAACCCTCAACAGATATATGAAGAAATGGTCTATCCCATCCATAATTTAAATAAATGCAAACTAAAGCAATGCTTGCTGATTTTTGCCGCATATTAGTTCAGACCTTTCAAAAATGTACTAATCATTGGTGAAGGTGGGGGCAGATTAGCGCAGTAGGTGGGAAGGAAAATTGGGGCAGATTTTGTTGAAGGCCAACTTGGAAATATCTATAAAAATGTACAATGCATCCACTCTTTGAGCATCTCCTCTCTCTTAGGAGTTTATTCTTCATATATGGACGTAAGTACACATTCTATATTCAGAAGTCTTCATTGGAAATCATACAAATGTCTCTCAGTATAGGACTAGTATGACAAATAACGATACATCCCTCTCGTGGTGTCTTAGTCTATTCGAGCTGCCGAAGAGAATACCATAGACTGGACGGCTTATGAGAAACAAATTTACTTTAACAAGTTTGAAGACTGGGCAGTCCAAAATCAAGGCACTGGCAGATTTGGAGTCTGGTGAGAGCCTACTTCCTGGTTCCTAGACAGCTGTCTTCTCTCTGGGTCTTCACATAGTGGAAGGGACAAGGGACCTCTCTGGGGGTCTCTTTCATAAAGACCCTTGTCCCATTCAAGTTTCCACTCTCACTACCTGATCACCTCACATAGGCCCCACGTCCAAATATCATCACATTGGGGATTAGGTCTCAATATGTGAATTTTTGGAGGGTCATAAACATTCAGTTTATATAAGCACATACATTACTCTGCACCATTAAAAAGAGAGACTGCTCTGTGTGTGTTCATACCAAAGAGGGCAGGATACCTTAATATAACAAAAGTTTCTAAGATTATTTATAATGTGAGTCTACTGTATGACAAATGGAGAGAAGTAATGTTTGTGATGATCTGGCACCTACTTGATAGTCATTAGAAAGTACTTAGCTACTTTCCCTAATGTAAACTATCAAATTAAACAATGATTGTGATTCAAAACAAAACACAAAATTTGTTTAATAATGAGGCGCAATGGCTTGCAGAGGTCATGTCTACTCTTGACTTTACATTTTTCTGTGATTTACAACAGCTTTGTTGTTCTCATTCATCAACTTAATAATGATTAAATAGCATGTACTTGAACTTCAAAAAAATTAATTCCTGTAACCTTCTCATGTGCTTTTAGATGTTATGCATGTTGTACCTATTAGGCTTTTTTTTTTTAACATGCTTTCTTTTTAAAAAGTATATAATCCTTAACAACAACAATTTAAAAAGCCCTAGAAATTAATATCCCCCATTTCTTTCCCCAGCTGGCCTGGATTTCCCTGACCCAATAAGACCTCAGCAGATTTATCCTGGACTAGAATTCAGGAGACCTGGGTGCCAGTCCTGGCTCAGCTCCTCACTAGTTGGATGACCTTGAGTAAATCCTTTGCCTTTCTTAGTTCTTTTCTTCAGCAGTCACAAGGGGCACAGTACCTTTCCTATCTACCGCATGGGATTATTTTGAGGAGTAAATGAAGTAATCAGTGTATAACTCATAATCTGTAAAGTCTACAAAAGTGAAAGGGCTTTTATTTTTATAATGAGAAGGATCTTTTTAGAAGTTAAGTATTTCTGTTCTCTGGTTTTCTCAGAAAGAAGGGAGGCCTGGGTATTTATTCAATAA
Organism: Oryx dammah; assembly: GCF_014754425.2. Taxonomy (NCBI): domain Eukaryota; kingdom Metazoa; phylum Chordata; class Mammalia; order Artiodactyla; family Bovidae; genus Oryx; species Oryx dammah. The sequence continues at coordinate 28,062,942 of NW_024070209.1, forward strand.
ACCTTGAATGCCTTTCTGGACTGGGTAATATGCCAGGGGCTGGTGATCCAAAGTCGAATGTGATGCAATTCTTGCTCTCAAAGAATTCAGAGTTTGGTAGAGGACGCAGCTAATAATTGCAATAAAATGTGAGAAATGCCATAGAATGGTTGTAGATGAGGAATGATGGTACAGCTATCTCTGATTGGGAAGGCATCACTGAAAAGGTGATATTTGGTTTGAATCTTAACATGTGTGTGTGCTAAGTCTCTTCAGTCATGTCTCTTTGCCACCCTATGGACTGTAGCCCACCAGGCTCTTCTGTCCATTGGATTCTCCAGACAAGAATACTGGAGTGGGTTCCCATGCCCTCCTCCAGGGGATCTTCCTGACCCAGGGATCAAACCCACATCTCTTACATCTCCTGCATTGGCAGGTGGTTTCTTCACCACTGGCGCCAGCTGCGAAGCCCCACTAATCACGAGTCTGTCAATTGAACAATTGACCTGTTGCCCGGTTGAACCCAGGCAATGACCAACCTTGGACCAATTTCTCACCAATATTTACTAAATTTTTCCTGTGCTGTTATAGTACACATTTCTGCCACATTAGGTACATTGAATACCTCACAGTTTACAGAATTCTGAAATGCTGTGGGTATAAAACCAGAGATTATGTGTGTGCTCAAAATAGTCATACAATTATTAATGAATTCAATATTCTGTTTATACTAGTTAGGGTTTGTTGGGCTTTTTGGATAACACGATTAATTTACCAGTCAATACAGATAATCACTACCAAGTTGATATTTTATGATTGTTTTCATTCTCCCCACCATCCACCCCACCCTCTAACAAATCAGAAACTTGCTCTCATCTACCCATCCTTTTGGAAAATATTTGTGAAAAGATACTAACCATGGGTTTGGTGTGTTTCCCTCAAAGGAATACATGCCCTGGGGTTCCAGAAGGTGGTATGAGTACCTACACACAAAGGAATCACAATGTTTTAGCTTCAGAGCTTACATTAGGAGAAGAACTGAAGGACCTCTTATTGGCCACCAAGTCTTGCAAGATCATTACAAATTATTTTTCCTCATTGTCATAACAGCCCTGTTTCCCCTCTTACTATCGGTGAGAGAACAGAGTCACCTGACTAGTTAGTGGCAGAATCAAATTCAAACTCCAGGCTATGATCTTGTACACTCATTCACAGCTCAGTTTTCACAGCAATGCTGGGACGTGAACAAGAAAGAGCATTACCCCTCGTTAGGATGGGAAACTGGGACTTGGAAAACTTTGCCAGGTACCCCACAGCTAGACTTCCGGGCTCTGGCTCTGTTAGGGGCTGTTACCTGAAGGTCAGGGTCAAAGCCCTCACTGGCAGCATAGGAATTTCTCTGGGGTAGGGCTCTCTCCCTGGCATTCTCAAATCTCATCTCGGAAAGCAGCTGCCCACTGGGCCTTGGTGTCAGGCCTGCCCTGGCTGGGCTGGGGACCCTGGCTATGTCGGAAAGTTCTTGGGAAGGAGATACCTCTCCTTGTCTGAGTGTCTTAAGGTGGTCTGGGGGCTGTTTACCAGGGTCTTCCCCAGGTTAACATTCTTCCAGCCTTTGTTCATGAAACGACAGGGATACTGGAGAAGAGTGTGTGCTCTTGGCCTGAGATGTATCTGGGGTGATAGAGAATAGCTTCCTCTGTGACGGGCTGCTTGGGTTCATTCACTGAGCATGGACCCTTTGTGGGGTTGCAGAGAGGAGTAACTGAGGAGCTAGAACAGTGCTTAGCCAGGATGATGTTGCCTCTGAACACACATCACCTCATGACCTCCTTCAATGTGCTACTCAGACCCACTGATTCTTTCATCCTCTCTCCAGCCGTCTTTCTTCATCTCTGCCTCTTTCCTTCTGTCTCTGTATATCTGTCTGTCTTGGCTTTCTCTTCCTCCTTCCCTCCATCCGTACCCCACACCATCCTTCTCCCTCCCCTTCCCCTGCCTTCTTCGCTTTCTATCCTCAACTCTTCTGCCTTGTCTCCTGCTTTGCCTGCCTCATGCAGACCTACACACATTCAGGATTCCTTGTTCTCCCTGAGGAGGCTCTTTAATCACTTCTGTTAAAAAGTAGGTGAGTTGCACTCTTCAGACATTAAGGAAGAAAAAAAAAAACCAGTCATCTTAATTTAACCTTTTTTTCGGCCCACTGGCCTGTGGCTGGAGCAAAAATAGGTCTCCCCGCTTCTGGCACATACACACCCAAGCTGTAAGCCAGCCCAGTTGGCAGATATACTGCGGGGGCCAGAATCCTGTTACCCAACTAAGGGCTGGTGCCAGAGCTCCAAGCCCAGTCAGGCCTCCCAGCCAAGGGCGTGCATCCGTCTAAGGCCTGAGGGGGGTTGGGGGCACCAGGGTTCTTGCCCATCTGGCCCTCAGGTTGTGGCGGGTGCTGGTCAGCTGCCTCCTGCCCTTCCTCAGGGGCTGCAGGAGGGGTTCGGCTGGAACCCAGCCCTGCCTGAGTTTGTCACACCTTACAGCCGGGGCCAAGCTGTCCGGTTAGTGCCCGGCCTAGCACCGTTAAATTTATTGGACTAACATTTGAATGAGGATTTAGTTACATAATGTTCTTACCTCATAACGACCTAGTAAAGGAGTTTTTATTGAGTCTTTATAATGACCAAACTGAGGCTCATAGAGGTTAAGTTATTCAGTTAAGGATGTAGCTGGTACTTGGGACTCTGGAATTTCTTATCCCAGTGTCCCCAGAACAGGTTCCACAGCCTAAACTGGCAACTTTCCCAGGCTCTTCTCCTTGGAGGCACTATCCTAGGGGTGGATACGATCTCTAGTCTCAAGGCTGGTCACAGGGCAGAAGTTTGCTGGCTCTGGTGGACTGTGGACATGTAGGCCAGAGTGTACCCACACAAGTGTGAGGTCCTCTGCAATGCAAGACATTGCTAAGAGTGGGGAAAAGATGAGAGTGGACTAGGGGCCCGGGACTGGGGCCTCCTCTGCCAGAATCACCACCTCCATTCAGGCCTCAGCTCCCAGGAATCTGAAAGTTATCAATTGGAACCTGGCATTCCAGATCACTGTGAATGTGCATGTCTGGGGTTAGGAGGATGAAATAGATTTCACTTAATAGTGTGCTGACTCAATTTATACCTGAAATATTGAGATTGATATTAACTAGGCTGACACTAGACTTAGAGGCTCTGGGCCCCATAAATGTTGGAGATGAGTCTGGTGAGCACATTTTATATGTTTATTGTCGGCTGGGATGTCCTCTTGTGTGAAGTTCCTGTTCAAGCCTGTTGCCCACTTTTTCACGGGGTCCTCTCAATCACATTTGGATGTCTTGGTGCCTCTACCCTTCAGGAAATTCCTTATCTAGACCCAGGAGGGAGGGCAGAGTTCTAGACAGCATCACTCAGCTTATGGCTTCATCTCATCCCGCCCAAGAGGCTGGCCATGCTTTGTAGCTGAAAAGATGCTTGTCGCACCTGCCCGTTTTCAGGGTCCTGACCCGAATCTCCACCCTGAGCTCGCCCGAATGTCATATAAGCTCCTTCAGCTTTACCCAGTCTCTCTCCCAAACCGTCCCTCCCCATGTTTCTATACCCAGGGGTCTTTGACTGCATTCCCTCACCCCTAATCCCCATCTACCTACCACCAAATCAGATCAGTTTCACCTCTGCAAGGTCTCTGGAGACCATTCATGGTACTCTGCCCCACAGCCACCACCCAGGTCCTGTTTCAGCCCCTCCCTCCTGGATCCAGAGAGAGCCTCCCAACCTCCGTTCCCTCCTCCAGCCTTGCCCTGCTCTATCCCACTCTCCATACTGCTTCCTAAACAGCTCAAAATATATTCCATGTGCCCCACTGCCTGTAAACTAGAACCCCAGCTTCTCAGCCTGCCCTCCAAGGAGATTGATTCCTTATAGTGTTGGGTGTACAGAGTAGGTGGTCTCCTGCAGCAGGCGTGGGGAGGCAGGTGAGGATGGCAATGCAAACCTCAACCATGTGGCTAGACCTGGGAAAAGCCAGGAAGAGCCTCCATGAAAGACCACAGTGGACAGCAGCCAGGGCTTAAAGGCTGGAGTACAGTCTAGGGGCTCAGAACTTGCGCCACCCGTTCAGCTCCTGCACTCAGTGTCTTGCCACAGAAGGAGAGGCACTCTTTCTCTTCCCTCTCTGCCCTTTTCCTTTCACTCTCACCAAAACTAATAGTCTTTCTTTCTCTTTCTCTCCTTTAACATCCACCACCGCCTGGCACAGGACAAGGATCTATTGACCCAATCAGTCCCAATATTCTTTGGGCAGAGAGTTCTTGCCAGACTACCGTGTGGACAGGACTTGGAGCAGCTACTTGGCCTGATCCAATCAACTGAGAGCAGGGAGATGGGGGTCCCAAAGTGAACTGTTTCCTCATTGTGGGGTGGACCGGTGGGCTTCCTGAGGTCCGGCCTGGCCCATTCATCAGTCAGACCCAGACCTACCATCTTCAGAGGTTCAGATATTTGAGATCTCATGGTGCCCTTCCAACCTTTCTCATCTTTGCTCGCTCTGGTGCCCTCCCTAGGTACACTCAGCTTTCGTGACTTCAATCCTTGCTACTCAGCCCTACCTTCCCATCTCTGCTTTCGCTAAACCCCTTAGGCCCAAATGGACACCCTATAGTGGGCCTCTGTTGCTAGTTGCCTATAACATCTTGACTTCCTTCTTTCTTTTATTATTGTGACCTGTAACCCGTCTGCCTCTTAGTTTGGTTATAAACACCTTGAAAATGAAGATTCTATTATCCATCTTTGTGTACAGTCCAAGTGCTTACAGTAAGCTTCCAGTTAAACACTTTGTTGGATAAATAAATGAGTAAACAGTGTGGATAAGCCAGCATAGCAGATGACCCCCCATTTTTTTCCCATGATGCATCTCACAAATTTTTTGAAATACCAAGAACAGATATTAAAATCCTGAGGGCTCAACCCCTACCGCACCTCTGCCTGCAGCATTTGACCCTGCCCCAGCTCCTCCTCAGCCAGACCCAGAGTCCTTCCCTCTGTCCACACAGTGGGCAGGCTGCGGTGAGGGCAACATGGGCCACCCAGGAGCCTGTGTGGTCATGGGCCCTGCGTGGAGGGCCTGCCAGGGCAGCCCAGGATGTGGCTAGACGGCTGCTGGGCCCAGGCGGGCTGGGAGGCGTGGACAGCACCAGCGTGCTCTCCCTCACGTCCTTGAAGCTTCCCCTGTCCTCTGACTCAGCTCCAGCCTCTCAATTCGTGGATGAATGCCCTGGTCCTAGACAGAGAGCCGATTCAGCCCAGCAGGTTTCTGGAGGGCTCCCAGGAGGGGGAGGCCCAGAAAATGGCTGGGGGGCAGTGAAGTTAGAGTGACGGCCAGTTCACTCCAGCTGCAGCTCAGGGCACGTTCTTTTCTGCCCCACTCCCACCCCACATTCGTCTGGTGCCCTCATAGGTGCCCAGCTCTGCGGGGCAAACAGGAGCCTGGAGCAGACCATTTGAGGCTAGCTTCCAGTGTCCAGCACTCCCCTGACCTGTCCCGTCACTTTCCCCACATCTGGGTTTGTGTATGTATGTGAAGGCATGCTTGTGTATGCTTTCTGCCAGCAGGTGACATCTCAACTTGGGCAGGGGTCTGTCCGCCCTCCCCTGAGGCTGCCACACAGAGAACAGCACAGCAAGTTGGGCTCCTTATTGGACTCAAACAGCCCCTGTATCAAAACTTGATATCATCTGATAAATTTACATGCAATAAAATGCATATCTCAGTTTGACAATTTGGGTGCAACTACCATCCAAATTATGCAATATTTCCATCTCTTTCAACCACTTTTTGATTTCTGTCACCATAAATCAGCTTGTAGTTTTAATTCCTTTTACATCTGCATCAGAGGAGATCTCACCAGACTCTGTGTTGTGTGAATGTAGAAGCTGCTAAGCAGCACCCAGTTCTAAGGCTAAGGGGCCCTGGGCTCCTCCCACCCTCCTTCCCAGCATTCCCCATTCCACACCTGCCCTGAGTATGACAGGATGGCAGGATCAAGAAACAGTGCAAGGAAAGAAAGCAGGACTTGGAACCAGAGGATCTGGGCAAAGGCCCTGGGTTTTTGCAATGTGATTGGAGCAGGCAATCACTCTTTTGGAGTCTTGGAATCTTTAGCTATACAATGGGGACAGTCATGGTTACCCCCACCCCCGACCCCCGCACCCAACCCAACATCCCCAGGGCCTCTGGGAGGACTGAAGCCAATATTGTAGACAACTTTATAGATGGAAGCAGGGCATCCATCAGCTAGTTGCCTGACCCAAAAACTAACGTGTACTGAACTCTCTTGAGTGCCAGACACCACACTAACATCTTCCTTTAACCCTCAAGCAGGGGTGGGTACTACTTATTATCCCCATTCTACAAACAGGAAAACTGGGGCTCAGAGGAATTCAAAGACCAGCTCTAAGCCAAGATGTTCTCTCGTCTTGTGAGAGCAAGATGGAGTTACATTTGCCTGTAGGCAGCTGCTCCAGGTTCTTGATCCTCTCTACCAGTTCTTCCTCCCAGATAAACCCATTAATTGACAAAAAAAATGAGCTACAGCTGACAGTAGTTTGTAAACAAAGATGGGCAATGCAAATGCTACTCGTTATCTTTCCTATCAACAGGTTTAGAGAGCCAGAGACTCAGATGGCCGTCCTCAGGCCTCACTCCACCCCGACCCCAACCTGGTTGGTCTGTCCTCATAAATTTCAGAATCTTGACTCTCTTCTCCTTGGACCCACAGATTATTGCATTTCTGCTTCAGAGACAGAAAGTCCTTCATATCTAACTTCAGTCTTGGCTGCTGTAGCATAGCCAGCATCAAGTTCAGCTGACCTTATGCAAACAGTGTGCTTTCTGCCCTGTAGGGCACCCCAGAGTGCTAAGGCCTGAGGTGGGCAGGTGGCCACAGTTCCCTCCAGTCCTAAGCATGCGAGTCCTAGGGCTTTTGTGGGGATGAAGGAGTAAATAGGAGGGATAGAGGGATCTAGGGGGTTTCTGAGCTGCGTCCTCGTCTGCTCTTCTCAGCTCCCGCAGAGGCCCGTGTCTGGCTCCTTCTTTGGGGAATCCTTAGCTTTGCCCTGTATCCTTGTGGCATTTCTGTAAGGCTTGTCAAAGGAGGGGTTTGGGAGATAGGAGAGCAGAGGGTCCGGGGGAGTCCTTTGGGAAAAGGACTTGCACTCGAGAGTTTAGTTCAGGGATACAGGCCTGCTGGTTCACCGCTTGACCTTGGTTGGGCTGAGGCCTGTCTTCTCTGCAGCCAGAAGAGATAATATTACTGCCTCCCAGGGCTTCTCTGAGGCTCAGATGATACCAAGATGCGGAAAGGACTTGGCAAAGCAGAAGCTGAAGTTCAGCCCAAGGGATTGTTTGAGGCTCACTATGTTGCAGGGAAGGGACTGGACTCACTCAAGGGAGCTCAAGGCCAAGGGCCTGGCTTGCAGACTGCCTCGTAAGCTTCCCACGGACCCCTCTGAGACAGAAGGACAGTCAACCTGCACCCTTTCCCCCACCCACCCAAACCAGAGGACCCCAGGCTATGCTGTCCATGGGCCTCTGTGGGTGCCCATGAGTGCTTGTTTGTATTCTGGGGTGAGGCGGAGGCCTCTCTGCGATGGTAAGGAGATTCTGTGTGATAGCCTGGACTTCTGGGAGTCTCCGTATGTGTGTCCCTCCACGTGGGCTCATGTGGATCGGTGTATGTGTATATGTCCATGTCATAGGGCATCTGTTTCTTAGAGAGTTGTCTAGGATTTACTGTGCCTGTTACATGGAAATGGGGTCCCTTGGTCTCTAGGCATCTGGAGACACAGAGGTTGTGTTGTGAGTTGGGGGTATGGTGTCCACGGGGCCCCAAATCCACCCATGTCTCCCTGTTCCTCAATGCAAATGTTAGCCTGGTGTTCAAGATCCTCCACACCTCACACAGAGAGGCCTCTCTGGAACAATTGTCCACTCTTACTGGGCACAGATGTGAGAGACGGATTTGGGGCTTGTCTCTTCCCCTCTGGGCCTCATTCTTACAAACGTAAAGCAAGTCATCTTCAAACTATAAAGCGTGACACATAAGCAAGAGATTGTCTCCTGTGGTTCCCTGGATTTGGGGAGCATAGCTCACTCAGGCCTCCCCTCCTGCTGGCCCCAGATTTCTACTTTCTGGCTGCCCCTCTCTTCTCTGAATACTCAAGTCTGCCCATGCTTCCTCATTCAACACCCCTCTGCTTGTAACTCTCCTTCTCTGTTCCTGCGTCTGTGAGGATCCTAGTTTGCAAGTCTGTTTGTGTGTTGTGTGTGCCCTGTATATGCGCTTGGTTTGCCCTCCTAATGTACCTTCTGTTCATTCAACAAGTATTATTGAACACCTACTACCTGCCAGGCATCACGCTGGGTCCTGGGGATTCAGCCATGAACAAGGCAGACACAGGACCATCACTAGCCCATCAGGCCTCTTGTGCAAATAAGAAAAAGCTATCCCCAGCAGTTGATGCAATCCCAGGAGTATGTGACTTGGTGAAAAAAAATGATGTCTGTACACAAAGAAAAAGGAGCCTTTTCTTCCTGGTGGACACAGCCCCAAATTAAGGTCCTCAGCTTGGGAAGTGGAGGTAGGGGCTGGACTTCAGCCTCACACCCCTCCCTTGGCTAAGCCAGCCACTCTTATGCCCTGAATAAAACACACCTCTCAAGACAGCAGCCCAGGAAGGCCCTCCCTACCCTTGAAGGTAGTGCGGAAACTCCAGAGATGTGTGTGCATCTCTGCACTGCTTGGGTGCACATGTGACACCAACATGGCCCTCTGTAGCCTTGTGGACCTGTCTGCAGCTGTGTCTGGGAGGGAGGGATATGTATGTGGAGTATCGGCCTGGATTCATGTGTACCCACAGCACCCACAGCCCTGACAGCCATTTCCTCACCTTCCTGCAAGTCCCTCTGGGTGGCTTTCTCTGCTGACCTGATTGTTCACCTTCCTAACTGGACCCTATGCTCTGTTAAGTCTTTCCTCAGCAGAACAGGGTGGAGCTGAGCCTCAGGAGTGAGTGAGCCAATGCTGGGCCCAGCCTTCCTCCTAATCTTCTGCTTTTCTCTTCTCTGGAAGGAAGAACTGGACCCCTCTGGCATCAACATGGACCAGGGGAGTGGGTACAGCTGTTACATGGAAGGTCTAGGCTCCCTCTGCCTAGGAGTCTCTGGGGGACCCCAGCCAGATCCCTAACCCTTCCTGAAGACTTACCCACATGGAACACGATGGACTTGTTTGTTCTTTACTAGGTGAGTCCTGCCTCTGCACTTTTGCTCAGACCACTCTGGTGATGTGCTTTCCCATCCTTCAAGACCGAGGGCCACCTGTGCTATAAATAGCAGCAGCAGTGGCCCACTATGGAGCTCTCACCTGGCACCACCATGGTGGAAGTGTGAATTGCATTCATTGTGGACCTTGGTATTTAGATACTTATCATTATACATAATCTCACTGAAGCCTCACGATGGTGTGGTGAAGCAGGCATTAGTAACATCCCAACTTTTAATATAAGGAAACCAAGGTTCAGAAATGAACTAACCCAAGGTCACACTGCCTCACCAGCTAACTGAGACTGTCAGATTGGACCCTCAGACTTCCATGCTCATAACCTCAGGTCAGCCTCTGACCTCTGCAGCCCACTGCTAGTCCTCCCTACTCTGAGCTCCTGGTGTCCTAGTGGGCACAGTGGCCATCTGAAATTATACCCTCAGCTCTTGTCTTTAAAATATATCCTTTTTTTTTTTTAACATTGCACCTACCTCCCTGACTAGATTGCATGTTTCTGAGGACACGGATTGTGTCTTTTTATCCCTGTGTTTCTCCAGCTCCTCATGCCTACAAGACGCTGTTGATGGTGGTCGTGATGATAATGATGATGGTGAGTGATCCTTCCAGCCTGTCTCCTGGACCGGAGCCTCTCCCTCACTCAGGGTCATAGTGATGGTTTTGTGATTTCCTCCTTTGTGTGACGTGGAAGAACTGTGTTCCTCGTAGGAGCATTTTTTGCTTTGAAAGGAGAAGCTCTGGGCATCTGGTGCCTCTGGCCTGCGTATCTCAAAGGGCTCTTACAGCCCTGGGGACAGTGGCAGAGACAGCATCTTGCTCCCTCCCCCGGGAGCCTGCATTCTGGCTAGTCCCCCACCATTGACACCCCTCCCCCCAACCCCAGGGGCTCTGCAGGCTTGGGTGGGGAGGAAGTAGGAAGGAAGAGGGCCTCCTCTCCTCCCCCTGCCCCTCTGCCTCTGCAGCTCTCCTGCAAAACTATGTGGTCCTTCCAGTAGGTTCAGAAATCCCATCCCCACAGAGGCATGGACTAGGTGGAGCTGATCCCCTGCAGGCAACCTAGCCAGATGGTCTGGACCTGGCAGCTGCCTTGGAGGTGGCTGTGATGTCTCAGCTCCTGTGAAATCAGAGTCCTACCTTCTGAGAAGACCAGGGGTGGGGGCTGTGTGGCTGTGTTATCCAATGACCAATGACACAGGAAGTACTTGCCCCTGGAGTGGAAATCTCTGAGATGCATTTCCAGGTCCGTGGATAGAAAGGCAACACATACCCAGTCTGCTCACACAAGGAAAGGGGTTATATGTTCAGAAAGCAGTGCTGGCCACCCCTGGTGCTGTATTGCATTCAGGAGAGAAGAGGGGGTCTGGGAAGACAGTGTGGTAAGAGGAGAGGGATGGCAGTTTAGGAGGGAGAGGCTCAGAGGAGCTGGCAGGTTCTCCTTGGTGCGAGGGACAACCCGGCCAGAGGGATGATACTGCACACACTAGTCTATAACTGGTGGGCTCGACTGCCCCCAAGACGTAGAGAGGATGCCAATACTCAGAATTAACTCCAATACCGATACTGCCATTTTTTCGATGTGTAAACTTGGGATAGTTAGTTACTTCTCTGAGGCTCTGTTTCCTTATCTGTAAGACAGCAATGAAAACACTAACCTTTGAGGGTTGTTGACTTTTTGTTTCGTCATTCTTTGGACTGAGACAGTATTCTCAAGGGGATGTCTATTCTTTCTCTAATTTGAATGAGGTGGAGAACAGTACTGTTTGGATTCCCTGACTTCTGTCAAAAAATATTTATTCCCATGGGCTCCACCCAGTGTTGGATGTCCTGAAGGAAGCAGGGCCTTCAGAATGGTCAGGCCTACCTAAAAATACAAAGGTTGGCTCTGGGAAGATAAGATTTGCCTTGGCACAGTCCAGGGCCGTGTGGACTAACTGCATGGCCCAGATAGCAGCAGCATCTTGTCACAGGGGCACCATCAAGGTCTAGATTAGCCAGGAGATACTTGCTGTAGAAGTTGGCACTTGAATGGAAGTTTTGCTTGGTTAATATTCCAATCATGTTTCAATAGGTGACTTTTTCTGCTTATCTTTTGATTTTTATGTTAGTATATTAGTTATCTATTGTTTAACAAGCAATGCCAAAATGTAGTGGCTTGAATTCTACACTGGTTTAGCTGGGTCATTCTGGCTCTGAGTTCTCATGAAATTGACATGGACTGCACTCTGATCTGAAGGTCTGATGGGGCTGGAGGATCCACTTCCAAGTTCACTGCCATGGCTATTGGCAGGAGGACTCCATTCTGCATCTGCTATTAGCCTGAGGCCTCAGTTCCTTACTATGTGTGCCTTTGAGTGTCCTCACAGTGTGGTGGCTGGCTTCCCACAGAGAGAGTGGTCCAAGGAGGAGAGAGCAAGGAGGAAACTGCACTGCCATTGGTCTCTGACATTACACACCTTCATGTCCACTGTTCTATTCATTGGAAGCCAATCACTAGGTGCAGCCAGCATTTAAGGGAAAGGGGAATTAGACTTTACCTAGGGAAGGGAGGAATATCAAAGAATTTGTAAAAATACTTTAAATGTACCACACTTGTGGGCATTTTTCTTTTTTTGGTTTTATCTTTTTAAAATGTATTTATTTTAATTGGAGGATAATTACTTTCCAATATTATGATGGTATTTGCCATACATCAGTATGAATCAGCCATAGGCATACATCTGTCCCCTCTATCCTGTACTCCCCTCCCATCTCCCTGCCTATCCCATCCCTCCAGGTTGTCACAGAGCACTGGCTTTGGGTGCTCGGCATCTTACGTCAAACTCCCAATGGCTATCTATTTTAATATGGTAATGTATATATTTCAATGCTATTCTCTCAAATCATCATCTCACCCTCTCCTTCTCCCACTGAGTCCAAAAGTCTGTTCTTTCAAATATTCAATTCCATGGATTTTATATATTCACAAAGTTGTGCAACTATCACTACTACCTAATTCCAGAACATTTCATTGCCAAAAAAAGAAATCCTATATGCATTAGCAATCATCCTCATCCCTCCCCATCCCCCCAGGTCCCTAGCGAGCACTGATCTACTTCTGTCTCTATGAATTTACGTCTAATGATATGGTTGCTTCTAACAAATAACCTTCCTTTCCTTCCCCCCCACATTAGGTAATCGTCCTAACAAGTAACCTTCCTTTTCTTACCCCCACAGTAAATAATAGTCCTGAATCCTACATTCTTCATTCCTTTGTAGTCTTTTATAAGAGTCTTACTGTATGTATTTAATTCCTAAGATGGCATTTTTTTTAAAATTGTAACTTTATGAAAAGTCATGCTGCATGTGATTTGGAGGAACTCACTTCTTTTATTTGATATCATATTGCTGATTTTTATTCATATCATTGTCTGTCACTGCAGTTTCTTTATTTTAATCCCTATGTGAAAATATACTACAATATAATCTTCTCTGAGTAGATGGACATTTGGGTTGTTTCCAAGTTTTTGCTATTGTGAATAGAGCTGCTATGAATACTCTTGCACATGTTTCCTGAGTACATGTTGAGTGAGTGAAAATCTAGGGCATAGGTTATGTCAGTTTTCAACCTGAGGAAATAACGCAAGACTGTTTTCAAAAATGGGTTCACCAGTATGTTGCCAGTTGATTAGGTGCAAAATGGAGTTACACTATAGTCTTGATTTGTGCTTTCCCAGCCACTGGTGATGTTGAGCATCTCTTCACGAGTTTATTGGCCATTTATACTTCTTTTCTACAAAATCTCTGTTCATATGTTTTACCTAACTTTCTTTGAGGTTTACTGGGTCCATCATCTTATTTTAAATGGTTGTGTTGTATATATATAAATATATTCTTAATATAATACTAATGCTTGTCAGTTGTGTATATGGCAAATACCTTCTCCCAGTTTACAACTTGTCTTTTTACTCTCTCCAGGTCATCTCTTGAAAAACAGAAATTCTTAATTTTAATATAATCAAACTGATTCATTTCTCATATTTTAGCCTATGTTTTTTGTGTTTTAAGAATCCTTCCCTACCCAAGGTATAAAACAGGCTCACATATATTTTCTGCTAAGCATTTAAAGTCTTCAATCCACATGAGTTATAAAGAAGGGATCTGATTTCATCTATTCTGATTATAGTACATGTTTTTCCAGTTTCATTGATTGATGAGCCCTCTTTCCCTATCATTTGGATGTATGAGCTCTATCATTTACCAGAGTCCCACGCTGCATGGATCTGTTTCTGAGCTCTCTGTTCTATCTCCTTCGTCAGTCTCTCCAACCCTGGACCACAGATGAACTGCACTGTCCTAGCTCAACTGGTAAAGAATCCACCTGCAATGCAGGAGACATGGGTCCAATCCCTGGGTTGGGAAGGTCGCCTGGAGAAGGGAAAGGCTACCCATTCCAGTATTCTGACCTAGAGAATTCCATGGACTGCATAGGCCATGGAGTCACAAACAGTCGGATGCAACTGAGCGTCTTTCACACATATCCACGATAGCTTCAAAATGAGTCCTGATGTTCAGTAAAGTAATTCTCTCCCTGATTATCTTCTTCAACATATCTCTGGCTATTCTTGGCCCTATAGTTTCCAAATAAATTCCAATTAGAATTATGTTGTCAAGTTCCACAAAAACCTACAAATGGACTTTCAATGAAATTGTATTTAATTTATAGATCAAATTGGGAAGAATTGACATCTTTATGTTAATCAGCTTTCCTATCAATAAATAGTATTTTTTCCATTCATTTATGGTTTTTAAATATCTCTTAATATTATTTTCCTGGTCTTCAATATTATTTTAACCAGCATTTTATGAGGATCTTTATTTTGACAAATAAGTATGCAGTATTATTTTTAGATTTATTCCTGAATACTTGATAATTTTTAATGCTATTATGAATGATACCTTCCCTTCAATTGTATTTTCTAGTTATTTGCTGTTAGTATATAGAAATGCAACTGACTTTTGAGTATTACTTTTATATCCAGGCACCTTGATTGACTTTCTAGGCTTTTGTCATTTTGGTCTTTAATAATCCTAAACTTGCTGCTCTTGAATAGATTTAAGCCTTCCCCCGCCCCTTTTTTTTTCTGTTTGACCCTCTCTAGGTCCTTTTAATCTGAGGTTTCTCAGTTCTTCTTTTGTTATTTTAAATTTCATGTTATGTATTTCTATTATTTTACAAAGCATTTTCCTATTTATACCTATTTATCCCTATTTATACCTCTGTCTTTCTGATAACTTTTATTATTCAGTGCTTAGAATTTTCACCTCTAAAATTTCTATCTCCTAACTTGCTTTGCGTATTTTCTATTTCTTTCCTTTTCCTGTTTGGGATTTTTTATTTTTAATTTCATTTTCTAGTTTGTGAAGTCATTTCTCAATTGTAACCATCCTGTTATTTATCCATCTATTGTGTTCTTTAGTTTAAACATTGTATGTTCATGACTAATATTTCTACTTGGTTCCTTTTTAATGAGATCTTTAAATGGCCAGCTATTTTGGCTGGGGTTCATTTTTTCCTTGGGGTATTGGCTACTATGTCAGGCAATAATTATGAGGGTGGGCCAGACACTAGACCAGGAAAATTCCAAAAGGCTCAGGGGATGGCCAGTGAATAAACCTTAAGGTGGAGAGAGCTTCAGGCACCAGGAAACCACAATTCCCTATCCATTAACTATAGAAGACCTGGGGCCTATGGTCCATGACACTTTTAAGGGCCCACAAAAATGTGTTATTTCTAATGTGTCTCAGGTGGTAAAGAATCTACCTGCAATGTGGGAGACCTGAGTTCAATCCCTGGATCAGGAAGATCCCCTGGAGAAGGGCATAGCAACCCATTCCAGTATCCTTTCCTGGGAAATCCCAGGACAGAGGAGCCTGACAGGCTACAGTCCATGGGGTCACAAAGAGTCAGACATGACTGAGCGACTAACACTTTCACAGACTTTAACATAAAGAAAAAAAAGAATACAATAATAATGACTGTAATATTGAATCTGGTCTGGATTATATTAATCTTTATATTAATGTGGTCATCAAATAATTTTTACTATATTTTATGAAGGAAGGGTACCCAGGACCCAAAAGTCTTAATGCAGCTCCATCTCCAATCTGTAAAACATAGTTAATCACTGTTTATTCTACAAAACAATTCTCAGGTGAGCCCTGACTTTCACTTTCTCCTCCAGCCCCAGAGCCAGAAGTGCATTAGGAAGAAACACATTAGGAAGAAACACATTAGGAAGAAACACATTAGACCAGCTCTGGGTTGGAAGGAGATGGGATGAGAAAGAAGGCCAGCTGGTCGACACCTGGTTTTATCAGCTCCTTCAAGCCCATGGCTCCTGCTTTGCCCTGATTTCCCCCCTGGGGTACAGGGACAGGGAAAGACCCTGTCTGACTCAAGGAAATGGTGGTGGAGAAGCCATAGCAAACAGCCAACCATTCTGGTTCTGTTTGGTCCTCCCAGGGAGTGCCAGAAGCCAGAGTGCGTGTAGCCTCAGGCCTAAGTCACCACCAGACACAACAAATAAAAATAGCTCCTATCATCCCAGGGGGTTGTCACTGTTTTCTGTCTCACAGTTCCTCCTGGGTTGATCTTGGAGGAAGAGAATCAGCAGTGGTAACACACAAATATTACTTTGTCACTCAGCTGGCCGAAGATCACTCAGTGGTTTCTCATTGGGCTTCTGGATTCCTAACTTGACTCCTTTAGGAGAAGAGAGAATTAATTACAACCTCCATGTCCACCCTCTGCCTAGATCTCCTCTGAGAAGAGTTACCCATCTGAATGCCTAAAGTGGAGAACTACTGATTTAGCTGCATAGAGAAGAGGGCAGAGGTGCTGTGCATTCATGGGTTGTGTGTGCCTGCTTTTGGGTCTTTTCCCCATCCAGCTGGGTAGGGAAGTTGACTTCCAGTTGGCCATATCTTACTCTACAGTTCTGGGTGATTTGCTCCCCTCGGTCCTTGACTTCATCCATACAGCCCCAGAAGACAGAGTTGGTGAGCTTACAAACTTTGGATTTGGGTGTGGGGAGAAGTAAAAAGCCTTTTTCAGTTTAGAGTCTAAGTTTCAGGCTTCAATCCAGCTTTTTTGATTTGTTTTTCCAGCACTATTGATGATTACTAGTTGTACATATTTAAAGTGTACAATTTGATGGTTTTATATACATATACTTAGTGAAATATCCACAACAATCAAACTAATTAACATACCCATCACCCATTTGGTTACCATTTTTTGTGGTGAGAACCCTTAAAATTTACCCTCAGTAATTTCAAGTATACAGCACAATGTTAACTATAGTCACAATGTTGTACATTAGAGCTCTAGAATTTACTCATCTTGCATAACTAAATTTTGTACTCCTTGACCAGCATCTCCGCATTTCCTTTGTCCCCTAGGCCCTCTGGCCACCATTCTACTCGTTCTATGACTTGGACGATTTAGATTCCACACATAAGTGAGATCACGCAATATTTGTCTTTTTGCATCTGGCTTGTTTCACTTGAGAGCTTCCCTGGTAGCTCAAGATGGTAAAGCATCTGCCCGTAATGTGGGAGACCCGGGTTCGTTCCCTGGGTTGGGAAGATCCTGTGGAGAAGGAAATGGTAACCTGCTCCAGTACTCTTGCCTGGAAAAGTCCATGGACTGAGGAGCCTGATAGGCTACAGTCCACGGGGTCGCAAAGAGTCAGACACGGCTGAGTGACTTCACTTCACTTTCACTGTTTCACTTAACATAATGTCCTCCAGGGCCATTCATGTTGTTGCAAATGGCAGGATTTCATTCTTTTTTAAGACTGAATACCATTCCATCATATATGTATGTATGTATATATATATAGGTACTTTGCTTTCTTTGTCCATTCATCAACTAGTGTACATTCAAGTTGTTTCCATATCTAGGTTACTGAAAATAATGCTACAGTGAACTTGGGGATGCCTGTATCTCTGAGATCCTGAATCCATTTCATTTGGATATATATTTCTGGGTATACTCCAGAAGTGGAATTGCTGGATCACATGATTGTTCTATTTTTAATTTTTTAAGGAACTTCCATACTGTTTTTCATAGTGGCTACACCAGTTTACAGTCCCCAAATTTGTATGCCAGGGTTTCCTTTTCTCCACCTCATCACTAACACTTGTCATCTTTCATCTTTCTGATAACAGGCATCCTAACAGGAGTGAGGTGATCTCTCCTATGGTTTTGATTTGTGTTTCCTTAATGATTAGTGAAGTGTACACTTTTTCAAATACCTGTTGGCCATCTGTATGTCATCTTTGGAAAAGTCTGTTCAGACTCTTTGCCTACTTGTTCTCAGTGTCTTAGAATATGCTGCATTTTATAACTTCTCTAGGAGAAACCATTTATGGATTCTATTAAATAGCTTTAATTAAATGAACTTTCAAAAAATTCAACTGAGCCTTTGTTCTTCACTGGTATAGCTTATATTTGTCATTTTAATTCTTGTTTGGCTCTTGTTCTTTCCAATGGGAACTTTCTGGAGCTAAAAGGAGGAGAGGAGAAATGATAAACAGGGTTGAATTCTGATTTTCCAGGATTCCTGACCACAGCGTCGTCAGATACCAATAGCACCTCTTTGCTCTTGATGGTGAAGGTTGACCAGCCCAGTCTGCTCCCTATTTCACTACAGCTTGTGGTGTTCCTAACATACTGCTCCTATAGAGTATTCCTCAAATTTAGCAGGGTGCCTGACACTTGGCATATATGTGGAATGTGTGTGTGTGTGTGTATGTGTGTGTGTGTGCATGTTAGCAGCTCAGTCTTGCCCAACTTTTTGCGATCCCATGGACTGTAGCCCGCCAGGCTCCACTGTCCATGGGCTTCTCCAGGCAAGAATACTAGAGTAGGTTGCCATTCCCTTCTCCAAGGGATCTTCCCAACCCAGAGATCAAACCTGGGTCTCCCCCACTGCAGACAGATTCTTTAACATCTGAGCCACCAGGGAAGCCAACAGATAAAAATTAAACATGTATTGTCACCCCCATTTCCTGGATGTAACTCAAGAGAAGCTAAGTGATTTACCCAAAGTCACACAGATGTCAGATGACATCAGGTTGGCCTGATTCGCAGTCCCTCCTCTCTACAGGGACAGGCAGAGAGCTGCCTCCCTTGGCACGGCCCCATTTGCACCCCAAGAAGGAAACTTAGGCTCATAGAGGTTACTCACCCCAGTGCTGACAGCTTGCTCAGCTCGTCCACTTATCTGTCATCTATCTTCCTTACCAGTGGAGATACTGTGGGCATAGTTCTTCTTAAATTAAGCATAAGCTGAAATCATTTATTTAAAGCCTTTTACCTGTCCATTACCCCAGGGCAGTTTTTTATGAAGTGATTTCTCACATTTTCCAAGTGACGCAGTTAGATGGCTGATGTGCCAGGGAAAGTTTGAGAAAGGGGGGAGAGAGAGAGAGACAGGGTGCTCAGAAAGGGCAACCGGGTAACTGAAAAGGAGAGCCCAGTACACAAGGCTTGTGGGTAGAGAGAGTGTCCAAGCCCATGGTGAAGGCCTTCTGTCCCCAAAGAGCCCCTGGGAGCTAGCCAACGTGCCCTCATTAGAGAGTATGCCCTTTTGAGCTTTTCCCTTTTGAGCGCTGATTTCCCACAAGAGAAAAAGCAGCTGCTCTTTGCTATGGCAGGAGGGCCTCAGGGCACAAGGCAGGTCCTGAATTCTCAGAGTCCTGGGAAGTGAGCTGGAAAAGCCTAGAAAGGAGAAGGAAGATGAAGGTAACACCAGAGGCCAGACTGCATTCATCAGAGTGTTAAGGAGGCTGGGTCCCTATGAGGGAGAAAGCCTCCCCAGAGTGGGATTCAAGGCCTGAGATAGTGACAGGGCCCAAAGAACCAAAAAAGAAATGGCCAAGACCTCAGTACCACTGCTATCAAAACTTTGAGAAACCACACAGAAGAGCGAGGAGGATTTGTGAACAGAGGCAAGGGGGTTGGAATGAAGAACTGGGCTGGCTATCACTGTACTCTCTGGCCTCAGAGTCCCCTGTGTCAGATGTGGTTTTGATCTGACTGCTCTCAGGCTCTTCAGGTCCTGGGTAGGATCTTCTGCCTGGGTTGAAGCTTCCTGATGATGACTGACTTGACCCCCAACAATACCCATTACACTACCAGGCATGGATCATACACAGAGGCCCTGAGGCCCAGACTCTGCCAGGGTCTCAGTGTAGACAAGACTTTTTCTTTTACACCCCAGAGTTTGGAGTAGGCTGGCCACTCCAGCAAGATCAAGATCGTTAGCTTTGAATTAGGACACCTGGGCCCTAATACCAGCTTCCTGTGTGACCTCAGTCAAGTTAACATTTCTAGGCCTTAACTGTAAAATGAGGAAAATAGTATTTACTTTTGCAACCCCATGGAAGTGAAGTGAAGTGAAGTGAAATGAAGTCACTCAGTCATGTCCGATGCTTTGCGACCCCATGGACTGTAGCCTATCAAGTTCCACCATCAATGGGATTTTCCCAGGAAGAATACTGGGGTGGGTTGCCACTTCCTTCTCCAGGAGATCTTCCCAACCGAGGGATTAAACCCAGGTCTCCTGTATTATAGGCAGATGCTTTACCGTCTGAGCCATGGAGGTTGAGATATTTGAATAGCATGTAACTGTGAAGGGACTTGAAAGACTAAAAAGAGAAGGCATTGTGATCAGTACTGATATGACTATACAGCTGTGAAGAAAAGACCATATTACCTCAGAAGAACAGGCACTCAGTTTTGTGAATGAAGAGGTGTTTTCTGTATATCAATTTAGAAGTATACCATTTCCTTTCAAGAAAGAGATCATTGCAGACTGGCCATACAAGATACTGGTCAGAAATACTGTCCACTGCAGGGAAGCCTAGGTACTCATCCTGAGAGTTTCCCATCTAAGGGGTCATCAGGCTTGGTGCCATGTGATAATCCATGTAGCAACCCTAGGCTGGCATAGTAGTAAGTATAAATTTCTGCCCCACAGAGGTGCAATGCACAACACATGTAAGTCTATCTCCCATCTTTAAATTCTTCCCTCCAGCCCACAACTGTGCTCAGCCATGGCCTCATTCTTCTGCTCTACTTTATTTCAAAACACCTTGAAAGAGCTGTCTAAACTTGCTGTCTCCTGTAAGGAGGAGATCTTGTCCTCTCATCAAAATAGGTATACAGAATACATATCTCAACCTAATAAAGGCCATTTATGACAAACCCGTGGCTAACATCATATTCAATGATGAAAAACCTCGAGGTTTTCCTTCAAAATCAAGACAGAGGGGCCCACTCTGGCCACTTCTAGTTAACATAATATTGGAAGTCCTAGCTATAAAAATCAGATAAGAAAGAGAAATGAAAGGCATTCAAAATGGGAAGAAGTAAACCTGTAATAATTTGCTGATGATATGATAGTTTATACAGAAAGCCCTGAAGTCTCCACCAAAAACAACAAAACAAAACAATTAGAATTAATAAATGAAATCAGGAAAGATGTAGGAACAAGATTAATACACAGATATCTGTTGCTTTTCTATACACTAATAATGAACTACCAGAGAAAGAAAGCAGAAAACAATCTCATTTAAAATCACATTAAAAAGAGTAAAATACCTAGGAATAAACTCCTTATCTCTTAAACTCATTCCAGTTAGACTGTTGCTTCCCCCTCTTGAAGAAACCACCAGTGGCCACTGTGTTGCAAAATGTATGGTCAGTTCGCAGTCCTCATCTTCCTCCACCTCCCAACAGCTTGTGACACAGTGGATCATTCTTCCTGAGGTATTTCTCCTTTTGATGTCCAAAACCATTCTTTCTTGGTTCATCTCCAGATTCACTGGTTGCTCCTTCTAGATCTCTTTTGTAGGATCTGCTTCATTTTCTTGATCTTTGAATGTTGAAAGATCCCAGGGTTTAACTCTCAGTGTTTCCTCTTCACCCTCTATATTCAGTCCCATAATCAACCATGGGCTCATTCAGTCCCATAATCAACCATGAATATACTGATAATCCCAAATATATACTTCAGTCCACACCTTCCCCCTAAAGTAAAAGTGAACATCGCTCAGTCACATCCAACTCTTTGCGACCCCATGAACTATGCAGTCCATGGACTTCTCCAGGCCAGAATACTGGAGTGGGTAGCCTTTCCCTTCTCCAGGGGATCTTCCCAACCCAGGGATCGAACCCAGGTCTCCCGCACTGCAGGCGGATTCTTTACCAACTGAGCCACCAGGGAAGCCCATCCCCCTAAATGCTACTCATATATTCAATCCCCATCCAAAATATGCACTTGGATAGCATCCACACTAAATATGTTCAAAACCAAACTTCTGACATTCTTTCATTCCCTCTCTTGAGTATTTTTCTACCCTAGCAACTTTATTCTTTCAGTTACTCAAGTTAAAACCTTGCAGTCATCCTTGGTTCTTCTCTCCGTCTCGTCTGTACCTATAATCTATCATCAACTCTTGACAACTCTACCTGGCCACGTTGTACCCATCACAGCCAGAACCCTGACCCAGGTCACTCAGAGACCTGCAGCAGCCACCCCATTGCCCTCCTTGCTGCATCCCTGTCCCCACCCCCCACTCCCTTGCAAACACACTTCACTGTCTCCCCAGTCCAGGAACTTTGTATTGTAAATACTCGTTCCATTGCCTGGAAAACTCTTCTCTTGCTGTCTTCAGATCTCACCTTGAAGTTCACCTTGTCAGAGAGGTCCTCCCTTACTGCTCTATGAAACTTGGCACCACCTCCCACTCTCTCTCCCTTTAAGCGCTTTATTCGTCTCTGCACGTAGCACTATCTGACATTTGATACATATATATGTGTATGTGTTGTGGGAATGTGTGTTTAATTTTTTTGTTGTTGTCTTCCTCCACTAAAATGTAAACACCCTGAACACAGGGACTTTGTGTATTTTGCCTACTGCTATATCTCTGGTGCCTAGAAAGAGTCTGGTACAAAGTAGGTATTTAATAAATATTTGTCAAATTAACGAGTTAGAAAAGGGTTAGAACCAATTAGATTCCTTCCTGGAAGTCTGCCCTGGAAAGGCTGGGAAAGTCAATATAGTCAATGGACAGAGAATGGCTCAGTCATTGTCATGATGGAGTTTGACAGGAGGAGCTTTAGCATCCTTGCTAAGGAGATGCTTAAATGACCATGTCACTACAGCTGTGTTGTATCCTAAACAATGAAATATTTTCCAATGGATGGTTCAGGCTCCTGAGATTTGACTGTTTTGTACATTTGAGGTCGTTTCCTGCTAGGATTTTTGAAAAGCCTAAATGTGTCTCCTCTCTTTGCAAATAGAAGGGACTAACATACAGAGAAGGAAATGGCAACCCACTCCAGTGTTCTTGCCTGGAGAATCCCAGGGAAGGGGGAGCCTGGTGGGCTGCTGTCTATGGGGTTGCACAGAGTCAGACATGACTAAAGCAACTTAGCAGCAGCAGCAACATACAGAGGGGGCTTCCCTGGTGGTTTGGTGTTAAAGAATCTGCCTGCAATGCAAGAGAGTTGGTTCAATCCCTGGGTCAGGAAGATCCCCTGGAGAAGGAAATGGCTCCCCATTCCAGTATTCTTGCCTGGGAAATCCCATGGACAGAGGAGCCTGGCTGGCCAAAAGAGTTGAACATGACTTAGTGACCAAACAACAGAAGACACAGAGAGGTATAGACCCATCCTCATGACAAGTCTAAAAATTCAGTATTAAGTTTAAAATTACTTGCCTGCTTGATTTCTTGACCAACCTCAAATTATACCAGGTTTCAAGGAATCAGAAACAACTTGATAATGTTGTCTCAAAATGTTTATGCTGCAGATAGCATTCATTTCAAATACATTTTTCTCTGCATCTCTGATCATATCCTATGGCTTTTGCCCTAACAATGGAATGATTGCATCCTAAGGCTACAAATCCCAATTATGCCCAAGTGTAAAACAGATGTTTGGTTTTTTTTTCCCCCCATCTTGAAATATTCCTCAGAAAAGAAGGTATTGCTTATTGTCAGGTGCTTATGAATACTTTTATTAGCAGCACTCTTTAAATTATTTTTAACAGCAAACAGTCATTGGAAGAAGATCCCTAAGTCTCCTGCTTCTCAAGCCTGGTTGGAGACTTCGTGGAGTTTAAGAAAATCCCGATGATTGGTCCCACCTGAGACCGATCCTAACAGAATCTTGGGATGGGGTGGTGCTGGGCATTGGTCTTTTTTAAAGCTTCCCAGTTGTTTCTGTGAGCAGCTAGGGCTGAGTGTCTCTGCCCTTGAAATGACCTCAATCCTTGCTAATTTTGTATACTTATGAACGTCACCACTCAGAGTCAGTGTCCAAGGAGCTGAAAAAACTGAAGTTGGCTTTTGTCGTTTTTCTTGGGGGCATGTCTCTTCTTATCCACCCATGCTCAGGAAACTAGCACGTTCAGTCACACTGAGGTGTCATTGACTGATAGCAATCAAGTGTTTGTTAGTCTGTAGGCAGGACAGCCCTTGTGAGTTGGGGGCCTTCTGTATCCACCCAGGTAGTGGTTGCCTCTTGTAAGTCTGGATTACTGAGGAGTACTCGAGGCCCTCCAGTCAGAAAAACAGGGCATTTCAGGGCCATAACCAGCTTTGGGCCTGGGAGCAGGGCAGTGTCCCTTTAATTTGCTGCTGGAATTGGGCAGCAGCTGAGATCAGGACCTTTTGAAATATTTATCTGCTTGTTATTTATCTGGGCAGTGTGCGGGGGAGAGGAGAGGTCCTGGGAACTATGCCCAGAGCCAGAAAGAGCACAGGGAAAACTTCGCTAAATTTGTTTAAATAACTTTTACTGTACTTTTTTAAATTATAAAAGTAACAAATGCTTACTAAAGGAAACTTGGATATGCAATAAAGTATAGAGAAGAAAATAAATAACCCATAACCCCAGAGCTATGCAGAGTTAAGAGTTTGGCGTATGTCCATCTAGACCTCTTTTTTAAGCACATACACGTGCACTGTGTGTAATTATATATAGTGTTGCATCCTGTTCTCTTTCCTTTAACATTATATCATGAGCACATTTCTGTGTCATCAAAAATTCTTTCAAGACATAATTTGGAATAGATCCATAACATTCCTTCATTGGCTGTCCACAATTTATTTAACTGATGTCCCATTGTTGGATATTTAGGTTATTTCCAAGTTTTCATCTTAATGAAGAATAATGAGGCTAGCAACTGTCCACAGATCTGCTCACACTTCTGATAAATTTTTAGTGTTATCTTTGACCAGGAAGTCAACACGGTATGGAGAAAAGCACAGGATTTTTTTCTTTTCTTTTTCTTTATTATTGAAGACAAATATACATAACATAAAAGTACTTTTATGGAGTACTCTACACATAGGAGTACTAGACACAAATTTTAATTCTTGTATGCCTCGAGTACATAAACACAAATTTACATAGCCATTTTAACCATTTCAAAGTGTGGAATTCAGTGGGTTTTAGTACAGGCACATGTTGTGTGGCTATCACTGCTACCTAATTCCAGAATATTCTCAACCGTCTGTACCCATTACTCAGCCACTTCCCATCCCCACTCCTCCCAATCTCTACAACCACTAATCTGCTTTCTGCCCGTATGGATTAAAGCACACTATCCTAGTACTCAGGAATGCCATGATTCAAACCCTGATTCACCCACTGACTAGCCTTGAGACTGTAAGGAGTTTACTTACTCTTGTTCATCCTCAGAATCAGGCCTCAGACCAGGCATCTGATTACAGCTGTACCATTCTCTCTTTTGGTATTCCCAAGATACCTGCAGAAGTGCTAAATAAACCAAAGACAGCACTGTCAAAATATCCCTCCACAGATGACCTATTAGTTACAAGGGGAAAAGGTAACCTTACAGTGGAGAAACCTGGCTGAAACCACCTTAACTACATGGTCAAGCTTGGCATCACTAAGCGTGGGGCAGACTGACATCATGTGCCTGTTGATGTGATACAGTGAAAAGGGCATCCAGTGGCATCCAGGTAGGATTCTTGCCCAAAATGTCTGACCTTCCACTCGCAGGATACATAATCAGACAAACCCAGAGACAATCTCTAAACAGCTGACCTTGGATCCTTCTACACTGTCCTGTCATGAACAGAAAAGGCAGGGGACTTGTTGACTAAAGGACACTGAAAATGTGTGTGAGTCTGGATTAGACTGTGGATTAAAAAAAAAAAAAGAGTCATAAAGGATATTATGATAACTGGGGAAGTTTGAATATGGACCATATGTTAGATAATATTATATCATATGTAATTTCTTGAATATGAAATCATATTATGGTTATATAGGAATATATCCTGTTCTTAGAAGATTCCTGCTGTAGTATTTAGGGTTGAAGGATCATATGGTTGCAATTTACTCTCAAACATTTAGTAAATTAGAAAGTGTGAATGTATGTAAAGTGAAAGAAAGCAAAATAAAACAAATGTAAAGTGCTAGCAACAGGTGGGTCTACACACTTGGTGGGTCTTGGTGAAGCATTCATCTTATTCTTCTCTCAGCTTTCCTGGATTTAGAACTTTTCTTTCTTTTTTTTTCTATTTAAAATTTTTATTTTTACTTTATTTTGCTTTACAATACTGTATTTGTTTTGCCATACATTGACATGAATCCACCACGGGTGTACATGAGTTCTTAATCCTGAACCCCCCTCCCACCTCCCACCCCATATCATCTCTCTGGATCTTCCCCGTGCACCAGCCCCAAACATCCTGTATTCTGTATCGAACATAGACTGGCGATTCGTTTCTTACATGATAGTATACATGTTTCAATGCCATTCTCCCAAATCATCCCACCCTTTCCCTCCCCCACAGAGTCCAAAAGTCCATTCTATACATCTGTGTCTCTTTTGCTGTCTCGCATACAAGGTTATCATTACCATCTTTCTAAATTCCATATATATGTGTTAGTATACTGTATTGGTGTTTTTCTTTCTGGCTTACTTCACTCTGTATAATCGGCTCCAGTTTCATCCACCTCATTAGAACTGATTCAAATGTATTCTTTTTAATGGCTGACTAATACTCCATTGTGTATATGTACCACAGCTTTCTTATCCATTCATCTGCTGATGGACATCTAGGTTGTTTCCATGTCCTGGCTATTACAAACAGTGCTGTGATGAACATTGGGGTACAAATGTCTCTTTCAATTCTGGTTTCCTTGGTGTGTATGCCCAGCAGTGGGATTGCTGGGTCATAAGGCAGTTCTATTTGCAATTTTTTAAGGAATCCCCACACTGTTCTCCATAGTGGCTGTACTAGTTTGCATTCCCACCAACAGTGTAGGAGGGTTCCCTTTTCTCCACACCCTCTCCAGCATTTATTGCTTGTAGACTTTTGGATCACAGCCATTCTGACTGGTGTGAAATGGTACCTTATTGTGGTCTTGATTTGCATTTCTCTGATAATGAGTGATGTTGAGCATCTTTTCATGTGTTTGTTAGCCATCCGTATGTCTTCTTTGGAAAAATGTCTATTTAGTTCTTTGGCCCATTTTTTGATTGGGTCGTTTATTTTTCTGGAATTAAGCTGCAGAAATTGCTTATATATTTTTGAGATTAGTTGTTTGTCAGTTGCTTCATTTGCTATTATTGTCTCCCATTCTGAAGGCTGTCTTCTCACCTTGCTTATAGTTTCCTTTGTTGTGCAGAAGCTTTTAATTTTAATTAAATCCTATTTGTTTATTTTTGCTTTTATTTCCAGTGTTCTGGGAGGTGGATCATAGAGGATCCTGCTGTGATTTATGTCGGAGAGTGTTTTGCCTATGTTCTCCTCTATGAGTTTTATAGTTTCTGGTCTTATGTTTAGATCTTTAATCCATTTTGAGTTTATTTTTGTGTGTGGTGTTAGAAAGTGATCTAGTTTCATTCTTTTACAAGTGGTTGACCAGTTTTCCCCACACCACTTGTTAAAGAGATTGTCTTTAATCCATTGTATATTCTTGCCTCCTTTGTCAAAGATAAGGTGTCCACAGGTGTGTGGATTTATCTCTGGGCTTTCTATTTTGTTCCATTGATCTATATTTCTGTCTTTGTGCCAGTACCATACTGTCTTGATGACTGTGGCTTTGTAGTAGAGCCTGAAGTCAGGCAGGTTGATTCCTCCAGTTCCATTCTTCTTTCTCAAGATTGCTTTGGCTATTCGAGGTTTTTTGTATTTCCATACAAATTGTGAAATTATTTGTTCTAGCTCTGTGAAAAATACCTCTGATAGCTCGATAGGGATTGCATTGAATCTGTAGATTGCTTTGGGTAGTATACTCATTTTCACTATATTGATTCTTCTGATCCGTGAACATGGTCTATTTCTCCATCTATTAGTGTCCTCTTTGACTTCTTTCACCAGAGTTTTATAGTTTTCTATATATAGGTCTTTAGTTTCTTTGGGTAGATATATTCCTAAGTATTTTATTCTTTTCGTTGCAATGGTGAATGGAATTGTTACCTTAATTTCTTTTTCTGCTTTCTCATTATTAGTGTATAGGAATGCAAGGGATTTCTGTGTGTTGATTTTATATCCTGCAACTTTACTATATTCACTGATTAGCTCTAGTAATTTTCTGGTGGAGTCTTTAGGGTTTTCTACGTAGAGGATCATGTCATCTGCAAACAGTGAGAGTTTTACTTCTTCTTTTCCAATTGGATTCCTTTTATTTCTTTTTCTGCTCTGATTGCTATGACCAAAACTTCCAGAACTATGTTGAATAGTAGCGGTGAAAGTGGGCACCCTTGTCTTGTTCCTGACTTTAGGGGAAATGCTTTCAATTTTTCACCATTGAGGATAATGTTTGCTGTGGGTTTGTCATATATAGCTTTTATTATGTTGAGGTATGTTCCTTCTATTCCTGCTTTCTGGAGAGCTTTTATCATAAATGGATGTTGAATTTTGTCAAAGGCCTTCTCTGCATCTATTGAGATAATCATATGGCTTTTATTTTTCAATTTGTTAATGTGGTGAATTACATTGATTGATTTGTGGATATTGAAGAATCCTTGCATCCCTGGGATAAAGCCCACTTGGTCATGGTGTATGATCTTTTTAATGTGTTGTTGGAATTTTTCAACATAGTAAAATTAGGAAAAATAGAAAATAATTGAGTCTACCCCACAAAAATGTACATTAATGAACTTTACAGTGTTTTTAAAATTTTTAGCTAGTATTTATTTTATTTTAAAATATTTATTTATTTGGCTAAGCTGGGTCTTAGTTGCATCATGCAAAATCTTAGTTGCAGCATGTAGTAGTTCCCTGACCAGGGATGGAACCAGGGCATCCTGCAATGGGAGCACAGAATCTTAGCCACTGGACCACTAGGGAAATTCCTGGAGCCAGTATTTAAATATTGAGGAATTTCACTTAAATTTTTTACTTCCAGTTTCTTTTAGAAAACTATCAAATCTGGTCACACTAAACCCATATTCTCAACAAGGCAGCAATTGGTGCTGCTGAGTGGCTTCTTTCTACTTTAAAGGACCCCCCCCCCACTCCAAGGATGCATGCCTGGGCTCTCACACTCCCTGGCATTGACCAGGAAAGCCTCAATGATGGTGAATATGCCCACCAAGCTATATAAGGAGGCAGGAAAGGGTTCTGAACAAGAAACCCTCAGAAACTTATAGAGCTGGTTGGGTTGCCAGCACAACCAGTCAAACCAGGAGGCCCCTAACAGCATAACCATGGCCCCCCTCCCAAATAAAAGGTTCATGGAAGATGGGGACTGACCCTCCTCTTCAGACTGGAGGCCCTCTCAGGACTATGTCTTCATTAGATGAGGAGCTTTCATGTCAGCAGAGACATAGGCTTCTGCCTTATATTATTTCTAGAGAAATGAGATGGTTGGATGGCATCACTGACTCAATGGATATGAATTTGAGTAAACTCTGGGAGTTGGTGGTGGACAGGGAGGCTTGGAGTGCTACAGCCCATGGGGTCACAAAGAGTCGGACACGACTGAGCAACTGAACTTTACTGAGAAAAACAAGGGCTTGTAACCATGACGGCAGGCACCCAACTAACATTTTAGGAATCTCAACCATACCGACATCCATAATGACTACTCCTAATAAAAGTTTTGCTCAGAAGTCTGTGAATTATTGGTAGCCAACCTATCACCATGGTGCCCATCATCTTGGCCAACCAATCATAGATCAAAGCAGGCTAGGGCAAGAGCTACACCTCATGTCCCTACAGATGATTATGATTATGATACATGCCTCCCATGACATCATCATAATAGGATAATGTCCTTGACACTGGTGGAAGAGAAAGAAAACCCCAATGCTGGTCTCAGCTTCACCACTGACTCACTCTACAAGTTGGGTGAGGCTCTTACCCCTCTGAGCCTCACATGCCTCATCGATCAATTGGAGATAATTATACCTGCCTTGTCTATTTCACAAAGGTGTTGTGACAAGAGAACTAGAGAATAGGTAGGATGGTTTTGAAAAATACAGAGGACTACTGAAATGTATTAATTTACTATTTGGATAATATTCTGTAAACATTTCCCCCTAGAGACTTTGTCCTCACTCCAAGATCATCTCATTCTTTTTCTTTCTCTTTTTACCCCCATTCTCTCCTTACTCCAAACTTTTCTTTGCCCCAAACTGGAGGTTCCTAAAACTTTCAGGAATTCTGGCCTTCTTTTAAGGCTCTAGCCCCAAGATATGTACAGATGAGGCCAAGATGCTTGAGAATCAGGCCTTCCACAGGAGCAGGGATGGGCCTGCCAGGACTCTCCCATGGACTGGACACCAAGTCGGAGAATACTACATGTTTGTTGACTGAATGAATGAGTGACTCAGGGATGTAGGTGGGCCCTGCCTGAGTTAGGGAAGGAAGGAGACAAAAGAAACCAACAGTCACACTCTGCATAGCAGAATGGCATAGAGAGCAGAGAGGAAGGATCTGGATTTGGGGCTGAAGGACAGAGAGACTTTCCACTCTGTTGTGTGGAGAAGACTCTGGTTTGAGCAACTTCCCTCTCTCATACCTGCTGACCTGGGAACCAGCTGGGCATTGTAGAGTGAGTTCATTACAGTCTGTAATCAGGCTGTTAAGCCTCACACCTGCTCTGTGGCCTGATAGGCAGGGCCTCTGCAGCCACCACTCTTGAATTCCCGGGGTGCCATAAAAAGAAGTTTCACCTTAAAGGTACCCAATTTCACTCTTGGAGTTTGTTTGAAATTTATTTGGCAAGGGAAAGATGTGTACAGGAAAAAAGACTGTCAAAGCCCTCAAAGCACTCCAGGGACAAGAAAAGGGAAGAGAAATAGATGAGACCATGAGTGGCTAGCATGGGGCTGGGGTGGCACCAGGCACTGTGGGTGCTAAAAGAGGCCCTCCTTACCCAACTGCCCACCTTGCTCCCAGGTACATGGAGTTTCCTGCAACAGCAGAGAAGGGGGATAGAGCATTAGACAGTGGTCGTTTGACATCAGCTTTTTAAAGAAAGTTTTTGCTTGTGTGTAAGCACACAGCTGTGATGAGAGTAATTTTACTTTTAAGTTGTTATTTCTAAATCCTAGTCTTTTTTAATTTTTAAAGAATTTTATTGAGGTATAGTTGATTTACAATGTTGTATTATTTCCTACTGTATAGCAACGTGACTCAGTTACACGTACATATATTCTTTTTCATATTCTTTTCTATCATGGCTTGTCACAAGATACTGAATATAGTTCCCTGTGCTATACCGTAGGGCTTTGTTGTTTATCTATCGTATGTATAGTATTTTACATCTGCTAATCCCAAATACCCAATATTTCTCTCCCCCACTGCCCCTCCCTCTTGGCAACCACAAGTCACTTCTCTATGTCTGTGAATCTGTTTTTGTTTTGTAGATATGTTCATTTGTATCGTACTTTAAATTCCACGTGTCTAAATCTTAAGTGTTTCAAAACAAGTAAAGAATTGGGAAGACATAGTAGAAAATGCAGGCTATGTTGGTATGCATGCAGAATTACAAAATAAGTCCTTTACTCCTCAAATAGTTATCATTCTCCCTTCTCCACCTGACCCCTTCTGATGGAATCACGTCTCTGAGGCAACACTATAGCACCTATTCTGCTGTTCATGTGTGACAAGCATCTCTTTCTTCTTGTATTAGTTATTACCTTTATTTGACAAGTGTTTGTTTACTGAGGACTTACCATTTGCCAGGCACTGTTCTGCTGCCTAGGGATACATTATGAACAAAACAGATATAGCTTATATTCTAGTGGGAAAGGACCAGGCAAAGAAAGAAAGAAGGAAAGAAAGCATCCTATACTTATAATGTGTGTCAGATGGTGGTATGTACCCTGGAGAAATGCAAAGTTGGAAAGAAGAATAAAAATGCATGTGCATGGAGGACAGGGGCCAGGGCCAGGGGCCTCAGTGAGGATGGGTTTGAGAAAGACCTGAGGAGATTGCAGAGGGAGCCACATGGCCATTAGGAGAAAGAATAGTCCAGGCAAAGGCAACCACAAGTACAAAGCCTCCAAAGCAGGAAAAGCCAGTAGGAATATTGGGGTCCAGTGTGACTGGAGTGGAGTGGGGTAGGTTAGTAAGAGATGAGGTCAGCGTGGCCAAAGGGAACCACATTGTGCAGAGCTCCAGAGGCCATTGTAGGAACATTGGCTTTTATTTTTTAGAGGGGAAGTGCCTATATCTGACTCCATTTTAACAAGGTCCTCTGTGCCCAAGAGAGACTGTAGAGCGTAAAAGGAGAGATGACAGTCATTTGGACCAAAGTAGTTGTGTTGTAGCTGATGAGACAAGGTCAGCTGCTGGAGAAGTTCCAAAGTAAAGCCCTCAGATCTTGAGGATGAACATGGATTTGTTTTTTGTTTTTTTTTTTAAAAGAAGAAGAAGAAGAAGAATGAAGTTGAGGATGATTCCAAAGCTTTAGGGCTAGGCGACTAGAAAAAGTCCTCATCATGAAGTGAGGGGAAAAACAAGAAGGGCTGGTAAGAGTTGAGAAACAGGAGGTGTTTGGCTTCCAACCTTTAGACATCCAGGTTGGGGTGTCAGGTAGGCAGTTGGATATGTGAGTGCAGTTTTGGGAAGTGGTCCAGGCCAAAGACTTAAATTTGAGACTCATCAAATTTGTGTTTGGGTAGGTCCATCAGGGCCAGAACTACATCTTATTAATGTTTGAACCCCCATCTAACCTAGGAATGGCTTGCCTACCTGTAATAGAGACCCAGTATATATTTATATTAATAGACTATGTGGTTGTATTTGTCTATGAAAATAAAGTCAAGATTAACTGAATTGTGAAAACAGTGGCACCCCATCCTGCACATTTAATGGAAAAAGCCCAAGATCTAGAAGGAGCTGATCCAGACTTAAGTCCTGGTAATCTCAGCCAAGTGACTTAGTCTCTCCAAGCCAGTTTTCTCATTTGTAAAATGGAGGCAATCCTAGTGGCTAGTTACTCTGAAGGGTGGTTATGAAGATTAAAGCTCATGAGTATGAAATGCATAAGCATGGTACAGATGGGAGTCAGTTGCAAAAATCAGACAGGGATTGATAAAGATTGATAAAACAGGTTTGTTGCTGTTTCCCTGTTTACCTGAAGGACTTTGAATAGGGATCCCAGAAACTGAGATGGTTTCTGCCTGGCTCCATAATCCTCACTGTTGAAATTCATTTCAACACAATTAAATTAAAACCATTATGAGATACCACCACACATTAGGCTAAAACAAGACAAAAACAGAACATGTAAACATCCATAAACCCTGATTCATGCTAAGTACTGGTGAAACCTTGGAACAATTGAAACCCTCACGTATTTCTAGTGGGAATGCAAATGACACAACCACTTTGAAAAACAGTTTGGCAGTCTCTTATAAAGTTAAACATACACTTATATGATGCAAATATCCTTCTTCTGGGTATTTACTCAAGAGAAACAAAAACTTATCACATTAAAAAATCCATCTGTGGATACTCATAGCAGCTTTATTCATAATTGCCCCAAACTGGAAAAACCCAGATGTCCTGGTGAATGGACAAAGTATAAAAAGAACAAAGTATTGATTCAAACAATAATATGGATGAATCTTAAATGTATTTTATAAGTGAAAGAAGCCAGAACCAAGAGGCTCCATATGGTATGATTCTGTTTACATGACATTCCAGAAAAGGCAAAATGACAGGGGCAGAGAATAAATCAGTGGCTTCCAGAGGTTGGGAGGAGTTGGTGGCAGAAGTTGATGAGAGAATTTGGAGGTGATGGGATTGTTCTGTATCATGCGTTTGTTGTAATGGATACACTGTTCTATGCATTTTTCAAAACCCACAGCAGAGAATGTTATAAAAAATGAATTTTACAGCATCTAAATTAAGAAAAAACCAACCAGGATGTAGGGCAAAGTCAAAATGAAATACAAATTGTAACAAGTGATGTAGCAATATTCCAAATGAATGACATCAGCACACTGAAGGGAGTGGAGAAGAAAAGAACTAACCTACATAATTTTGGAAAATAGTACTTTGGCTATCATAAGCCTGAAGAAAAAATAAACTACACAAAGTAATGTGGTTAGCAAATTTGTTTCTCACGGGGGTCTGTATTAGTAATCCTGAAAATGGATATACTTTGGTCGAACAAGTAAGTAAACACATTATAGATAAGGAAAGCCTATGCTCTCACTGCCAGAGAAGAAGTTACAAACAAAGCAGGGAAAGGCCCAAATGAACTCTGTGGTGTTGGACTGGATTCAGAGGTATCAGCACAAACTCTTGTTTATTTTTGTGGTATAATACATACGACATAACATTTACATTCTTATCATTTTTAAGTGTAACATTCAGTGACATTAACTACATTTATAATGTCGTGCAACCATAACCACTATCCATTTCCAGAACTTTTGCTTCATCCCAAACAGAAATGCTGTAACATGAAATAATTCTCCGTCCCCCACTCCCTCCAGTCCCTGTTAATCTCGATTATATGGATAAGACTGTTCTAGGTGCCTCATGTTAGTGGAATCATACAGAATTTCTTCTCTGGGCCTTGTTTATTTCACTCAGCATATTGCTTTTTAAGTTCATCCTTGTTGTAGCATTTATCAGAATTTCATTTCTTTTCAAGGCTGAATCATGTTCCATTATCTGTTTATATCACATCTTGTTGATCCATTCATTTGTTGGTGGGCACTCGTGTTTTTTAAATACATGTACAAATAGATACAGAAAAAACAGAGGACAATGTGTACCCCTATATTAGTATATATACACATTTATTTCCAGTCTCTCAGCTGAGAGGGCCTAGAAGTGAGGACGCTCTAGCATCAGGGAACATACCTGATGCCCATTCTCCAGTCAAAGGAGTCAGGCCTCTTTGAAGAAACGGTTGACTTCAGGCCTGGGGCAGGGAAAATGCAAGATGAGCCTGAAGCATCTTGTGGAGTCAGAGAGCAAGGAAATGCTTTCCAAATGTTGGGAGCATGTCTGTTTTTGGTTTTGTTTTTTAAGGGTGGAGCGCATAGGAACTTCAGGTAGTACCTGAAGGAACTACCAGTAGCCAGAGCCGAGCAATTTGGGAAATTAAATAAATAAAAAAATAACGCTAGATTATCACCACATACTAGGCATGAATTTGCTCTGACTGAAATAAATAATCAAATATAAATAAATGGAGATGAAAAGATAGCCCCTCCCTTTTGGAAGAATTCCAAATAATAAATGTAGGAAGAATGAAGGAAAGAGAAAAGTCACCACTAGAAAATCACAGTAATAACTACTGCAGATGCTAACATCCACACAGATGCTAACATCAGTGGGCAAAAGTTTCAGGAGAAAGTGGATATTTGCATAAAGCGTCTGCCTGTAATGCAGGAGACCCAGGTTTGATCCCTAGCTTGGGAAAATCCCCTGGAGAAGGAAATAACAACCCACTCCAGTATTCTTGTCTGGAGAATTCTGTGGATTGAGGAGCCTGGTAGGCTACAGTCCATGGGGTCGCAAAGAGTCAGACACAACTGAGCGGCTTCACTTTGCTTCAGAGCGTCTCTCCCAAGATGTTTATCATTTACAGAGGGGAAAATCACAGCTTGACAGTGGGACAACCCCACCTAAGTAACTGGTCAATGTGAACAGTACCAGGAGTGAGATGTATGGATCTGACAGAGCCCCTTGATAGGTCACGTGGAAAAGGGCATATTGGTGTCTCTGCCAAAAATGTGTAACTAGTCTAAACATCGAAAGATCTCACGCAAACGCAAATTGTGGGAAATTCTACAAAATGTCCCTGTTATGAAAGACAAAGAAAGACAGAAACTGTCACAGAATGGACCAGGAGATGAAGGAATCAGGATGAGCAAGTGCAATGTGAGGTCCTAGACTAGATCCCAGGAGAGAAAAAGCATTTTAGTGGAAAAAGCTAGTGAAAATCCAAATAAAGTCTATAGTTCAGCTATGGGTATTGTACCCTGTTGCTATTTTAGTTTTGATAGCTCCTGGGATTGTGTGAAATAAGTAGCATTAGGAGAAACTGAGAGAAGGGAATATGGGAACTCTCTGTACTATTTTTGCAACTTTTCTGTCAGTCTGAATTTTTTTCAATGTAAAATATTTTCTTAGAGAGAAGAACTTAAAGTTCTACTGCTTTCTATATGTTTAAAAATATACCTAATGTATTAGTTCAGTTCAGTTCAGTTCAGTCGCTCAGTCGTGTCCGACTCTTTGCGACCCCATGAATCACAGCATGCCAGGCCTCCCTGTCCATCACCATCTCCCGGAGTTCACTCAGACTCACATCCATCGAGTCCGTGATGCCATCCAGCCATCTCATCCTCGGTCGTCCCCTTCTCCTCCTGCCCCCAATCCCTCCCAGCATCAGAGTCTTTTCCAATGAGTCACCTCTTCACATGAGGTGTCCAAAGTACTGGAGTTTCAGCTTTAGCATCATTCCTTCCAAAGAAATCCCAGGGCTGATCTCCTTCAGAATGGACTGGTTGGATCTCCTGGCAGTCCGAGGGACTCTCAAGAGTCTTCTCCAACACCACAATTCAAACACATCAATTCTTCGGCGCTCAGCCTTCTTCACAGTCCAACTCTCACATGCATACATGACCACAGGATAAACCATAGCCTTGACTAGACGGACCTTAGTCGGCAAAGTAATGTCTCTGCTCTTGAATATACTATCTAGGTTGGTCATAACTTTTCTTCCAAGGAGTAAGTGTCTTTTAATTTCATGGCTGCAGTCACCATCTGCAGTGATTTTGGAGCCCCAAAAAATAAAGTCTGACACTGTTTCTACTGTTTCCCCATCTATTTCCCATGAAGTGATGGGACCAGATGCCATGATCTTAGTTTTCTGAATGTTGGGCTTTAAGCCAACTTTTTCGCTCTCCTCTTTGACTTTCATCAAGAGGCTTTTTAGTTCCTCTTCACTTTCTTCCATAAGGGTGGTATTATCTGCATGTCTGAGATTATTGATATTTCCCCTGGCAATCTTGATTCCAGCTTGTGTTTCTTCCAGTCCAGCGTTCCTCATGATGTACTCTGCATAGAAGTTAAATAAGCATTAGTAGAGTGATACAAATGTATTAGTATAAATGAATGCTGATAGACACATTAGTGGTGTGTAGTATGCCAACTTATTTAACAGATTGGAATTTGTGGTTAAAGAGATATGAAGACGACTGTTCTTCAACCTGAGGCAAAGAGATGGCGGATACCTAGAGTAGTCAAAACCACAGAGAGATAAAGTAGAATGGTGGTTGCCAGGGGTAGAAGGAGGGAGATGGGGAGTTTAATGGGTTCAGAGGTTCCGCTATGCAAAATGAAAAGAGTTCCGGAAATGATGGTATGATCATGATGCTGCTGATGGTCACACAAAAACCTGAATGTACTTCATGCCACCAAACCAGATGCTTAAAAATGGTAGATAGTACATTTTACATAATGTATATTTGCCACACTCAAAACCAAAACAAGGACTGCAGAGTTTATCATTCAGTTCTGCAATGTCTTGTTCCTACATATTTCTTGCAAGTTAGGCTCCTCTTCCCAGCACGGCTTCACGTGATCAGCATCTGGAACACAGCTTGTTTTGAGAGACAGAACCACGGGACTGGGTATTAGTTTAGGCTTAATCCACAGATAGGGATGGACAGCTGGGAAAGGTCAGAGTGCAGAAAGGAAAATTCTGTTCACTTGGGGAGAACTATTAACAAGGTTCCATTGAACGTTATCTTAATCTCTCAGAGACAAGACAAGCCTGCCCTCATATCCCTGAGGCCTGGTTCCTCGGGGCTCAGGAGTAACTTGGGATATGCACACTCATCTTCCATCCCCACCTCCCTGAGGGGCTGGCCCAGTTACTCGGGTCCCTTGGTTCTATGGAATCTTCTCACAGGGTTCATGCTCACCCCATCTGTATCTACATACACACCTATCTGTATAGGCAAGGTTATGCTGTGGTAATAAACAGTGGTTTATTAAACCTCAGTGGTTTAAGACATCAGATGTTTATTTCTTGCTCATTCTGTGAATTTAGCACAGGTTGACTGGGGCTCTTCTCTGTGTCATGGGCCCTCTGGGATCCAGGCTGATACCACAGTCACTATTGGGAACTCTATGGTGACCACGGATGCTGACTCTTACAGCCTTTGCCTGGAAATGATCCAAGTCACTTCTGCTCATTTCTTTGTCTAAAGCATATGGGATGGCCCAGCATTACTTTAAAATCCTCCTTCAGGGATGAATAATTTAGTTTATCACACTCACCAAGCCCCCCAGCACTTCCCTCACCTCTAGAGGAAGAGAACCCCATCCCAGCTCTATACACTGTACCCCACTGAAAGAACCCTTAGTGCTTCTACTTTCTGCAGCTGAGACCACAAAGACCAATTAAAGGAGCTTGTTTGGGGCTTGAGATTGGTCCCCTCCATGCCTGTTCATTTCCTATCCCATTCCCACAATCCAGGCTGCGTCTGTCCAGATGCCTGCAAGGGTCCCACCCTCTCCTTCTGAGAGCAGATTCATGGTCATTGATGAGGAGTACATATGACTTGCCTACAGGGGCCACAGTGTGACTCACTGGCTTCCCAGAAGCTAATCAGCCAACTGGTGATCGGTGATGTACCAGCCTATTTTCCCCTCTTCCCCTACTGGGAATCAGTGGCCATAATCCTGGAAGATAAGGAGAATTCCTATCACTTGTTTGTACTTTAAAGAGCAATAGTCCCACTGAGTTTTGTAAAGTAATGTAATTTTGTAATAATGTAATGCAATTTTTATTTAAGATTGGTCCCTTAGGAACAGATAAAGAAAGATGTGGGAGGGTGTAGTGAGAGTGCATCCGTGTGTGGGCCTTGTTTCTGTGGCTTAGCTTGATTTCACCTTAAGATAATTTAACATTACTTTCTATACAAATTCACAGCATTCCTAAAATAGCCAATTCCCACTGTGCGTTTAAACTACTTATTGTTTTCCAAAAATCTGATTTAACACTCAACTTTTCGGAAGCATTGTCTCTTTATAAAGCAAAGCCTTGCTGTGCTTATGTTTCTCAGCAAATTCCTAGAACTAGAGACAATATGGAAATGGAGGGTCTTGGATACAACAATCGGAATATTTGTGACTCACCCAAAACTTGCTTCCCTTTCCAGATGGGGAATTTCTAGTAGGGAGGAAACAGATTCGTTCATTTGTTTAATAAATACTGTTTCACTGAGTAGCTTCTAAGAGCTGAATACTCAAGTAGTGCAGAAGATGCAAGGAGAGGTTAGCACCTTTTACTCCCTGTCAAGAGTTTACAATGCTGCCATAACATCATATTCATTTGCTTGACATTCTCTGGTGTATCTTTCTGCCGAAAGACCAGGAGACATTTCTCCCCACAGAGGTCAGGCCTCTGGCCCTGCCCCACATGCCCCTGGCTGAAACCGCCTCATGGCCAACTTCAGGCTTACTCTAGCAGACAAATCCCTGGGTGCATAAAAGCTGCAGTTGCTGCTCCAGCCCTGCAAACAATCCCTTCTCTTTCCCTCCCTGGCACACCTCCCCACAGAAGTCATCCTTAAAAGATACAACTCCCTTAACCTACCCTGTGGCCTCTGGGACCCAGCCTTGGCCCCAGAAGAGGCAAATCCATTTGACACATGGCGCATTGGAGCCTGTGGGCTTCTCTATTGCTTAAGTTAATCCTTTGTTATTGTTTGGCATTAATGTCTTATTAAATCAAGATGGACCGTAATGGCCTGTGAGTGCTGGTATAGGTAATGTCTTCGCAGAGCTGAGCAGAATCATGTTCTGGGTACACAAGCCATTACCTTGGTTTGCCTGGGCATGGTGGTGGCCATGGTAGCTCAGAGCAGCTGTCAGGACCTGGGAGCTCTGATCAGATGTGCTGTCAGGCAGGTGGGACTATTGTGACGAAGGAAAGCTACTACAAAGAACAGTCCCCTCTCAAGGGTGAAAGCACTTGTTGCCCCAAAGGGCAGACAACTCTAATTCTCACAGGGAAGATCAATACTCCGGAATTTCTCTAAACTTGACCTGCCATTTGGTTTCAAGATCATGTGTGTCAAACAGTTTCGCAAAGTGGTTGGGAAAACTACCATGACTTCTTGGAGGTTGACATAAGGGCCAAAGCTTTTGAAAGGACCCTTGGGGAGAAGGTTATCTTAGAATGCTAGTGGCAGTGTGCACACGAGCAGGGTCTGGTCCAGCAGAAAGCAGTTGTGACAGGGCCAGAGGTGCAGGTGAGGCAAATTAGCCAACTTGGGACTTTTCTAGGATGGTTTTTTTCTCTCCCTGGTAGATTATTCCTCCCAGCATAAACACGCCTGTGGTTCATTTGGAATTTTAAGGGATGCTCTAACAAGTGTAGTCTCCTGCCTCTGCAGTAGGAGGTCATTTATTCTGTATGAGCTTTTTGTTTGTTTCCATGCTTTTCCATTGATCAGGGCCACCCTTTATTTGCTCACCTTCTTTAGACTGTTCCCCTGCAGAAATGTTACTCCTTCCTCCGTTTCTGCACCTTGTTCGTGTCTGCATTCCGACAGACAGCATAGTATAGTAGTGGGAAGCATAGAAGGCAGGACCTTGAACCCCTTGTCTGTCCCGGACCCAAGCATGGTGCCTGTTATAAGTGGATGCTCACAAAACGTGGCAGAATTAAATCGAATGCTCTGACCCTGTTCTGCTCAGGAGACTTTTTGTCCTCCCTCAACTCCTTTCCAACTTCTTCAGCCAATTCTTAACCAAAATGCTTTATCCTGCATCTCAACCCTCTTTCCTTAGAAATAAATGACTAGTTCTCTGCATCCTCCTGGCTTTCATGGAGAGTAATTTGATGAGTACTCCTGTAAATAAGTCCTGAAATTTCTGAGTCCAATGTGGGTCGCAAATTAAATAATTCTAGGAGGTCACTCTATCTTTAACCAACCCAGCTGACCAGGAAATAAATAGCTCTGAGTGATTTAATAGCTTGGTTTATCTTAAGCCATCATTTCCATGGCTAGTGGATTGATCACTTAACAATCTTTTGGAATTTCAGAGTACTCTGAAAGCATCATTCACATTGCATAGACCTGGTCAATCAGACAATAGGAGACTGTATGGGAGGAACCAGGGCATTTAACCTAGAGAAAGTAAGATGGGTCTATAAATATGGGAATGGATGCCTTGTGGATAAAGGCCAGATTTAGTACACCCCAGAGAGCAGAATTTTGTCTGGTGGATGGAGGTAGTGAGTGTCCAGCCACTGGGGAAGTTTGAGGGAAGGCTACAAATGCATCAGTCAGATGAGGTTTTTGAGTCCTCATGAGGGCTGGCTACCAAGTCACTTCGCATCTGTTATGGACTGAATCTTTATGTCCCCCCAAATTCCTATGTGGATGCCCTAATTTCCAATGTGATAGGAGGTAAGGCC
The DNA here is from genome assembly GCF_014754425.2 of Oryx dammah. NCBI lineage: Eukaryota > Metazoa > Chordata > Mammalia > Artiodactyla > Bovidae > Oryx > Oryx dammah. Next base: position 28,104,227 of record NW_024070209.1, read on the forward strand.
TTTGGGAGGTAATTAGGTTTAGAGCAGTCATGATGGTACAGCCCCCATAATAGGATCAGTGCCATTATTAGTGACATTTTTAGTGCTACTATAGACAAGCAGGGGATACCAGAGCTGCTTCTGTCTGCCATGAAGCAAGAAAGTGGCTGTTCACCAGCCAGAAAGCAGGCCTCAGTCAGGAACTGAATCAGCCAGCACCTTGGTCTCAGACTTCCCAGCTTCCAGAACTATGAGAGATCCACTTCTGTTGTTTAAGCCACACTCTCTATGGTATTGTGCTACAGCAGCCCAAACCGACATAGACACCACCAGAGAGGCATTGCCCTGACGGAGATTCAAGAGATGGGGTTGGCTATGGCTGATTCATGTTGATGTATGGCAAAAACCAATACAATATCGTAAAGCAATTGTCCTTCAGTTAAAGATAAATAAATCTGTAAAAAAAAAAAAGAGAGATGGGATTAAGTCTACACCAACCTTATGAGATCCTATGAGATGCTCAGAACATGATTAAAAAAGAAGAAGAAAGAAAAGATTTCTCCCTCACAAAAGCAGGAAAAAACCTATGGTTTTACTTTCATTGGATGGTGGATAAACAGGAATCTGCAAATTTTTGATGTGTTTTCTTGGGACCCGGAGGGTGCTGTTTAGGGGTGCTGGGATTCAGTGTGTCTTAGGAGTCCATGAGTACCCTCATAAATCCCCACTCAGAGATTCCAGCAACAGAAACAAACCTGAGTTACCAGGTGACTCTGGCTGGACCCCTCCTGGCAGAGTCTGCCTCTGAGGTGGCATTTTCTGTTCAGCCAAATCCTCTGTCCTCTAATTCATGTGGCAACAATTGACCTCTAGCTCAGAGGCAGAAAATAAAACATGCAAGAACCCAAGAAAGTAAGCCTGCCCTTTCTGTGGGAACAGGACAGTTCCCTGTGGGGGGAGACTTGGGAGACTGCAGGAGAGTGCCTTGGCCTCCCACCCTCCACCCTTCCTATACCTTAGGTCCCTCACAACTCTCTTCTACCCACAAAACTGTCTGAGGTGAGGTGGGCGGGGATGTGGGTGGGGGGCACGACCTTGATCTCCCAATTGGTGAAACAGCCGTGCCAAGGATGGAATCCAGGACATTCATTAATTCAGCAAACCTCCAAGGAGTCATCAGGGAAAAGAAAATATGGATCTTGTTGCTCCTCTTTATGTTTACTTTATTTTGAATCTTGAGATATTTTAAAGTTACAGAAAAGTGAAAAATTATATAAGCAGCTCCCATATTAAGCTAATTTTTTTTCACCTTTGCATCCAATCATTTTATTCTGTAAAGAATATCATTTCAGATAGAGCTGAGTGCCCTTGTATTCACACCCCAAGTCTCTTCTTACATTTCTGTTTAATTTATGAAGATTTCGATTTATCTAAATTAAAACAATGTAATTCTAAAGTTACAAAAGGGGACCGGACCGGAACACGGCGGTATTTCCAGGGCTTGGGGCCCTATGTAAGAGGTCCCTGGGGTCCGGAAGAGACCTGCGGAGGGGTGTCCCCAGCTGTTGAGGCAGTGTGGGCGCCCCAAGTTCATTCTCTTCTCTGGGCGGGATCAGGAGGAGGCCCCGAGGCGGGGCCCCCTTCCTTGAAAGCCCCGCCCAGGCTTCTGCAGCCGCGGCCTTCCTGCAAGCCATTGTGCCCGAGCTTGGACCCGCTGGGCCAGCATGTCGTGGGTGGAGGGGCTTTTCCGGGACGCAAGACTGGGCAGCCTGGCAGGGCGGCTCCGCCAAGGAAGCCTTGATTCTCCGAGTGGCACGTTCTCCTCGTGCCCTGCCAAGTGCCCCGCTGGGCCGGGGTGGGGGTCGGCGGCGCCACGCTGGGGTGCAAACCCCGCCTTGGGGGCTTGCCTTGGAAACCCGGGTGCACTCACTTCTTGGCCCCTTCCTTCCTTACATCTTTCTCCTAATCATCACAGCTGTTCTTATTGCCAAGTTCTGTGTTCCACATTGGGATTACATAGTTTCTGCCTTCATTCATTCGTTCTCTCATTCACTGATTCCACATACAGTTATGGAGCAGGGGCATCTGCCGGCACTGTTCTAGGTGCTGTACTGGGATAAGCCTGGGAAGGAGGGAAGTAAAGATCTTTGCCTCCTGGAGCTTGTATTCTAGCAAACAGACAACAACAAAATAGATGTGGTAAACAAGTATATTGTGTGAGTGATGATGAGTGCTGTCAAAGAGTAGAGGGGGTGGGGAAATCAATAATAGGGGAGGGGCCCTCCCTGTCTTCCCTTGAAGGTTCCTGCCCTCCTCTCCCTCCTACAGTTCTAATCCACATACCTGAATTCACACTTTGGCCTGGGATGTCTTCTGACTCATCACCTTGTCTCCACCTCCTATGAGGTTCCTACCCTCTCCCGCTAGTGTTAGCATCATGTTTTTTTTGGAAACTTCTGTTTTCCAAGTCACTTCACTGGAAGAAGAACATTCTAGTGGAGGAAGCAGACAGTGCAAAGTCTGCAGTGGGAGTCTGCCTGGCAGGACAGGAGTTATACAGAGAGGGTTTTGTCCCTCCGCCACCTGGGCCTTCCCTGGACTCCAGAGCTCAGCTGGAGTCGGGGGAAATCTCCCAGAGGAAGGTTCAAGAACAGGTGGCCACATCTGTGCTCCAGTGGCTTCCCTGGATCTGCAGAATAACCCTGATGTACTTGTTGGGATGCTTGTGGTTACTCTCTATGCCTGAACCTTGCTCCTCTCTCCGATCCCGTATACTTCCACTGCGGCCTGCGGCTGACCCAGGACTGGCAGTTCCCCAGACGTACTGTCCTGGCTGCTTCCAGTCTGGGCACGTGGGCATCTCCTGGAATGTGACCCACTTTCCTCCTACCTATGTCCACTTGACAAGCCCTTCCCCTTCCTTCAAGAATCTATTCAACATCACCTACTCCATGATGGAGCCTTTTCTTAAACTTCCCATTGACTGTTCCAGCCCCATCTTCTGCTTATGTGACACCTGGCACACACCTTGACGGGCAGGTGTCTGGCTGCCTTGCAGTTATAGCCTGTCTCACTCACCTCCGTATCCTCAGCATTCAGCACCTGCCTGGTATGGAGTGGTGCTCATGAACCATGTTGACTGGTTGAATGAGCAGTGCGTGGCTGCTGTGGTCGTCTCCTGAGAGGCCCCAGGGGGCCTGAGTTAAATATGCCCTTGGATATTGAACAGACTGTAGTCACAGCTGCAGGCTTCTGAGGGACTCAAATTTCCTGTGGGTGAGGGACTGGCAGGAGAAAGGCCCTCATTTCAATCATAGAAAATGGCTGGCTGAAAAGTATTGTTGTCCCAGAGAATAGAAGAGGCCACCCCTCTCCTTGACTCCATCCCTGCCCTGGGTACCAGTCTATGGCTAGCCACACAACTCCTGGAAACCCTGGTCAAAAATGTGCTTCCTCTCCAGCCCCTGGGGACTCTGAGTCCTCCTGGGGTAGTAGCATTTACAAAGGGTGCAGTGGACAGGCTGTCCTGCCATCCCTCAGCCCTAAAGGCCTGCCAGCCTTCCCTTGAACGCCTCTGTTCTTTTTGTCTCCCTCCCACGTCCACAGTCCTAATCCACACCCCTATCTTCACACTTTGGCCTGGATGTCTTCTGGCTGATCGCCTTGTCTCCACCTTCTATTAGTTCCTACCCTCTGCCTCCAGTGTTAGAATCATCTGCAGAAACTTCTGCTTTCCAAGTCACCCCTCACTGTACAAAGACAAAGTCTGGACACCCACACCTGGTGTCCTGGGCCCTCTGAAAATTGACCCCAACGCCCCTGTGCACACTTCTTCCTCTTCCTCTTCACCAACCTCCAGCTGACAGTCTGCTCACAGCTCCCCCTCTCAAGAGCGTCCCAGCTCTGGGCCTTCTTGTCCTGAAGGCCCAGTCTCTCCTCCCATCCAGTGCTATACACATCCTTCCAGCTTACTCAACCCATCTCTGAGCCCTGTATCACTTATGCTCTCTACTTCTAGTCACTTAGTAACCAATTAGACAGTTGACCATGAGAGCTTTGAGGGTCCTGTCAGTTGTGCAGTTCAATTCTGACCATGTGTTTTTGCTGATATTCCATAAGTTTGTCTCATTAGTTCTTCATTTTTAGAGTAAGAGATTTGAAGACCAGACCTTTGCCTTTGTCAGTGTGTATCTTCTAGGATATAGTAGTCCCTGGCACATGGCAGGAAATTCATTATGGGCAAAGATGGGCTCGATAAAGGACAGAAATGGTATGGATCTAACAGAAGCAGAAGATTTTAAGAAGAGGTGGCAAGAATACACAGAAGAACTGTACAAAAAAGATCTTCATGACCAAGATAATCACGATGGTGTGATCACTCACCTAGAGCCAGACATCCTGGAATGTGAAGTCAGGTGGGCCTTAGAAAGCATCACCACAAACAAAGCTAGCGGAGGTGATGGAATTCCAGTTGAGCTATTTCAAATCCTGAAAGATGATGCTATGAAAGTGCTGCACTCAATATGCCAGCAAATTTGAAAACTCAGCAGTGGCCACAGGACTGGAAAAGGTCGGTTTTCATTCCAATCCCAAAGAAAAGCAATGCCAAAGAATGTTCAAACTACTGCACAATTGCACTCATCTCACATGCTAGTAAAGTAATGCTCAAAATTCTCCAAGCCAGGCTTCAGCAATACATGAACCGTGAACTTCCAGATGTTCAAGCTGGTTTTAGAAAAGGCAGAGGAGCCAGAGGTCAAATTGCCAACATATGCTGGATCATCGAAAAAGCAAGAGAATTCCAGAAAAACATCTATTTCTGCTTCATTGACTATGCCAAAGCCTTTGACTGTGGGGATCACAAAAAACTGTGGAAAATTCTGAAGGGGATGGGAATACCAGACCACCTGACCTGCCTCTTGAGAAACCTATATGCAGGTCAGGAAGCAGCAGTTAGAACTGGACATGGAACAACAGACTGGTTCCAAATAGGAAAAGGAGTATGTCAAGGCTGTATATTGTCACCCTGCTTATTTAACTTCTATGCAGAGTACATCATGAGAAACGCTGGGCTGGAGGAAGCACAAGCTGGAATCAAGATTGCCAGGAGAAATATCAATAACCTCAGATATGCAGATGACACCACCCTTATGGCAGAAAGTGAAGAGGAACTAAAAAGCCTCTTGATGAAAGTGTAAGAGGAGAGTGGACAAGTTGGCTTAAAGCTCAACATTCAGAAAACTAAGATCATGGCATCTGGTCCCATCACTTCATTGGAAATAGATGGGGAAACAGTGGAAACAGTGTCAGACTTTATTTTTTAGGCTCCAAAATCACTGCAGATGGTGATTGCAACCATGAAATTCAAAGACACTTACTCCTTGGAAGGAAAGTTATGACCAACCTAGATAGCATATTCAAAAGCAGACATTACTTTGCCAACAAAGGTCTGTCTAGTCAAGCCTATGGTTTTTCCTGTGGTCATGTATGGATGTGAGAGTTAGACTGTGAAGAAAGCTGAGGGCCGAAGAATTGATGCTTTTGAACTGTGGTGTTGGAGAATATTCTTGAGGGTCCCTTGGACTGCAAGGAAATCCAACCAGTCCATTCTAAAGTAGATTGGTCCTGGGTGTGTTCTTTGGAAGGAATGATGCTAAAGCTGAAACTCCAGTACTTTGGTCACCTCATGTGAAGAGTTGACTCATTGGAAAAGACTCTGATGCTGGGAGGGATCGGGGGCAGGAGGAGAAGGGGACGACAGAGGATGAGATGACTGGATGGCATCACGGACTCGATGGACGTGAGTCTGAATAAACTCCGGGAGTTCATGAGGGACAGGGAGGCCTGGCATGCTGCGATTCATGGGGTCGCAAAGAGTCAGACACGACTGAGCAACTAAACTGAACTGAACTGAACTGAACTGATGGCAAGTTTCCAGACCCCTACCCCTAGATATACCTGTCTTCAGTAGTTTCCTGCTCAACTGCCATATGTGGGGGCTGTCATACATATGCCTTCTGAAGGGAAGCTGATAAATATATGCATCTTGGGGGATTAGAGACTTAACATATTTGTCCCCCAGAGGGATCTGTATTGTGAGAGGTACCTGCAAGGAGCATTACTGGGCCGTTGTTTGGCTCTACTGATGGAACACCATTATCAGCGAGAGGGAAGGTTGGCATAGGAACCCATCTTAGAGCCATTTAACCATACCCTTTTCCCCTTAGCTTCTTTACCTGGGTGTTCTGCCAGTTCTAGACTGGAGAGTAGAAAGAGGGGAAAGGAACTATCTGTTTTCAAGGAAATTCCCCTCTCACACCTTGACTCCATGCAAACCTGACCTCGCTAGATGTCATCCCTGAGAAGAAACCTCATGTGTGGGTCATGAGGGTGGAGGGAAGCAGGTGTTATTCCTGTTCCTCCGTCTCTGGTCTGCAAGGCTGCCTGGAGCCCCTTGCATGGCAGTAAGAGCTGGGCCAACAAACTACTGGGGAGACAAATGTTACTCAAGCAAAAGAGATGAGACAGGCTGCCAAAGGCACATAGGGTGCAGAGTGAGAAAGACGGGTGTGGGCATACGGGGAGAAGGAGGGATGAACTTGCATTGATTGAGCACCTGTTGTGTGCCAGGCACTGTGCTAGTCACATTCATGCCCATTACCTCATCTAATCTTCCCAGAGATCTGTTAAAATAATTGTCAGTAGCTGCATTCTCCAACACAGGAGTTTATTTCCTCTCACACCTTTTCTCCATTGTTACTTTTCCTTTTTTTTTTTTCTCCTTTTCTGGTCATAAAGTAATTAGTGTTCATTATAGACCTGGTATATGAAAATAATAAAGTACAAGAAAGGAAAAAATCATCTATCATCTAATAATAAAAATATAATTGTTAGCATTTATGTGTGTATATTTCAGTTTTTAAAATTCATTTTAAACATGTGACATCACATGTATATAATAAATTCTATTCTTTTTTAATAACCTATATAGCAAAAATATTTTCATGTCATTAAAATTCTTTAAAAGCATCTATATTGCCCTCACAGTGCCCCATTATAAGGATAAACAGCAAGACTAGCTTTTTAGCTTTTCCCCAACTGCTGGACATCTGTTTTTCAATCTTTTGAAATTACAAGTAATAGTTCTATAACATCATGTACCAATATCTTTCTCTGATTTCTGTTTATTTTTTAGGATAGTTTCAAGAAGAGAAGTTACTGGGACAAACTGCATAATTGTGACTTTAAATAATAGTTTTACTTTCTGATTTTAAAAGTAACAGTTGCTTATTGTAAAAAATATAGAACACACTAAAAAAAAGAAAATAATATCATCCAAAGCCTTTCAAATTGCTATTATAACATTTTGGTGTGATTGTTTCTTGGTCTTTTTTTCCAATGACATGCATACATAAGTGTAAATAAATATAGCTGCATAAAGTTGGTATTGTACGGCTTACACAATGCTATATTTTACTTATGAGCAGGTATTATATAATAATATTATATTATATTATATAATTATTATATAATCATTATAATTATTGTTTAAAATACTATTTTTAATAGCTGTGCAATTCCACTTTAAGAATGCGCTATACAAATGTAAGCATTCTTTTACAAATGGCCATTTAGATTTCTGTTTTCAAAAATTTCCTATTAATAACTCTGAGATGAATATCTAAACATCTGTGAATATTCATCTTTGACCTCATTTCTGGTTATGTCCTCCAAATAGATTCCTAGAAGTGAAATTACTAGATCAAAATGTACCAGCCTTGTCAAAGCTGTTTGTATGTATTGCCAAACTGTATTCCAAAAGCACTGCTAATAACCAGGCAGAGAGTGTCCATCTTCACATGTCCTTGCAATATTAATTTAGATTAAAACTGCAGTAGCTTTTCATGAGCAAAATATGCTTCACTTCTTTAATTTTCACATTTATGATTAATGATATTTAACATATTTTGAAATGTTTGTTAGCTACTTGTAATTCATTTTTTTGAGAATCATCTGCTCATGAGCCTGTCCACTTATTGTTTTTGTCTTTGCATATTTCTTGTTGTTTTAGATGAAATCTTTATATTTTCAGGATATTAATTGTATATCCATTATATTTCATTCGTAAAGAATTTTCCAAATAAAGAAAAATATATATCCATTTTTACAGATGAGTATATCAAAACTCAACAAGGAAAATGAATTATCCAGTGTCACTCAACCAGCAGGTGGTCAAGTCGGGATTCAAACACAGGTCTTTCTGACTCCACAACTCTTGATCAGAAAAACAAAAAAAAAGAAGAAGAAGAAGAGGAAAGGAAATGGTAACAGTTAGTGTGGATGCCTTAGTGGTGGAACTTGAGTATGTTCTGAGGGATGAGTAGAAGTCAGTTGTTGGAGGGGTTGGGAACACATATGGAGGAGGAGGAGGAATAAAGTGCCAGGGGAATTGGAAGCCAGGAAGGAGCCTGGCCTGGTGCTAGCTGTGCATTTTTCCATCCATTGCCTCCAAGTTGAGGGACGTGTGCCTAGCATCCCTTCTTCCCTCATAACCCTTCAGAGGACTCCTCCAGTGTTTACCTATATCCTCTTCAAATCCATGCACATCAGCATAGCCTTTGGTTTGTCCTTACCTGTACATTCCCAAAGCTCTGAGGAGCCCCTTGTTATCTCTTTAAATGATATTTAGAGATGGATATTTAGATGGCCTTGGAGGCAACATCCTCAGCAGAGACCAGAATCTGAGGACTTCTTTGATCCTCTTTTCCCACCTAGTTGCATTTATCCCAACCCACATTTTTATTGATGTTGGCTGATTGGCAGGAAAAGAAAGGGAAAGAGGAGGAAAAAGAAGGAAAAAGAAAGAAGACTGGATTGTTGGTCTCCTTAGGATGGGTGCATATGGACTCCCATCCCCTGGGAGGGAACAGATATAAAAACAATAAATAAACATAGTAGTTGAATCTTGCATCCTGGGATCAGACAGATGCCCTATAGAGTGAGGTCAAAGCAGAGAAGGAGGAGGTGAAGAAGGAAGAAGAAAGAGGAGGGGTCCCTTGTTACTTGCCTTCTCCTCTCTCATGGCTCCATCTGGACCCATCTTTAGGGAGTTTGAAATGCTTAAAATTTTATCTTGGCAGTCAACCACACTCTGGGAACTGGATAGAAGCTTGAAAATTTTGAAGCCTTTGTGAAGGCAAGGGTGGAAGGGTAGAGAGGTCACAGTATCTCTGGTGGTGGGGAGAGAATTGTGAGGTTCTGTAAGATCTATGGAAAAGGATGAAGAGCACCAGAAACTATTTTTATACAGGATAGGTACTTTAAGAGAACAATCTTCCAGTTCTTAATTCCTTTAAAAGACAGTTGTCTAAAGCAACAACAAGAATGTATCATGGGGCTTATAACAATATCCTCAAGGAATAAAATATATGACAGCAGTAGAACAGGGAAAGAGGGTGGTAAAGAGAAGGATACTGGTTTAAATTCTTATATGTGATAAGGAGGGACTTCCCTATGGCTCAGATGGTAGAGAATCTGCCTGCAACGCAGGTGACCTGGGTTTGATCCCTGGGTCAGGAAGATCCCCTGGGGAAGGAAATGGCAACCCATTCCAGTATTCTTGCCTGGGAAATCCCATGGACAGAGGAGCCTGGCAGGCCACAGTTCATGGGGTTGCCAGGAGTCAGACATGATGAAGCAAGTAACATACACACACAGGATAAGGATGCATATGGTAATCCCTAGATACTTCAAGAATAAAAGAAGGGCAGCTAAAAGGCCAAAAAAGGGGTAAGGTGGATTAATAAGTAATAGTTGATCTGAAAGAGAACAAGGAAAATGAAAAAGAAACCAAGAGGCCAAGTAGAAAATAAATGGTAGCACATATTAATTGTAATATATTATCCAGAAAGGGAAGAAATTAAATGATCTCTAAGGTCCTTCCCAGCTTTTGGATTCTCTGATTTTAGTTGATATCTCTGTGTCAGCATCCAGTTATGCTGGATGTTTGGCATAGTTAGTTAAGGTTACTTATATTCAGGTGATGATTAGGGGCAGGGTTAAATTTAGAGATGTTACTTCTACAAGGTAGGCCTGGGGTTAAGGCTGATTTAGAGTTGGAGTCTGCTTGGAGTTACTGCTGGATTTGGTTTGTTGGTCAGACCTGTAGGGTGGGAGAGGACTGGGGTTCAGGAAGATTAGATTGGGTGGGGAAGGGCTGATCCAGCAAGCCTCCTGCAATCTCTCACAGCAGATCTTCAAGTTATTCAAAGCATTATACTTTCTCATAGTTAATAACCTCTTTCTTCCAGAACTTTTTTTCTCTAGGACTTTTTCCTCTCCTTCTTTTATGAATGCAGTATAACATCTGTTGATTCAAAACACCTTTCTTGATTACCTTCTGTGTATCAGGCACCATGCTAGGTGCTGGGAAGGCAGCGTGAACAAGACAAAGCCCCTGACTCCACCAAGCTGATATTCTGCTGGTGGGAGACAAGAAACTAACTTGACTCCAGTCAGCAGAACCAGGCCAGTAGGTCAGAGTGGTCTGGAAGTCTGGAAAGATCCTGTGATGGATGGGGAGCAGGGGCAGCAGGGGCAGAGCTCTGGACGTGGGCGGAGAGAAGGCGGTGCGGTGCGAGAGGTGGGCAGGAAAGGAGCTTGAAGCAGCAGCAGCAACTCTTCCTAGTAAGCTCCCCGGTCGTATTCTACTTCTGATGGAAGCCCCTGGAGGTTGGAAACCAGGGATTGAGTGGTCTTGTTTGAGATCTAAAAGATAACATGGGCTGCTGGGTGAAGAATAGCCTGGAGCAGTGACAAGTGAAAACCAAACAAAATGAAACAAAGGCCCAAGAGATAGGAGCCCTGGATTCCCCAACATGCTGTGCTCGATGCTGGCTACTTCACTTAGTCTCTCTCCCCTGCTGTCTATGAAATGCCAGTAGTGATATCTATGCTATTTATGCCATCGTGACATAAAGATGGTGCTAGATCATTTAGAAAGTTACTTTTATGCCCAGGAGTGGATTGCTGGGTTATTACTAGTTTTATTTTTTTTTAGTTTTTTAAGGAACCTCCATTCTGTTCTCCATAGTGGCTGTATCAATTTACTATTCCCACCAACAGTGTTCCCTTTTCTCCACACCCTCTCCAGCATTTATTATTTGTAGATTTTTTTGGTGATGACCATTCTGGTGGGTGCGAAGGGATACTCACTGATGTGCATTCCAGAGAAAACCATAATTCCAAAAAAAATACATGCACCCAATGTTCACTGCAGTGCTATTTACCATAGCCAAGAAAAGAAGCAACCTAAATATCCATCAGCAGAGGAATGGATACAGAAGATTTGGTACATACATACAATGGACTATCACTCAGCCATAAAGAGCAAAAGTATGCCATTTGCAGAGATGTGGATACACCTATAGACTGTTATACAGAGTGAATCAGAAAGAGAAAAACAAATATCATATATTAACACATATTTTTGGAACCTAGAAAAATGGTACAGGTGAACTTATTTGCAAAGCAGAAACAGAGACACTGACACCGAGAAAAACCTATGGACACCAAGTGGGGAAAAGCCGGGTGGGGAATGAACCGGAAGATTGGGACTGACATAAATACGCTACTATGTAAAAAATAGAGAGCTAGCGAGGACTAACCGTATAGCAGAGGGAATTCTACTCGGTGCTCTGTGGTAACCTAAATGGGAAGGAAATCCAAAACAAAGTGGGGATATATAGATATACATATAGATCTGATTCATTTACCGTACAGTAGAAACTAACACACTTGGGACTGATGATCAGCTTGCAGTCACTGCTGAAACGCTTCATTTTTAGCTCCAAGGCAATTTCCCCTTAAGGAGAAGAGGGATAAGAATCTGGTACTGGCTTCCTCATCGCAAAGTAGAAGCAACAGAAACCCCTTAGGAAGTGTTCGTAGTGCTGTTGCTTTTACTGAAGAGTTACTTCTGTTGTCAGTGGATTGGGAAAAGACCTGAGACACATCAAGAAAGATCTTAGTGCTCCTCCGGTGTGTCACCCAGCCCTACAGGCTGAGTTTGAACAAAAGAGCATTTAAACACAAACACACACAAGTGCACAAAGTGAAAAACAAACAAATGCAAGAAGCCAGCCTCTAACTGCACGTACACTTTGGGTAATAGGTAGGTAATTTTTGTGCCTAAGCATTGTCTATGTATTAAAGTTCATTTGATCTTCAAACATCCCTCCCAGTGGGTATCATCATCTCAGTTTTACACATGAGGAAACTGGTAATGGATTTGTCCAAGGATATCAGGTGAGTTGCAGAGCTGGGAGTCTGCTCAGCTCAGCCTGATTCCAAGGCCTTGTGTGCCCCAGTCCTAGGGCTTGTAACCCTAAAGCATCAGTGTCTTGCTCTCCATCAGTCTTTCCATGACAGCCAGTGATCCAGACATCCTGGGAACCTGTCAGGCCAGAGATGATTGAGGACAAGCTCAGACCCCTTGGGACTGGTTTGTCATTCAATCCACCAAGAGGCAAATAATCAGCCAGCAAGTATTAATTGAGGGCCTGGGTGAGAAGCCTGGCAGGGGAGGCAGAAGGAGTGCAAGCCTGAGAATAATTCAAGAGGAAGACGCAGCCACATCTATCCCCAGTGGAGGGGCCAAGCCACCCATCGAGGAAGGCACTGACCAGAGGCTGAGGGTGAGGCAGGGTGCCGCTGTTGGGAAGCCAGAGGCCCTGACGGTTTCCCTTCCAGGGCCTGGGACTCCCTCTGGGGCATAGAGGAGACCAAGAAAGGGTCGTTGGGAGTGCCTGGCACCCACCTCTCAGCTTTGCCCAAGTGAGCCAGACCTAGACCCCAGACTCATTGTCCATTTTCCGTACAGAGCCATCCTCTGCATTTCAGCTCCCAGCTGATAACTGGCTGAGGGACTGAGGCTGCCCCTGGCCTGGATGCAGGAACTGAGCTAGGAGAAGGCATTCCTTTCTGTGTGAGGGGAGGTCCCCCAGGAACAGAGAAACTCAGTGGGAAGGCTGTATGGGGCCAGTGTAGGGCCCTTGAATGTGTGGGGCTGGACGAGTGGCTGCTCTGGGGTGACAAGGAGACAGGGTGTGGGGCTAGCTGAGACCGAAGGCGGGGAGGGAGGCAGAAAAACCGGCCCTTCCTGTCAGGTGGGCCTCCCTGCCTGGCTCCCTCCCTCTCTCTCAATACTATTTTAAAAATGTCACCAGAGGCTTCCCTTGTCCCTACCCACCTGCTCCTGACAGGTGCAGGGAATTCACCTAAACACCCCTACATTAATGAGCGGGGAGGGGGACAGTGGGCCCCCCTCCTGAAGTAGGCCACTTTAGCAAGCAAAGGGCGGGGGAGAGGTGTCTTTCCTGACTCTTAAAAGCAAATGCCTCTTCATTTTCATGGAAACTGATTTTAAGTAATCTGATTTTAAATGATATCAAATAGAAAAAATGCCTCTTCATTGTAATTTTCCAGTAAAAATTTAAAACAATCTGATTTTTTAAAAAATGATATCAAATAGAAACTACATTTAAAAATGTACAGGATGTGTAATGTGCAAGACTTAGGTTTTGTCTGAACTGAATACTTAAATTACAATGTTGTGTTACTTTCAGGTGTACAGCAAAGTGATTCAGTTTGGGATCCATTTGTCCTGACAGCTTCTCTTAAATTCAATAGAAACTTCTGGAGAAAAAAAAATATATTCACTAGGAAAGAAAAACAGGGAAAGAGAAAGGGAGGCGTGGAAAGAAGAAGCAAAAGGGCCGGCACACAGGGCAGGTGGGGGATGGGATTGCCCCAGGCAAGAAATTTAGTGAAAATTTGCAGGGCCGGGGACTCCCTCTAAATCCACTCTTCCCAGCTCTAGGGATTTCCTCATGCTACTTTCACCTAAATAACTGGACTGTAGGGTCGATTTGCTTCAACCCTATTTAATCCCCAAGATGCTATGACCTTCACAGCCACCCATCTGTACTTTCAAAGACACACCTACAGACCAAGATCCCCTCCAACATCAAGGCTGTAATAGTTGGCTCCTTATTTAGAGGGGGAATAGGCAGGAGATTCTAAAATCCACAGGAATTTTGCTCTAATGCTAATGCCGATTGTACAAAGTTTCAGTATAAAGAGAGCATGAAGGTTTTGTAAAAATTGAGCTGAACAAGATAAGTAAACTGTTCTTATGATGCACTGGGAGAAAGTACTTAGCAACCTGAGCCAGGGGCTGCCCAGCTCAAGGCACCCATGTTCCGTTCCACAGATGCTCCTAGAATTTGCAGAGAAATACTCACCACTGTACATTGTACAGGTAAAGTCAGTGTGGAATTGTCTTTAGGTCTTTCCAGTACAAACCTAATTCTAGCCTTAATTATTACACTTCAGGCAGATGAACTTCTCTTTGTAATGCTCTCATACACAATGAACTCTGGGCTCTCTGCCTTGGAGTCATTTACTTAGAACTTTACTATCAGCACATTTCTAGGTCAGAAGGCATCTCTCTACCATAAATTACTGTCTGATGGAGAGACTCTTTAATTTAGCCTAAGATAGAATAAATAAGAGGGCTAATCTGCTATGATAAAAAATGAACAATTAAGATAAAGCATGCCAAGCGCCATTGTCTAAAAGTTTTGAAACATCCATGCCTCCTCTTCATTCTATTGAGGTAGATCATTGAGCATGTTGATCATAGCTGGGCTTGTGACCCCAACTCATGCACCAGAGACTACTATCCTCTGAGCAAAACCAAGAAAAATCCTCAGAGCTTAAAATCTTAAGTATTTACAGGCACATTCTCAGCATTACATCCCTGGTTTTCTTCAAAGGGCAAAGACAGAGGTATGCAGTAGAGAAAAATAAAACGTTAAAAATGAGGTTTGTGTGGAAACTTATATCTTGGCTTGGCACCTGGGGAGGGACGTGTGCATGTATATGTGGGTATGTGTGAGCACATTTAGGGACACATTCATGAGTGCTTTAGAAGGTGCCCCTGAAACCCTCCTCTCTAACACCAACTCTGCAGAAGGATGGAGCTCCAGACCCTAGAATTATACAGGTAGAAAAGGTCTTTGCACAGCCACTGCAAATCATAAAGGGGCAAACATTCCCCCCATTCTTTGTATATTAATATGTTTCATAATCAAACTCCTGCAGTATCCAGATCCCTTCAGTGCCGATTGTGCATGCTAAGTCGCTTTAGTCATGTCTGACTCTGTTCTGTCCATGGGATTCTCTAGGCAAGAATACTAGGGTGGGTTGCCATGCCTTTCTCCAGGGGATCTTCCCAACCCAGGTATCAAACCCAGGTCTCCTGCGTTGCAGGCAGATTCTTTACCATCTGAGCCACTAGGGAAGCCCCTTCAGTACCATGGAACTATCCTCACTTAGCTTAGGCCCAAGCCTTGATTGTCTCTTGCTATCTCTGACCGCTTCTTAAATCTGCGGGGAGTTTGCTGGGGACACGTGATGATGACTTGGAAGGAAAGCTATTTCTGAGGTTGTGCGGCCCTTCCCTCCCATTTCCTTTTCTGAGACTGAAGCCTAGAGAGTGGGCCAGATGTGACTAGAATTTCCCTCCGTTTCTAAGCTCCCTTGTTGATGTTGCTGGGTGCCCTGTTGTCTGCCACAGGAGTGCACTGAGGATGGCAGGAAGACAAGGAGATCAAGGGGAGGCGAGACATGAGATGCTGGAGACCAGCTCCTATCAAACCACACTTCCGCAGAGCATCTGCCTAGACAAGATGCCCAAAGCAGTTCTCTTCCCATGTAGGAAATGGAAGCCCTAAGAGTATGGTCTATGGCTGGACCCTAAGCAACCCAGAGATAGTCTCACACCTCTGCCAGCCTAGACTAATGGGTCAGAAACCATCATGTAATTCAGTGATGCACAGAGTATTCAAACAGCAGAGCTCAAAGGAACTCTAAATATCTAGCCCTCTCGCTTTAAAGAAAAGGGAACTGAGGCCCAGAGATAGGAAACCAATCTCCTTGGTTTTCTCTGGCCATCACAGCTACTTCTGTCTTCGTTATCTTTGTGCATTTCCTGGATATTCCCCAAATAGTCCCCTCTGATTGCAGCCCTCATGGCTTCTTCAGCTGACCACTCGTGATCTTCTCATAGTTTCTTCCTCCAGCAACACCTTCACTTTTTCTGCCGGGATCTCCTTGAAGAAGTATATTTGGACAGGATCTTCTCTAAAATCCTAGGCAGGTAAGCCTATGGATTCCACTCTGGTAAATATTGTACAATATCTGTAAACATTCTACATAACTAGTGACCACTGCCCAGATCCCCCTTAGAAATGAAGGGCATCCTCCCCCACTGGTGCCCATGATCAGATATCTTCCCTGGGAGTGGCCAGAACCAATGGTTGATCAGCACAGAGGTACACAGGCCTATCCCCTCCAATGCAACCCTGAAGGGCTGTTCCAGCTTCAGAACTTCCTGGGGGGATTCACTGGGCGAGGTCTTTGTTGAGATTCCACTTCTTCTTCTGCCCAATCCAGCTTAATTCCTGTTCCTCCCACTGGTGTTAATTCCAAGAGTGCTTCTTATTAAACCTCCCTGCACACTCATCTCCCCCTCAAGTTGGCTTCCGGGGAATCCAACCTGGAACGGGCACCATCATCATGATGTAGGCGAGAGGGAGTAACTTCAGAACCTCGTCCTCCCCCGACAGCATCATGCCACTTCAGCCAGCCTCTTACCCATAGGTGTTCCTCAAGCTCCAGGGGACAGGCATCAACCTCAGGACATGGTCGCTAGGAAGCCCCAGTCACCAGACCTGGAGAGAGTGGTTGGGAGGGTCCTCCCTTCCTCCATGGCCTGGGAAGGGGGGACTCCATGACTTTGACAACTCTGCCCTCAAGACCAAATGTCTAGTCCTTGCCCATATCTATCCACACACTCCCTGAGGTAAGCACTGGCTAAAGCCTGCAAAACCATCTTCAAAAATCTTTCTCCAGTTCTGTATCTTGGAAAAAAGGGTAGTTGGTTCCTCTTGTCTTGGGAATGAACTCAGTTGACACTGAACTAGAAAAAGTCCCACTTTAACACCTGGTTACAGACCTTACTTTATTTTTAACAAACCAAACCCACACTACAGGAGTCAGGAGGGTATCTCTGACCCCTGTTCTGTATCCTTCTTAGTTGTCCAGGCTCCAGGGTAGTGCTGTTTAGGGCCCAGTATCATCATTTTTAGTGACATTAGCACCTTCACTTCTGCTGTGCCTTTTTCTCTCTAAGGTGGGGCCGGTGTGTCCTTTCTATGGACCATTCTTCCCGCACGTGTGTGATTTTACCACCTTGCAATGGCACCCACCAGCCTGGCAGATGGGCCAATCTCAGTGGCACCTCTCAGGGCCCTAGCTTTCTTATTAATACACAGCTGGGACTCTAGCTTTTCCTACTTTTTCACTCACTCTTTGCGCTGTCTCACCCTCCATCACCAAACTCTTTTAACACTCATTGTTTAGACTCTGATTTTTCTCTCAATTCTGATATTAAAAAATTTTAAGAATATATATGTTGTATATATCAATTTAAAAACAGTTTAGGGGAGAAAATAGGAACATTACCACATTAAACGATTCTTACTGGTTTCAGAAGTCTTAAAAAGAGAGTAAATGTGTGTCATTATCTGGAAATGTGGGATACAGACAAATAGAAGCTGGATACATGGTAGCCATGGGCCGAAGACTCCTTCACTGTTAGTTGAAGGACTATTAAGCATGATGGATAGACAAGACCTGTCATGGGCAAAAACCTCATCCCTAGACCTAAAAATGGAAGCCATTAGTCTCGATAGTCATTGATTATCCAGGTTGAGGCATAGGGGAAGCTGGGAAGCTGGGATTCTTGATTATATTTTTTTTAGATTTTTTTTTTAACCATGCTATACGGCAGATGGGAATCTTAGTTCTCTGACCAGAGATCAAACCCACATCCCCTGCATTGGAAGCACAGAGTTTTGACCACTGGACTGTCAGGGAAGTCCCAAGGCTGTGGTTCTTTAAAACTGGATCCTTCTCATCAATAAGCACTTAGGAATTCAAAAAAGCTTGATCCTTTCCTCAATAAAAATTACAGAACTCTTTGAAAGATGACAAATTCTGGATTAAGGGTGTCAAGAATCACAACATTTAATAGTAGATACAGCATATGTCTGTGTGAACCATCCCACAGCTTTGGCCTGAATCCAGATGTGGGGGATGGGGGGTTATGGTTTACTGATGTTGAAGTTCAGTGACGGGAAGTGTGAGAATAGATTTTGTAAAGTCACAACTTAAGAGCTGGTTTCTTTTGGAGGGAGTAACGTGCAAGTGTTCCTTGTTATTTCAAGTGTTATTTCCATAGGGAAGGAGTCGTGGCCTCTATGATTGCCCTTCCTCCCATCTCTGCTCCCGAATCTGCAGCCTCTCCCACCCCTAAAACAACTAAATGTCCAGACAAGGGCCAGATGGGTCATCCTTGAGATAACATACCTGGTAACACCAGGACTCATGCAGGGACTTGCACGACTCTGACAGCCCCTCTTACCTCACTCTAGTTTCAGCCCTGATGTGTGATAATGTGCTGAAAGTCATAAAATACAAAAGAAACAGCCCTGCCTTCCAATATCTCTTCTTCTGGGAAAAGATATTCCAACGTAATTTCCAACCACATCCTGGACCATACTGTTACTTTAACAGATGACTGAGGTCTTATTTCTGCCATCGGCACACAGCATCCCAGGTGCCAGCTAACTACCAAGGTTGTAACTTAACTCCTTTTCTCTATCCCATCCTCCTGTGCTCTATAGAGGACAGGAAGCCAGAGACCCAGTCTTGGAATTTGTTAAAACAAGATGGGTGTTTCCCTGCTGCTGCAGCCTTTGCCACCAAGCAGTTCAGTCTGGAGTAAGGAGAAGGTGGCAAGATTTGTTGGGAGCTGGGCAGTTTGCTCCCATTTTAAGCAGCTTGGGAGCTTTGCCTAGTAGTGCCCTCTGCTGCCCTCTGTGGCCAAAACTTCAAGGTCTCTAGAGACACTGAATCTGGGGCTCTTTCTCTCTCTCTCCCTGCCATCATCTTATGAAGCTTTTCTCCTTTAGTTCTCCATAGGCTTTAAAAGTAAAATGGGACACTCTAGCCACAAGCCTGCTTCTGGTTTACATTCTCAGCTCCTTCCTGCAAAGGTTGTTGAACTGAATCCTGGAAGAAATCTTAAGAGGTCATTGAGTCCCTCAGCTCTGCTTTAAGCAAGACTGGCTGCAACTCTTCTGGGAATTATATAGGCTTTGGCAAATCTCATACTCCAAAATCCTAGGTTCTTCAATGTTACTCACTGGGATTTCCACAAAATCTGCATAATTGTTTATTTTAGCTTGGGACCTTTCACTTAGAGGGCAAAAATCCTGATTAGAAAGATGGGCAGGCTGGCCATGAGAAGGATCTGTTAATATGGTTGATGTGTTCTTGTCTGATGCTTTATCTTTCTTCTTTTTTTTTTAATACAAGTTAATTTCATAAGCTCAACCTTGTTGAAATATTCTCTTTGGGTTGGAGGTGTCAGTTTGCTACTGGCAAGCACAGCTGAGGACTTAAAGATTTCTCCTTGCTCTGGGAATGCAAGGTTTGGGGCACCTGAAAGTTGTCAAAGTACATGTTTCTTTTCCCACTCCAGTCCCAAGTGAGGTGAATAAGCTTAATACTAATTAATGGAGAACTGTGTCTCACCAATCCTTTGGCTGGAGAAGCCCAATATGAAATTAACTCATTCCTAAAACCCACCAAAGAATTGATGCTTTTGAACTGTGGTGTTGGAGAAAACTCTTGAGAGTCCCTTGGACTGCAAGGAGATTCAACCAGTCCATCCTAAGGAAATCAGTCCTGGGTATTCATTGGAAGGACTGATGTTAAAGCTGAAACTCCAGTATTCTGGCCACCTGATGCGAAGAGCTGACTCATTTGAAAAGACCCTGATGTTGGGAAAGATTGAAGGCAGGAGGAGAAGAGGACGACAGAGGATAATATGGTTGGATGGCATCACCAACTCAATGGACATGGGTTTGGGTAAACTCTGGAAGTTGGTGATGGACAAGGAGGCCTGGCAAGTCGAAAAGAGTCAGACACGACTGCGCGACTGAACTGAACTGAACTGAAAACCCACCAACACCAAGAAAAGTTTCCCTAGAGGGATTTGCAATTTTTTGTTTGAATTTCCTAACTTCGGGCCTGATATTTGATTTCAAAGTCTGTGTGCACAGTGCTCAGCAACCCTAGGGAAATGAGAAAATATGCCTGTTTCCCCAGTTCTCTGCTGGTTTTTTCACCTATTCCTATTCTGCTTTCCAGTGCCTTCCAAAGGCTCCTGAAAAGTACTCCCACCCCTCTTACAGGTTGCAAGGGGGCAAGCACATGTTTATTTTGTATTTTGGTGGTGACAAAAACTTATACCAAACTCTTATGTATCTTATTTCTTGATATTTCCTTTCGTATTATGTTTTAAAAAACATAAACACCCCCTTGACCATTTTAAGCATACAATTCAGTATTGTTAATATGTTCACATTGTTCATCGTCTAGAACTTTTTCATCCTGCAAAACTAAAACTCTATACATATTAAACATGAATCCCTCACACCACCCCCTTCTGGTTTGTTTCTTCTATGAATCTGACTAGTTTAGAAACGTCAAGAATGGAATCAAACAGCATTTGCCTTTTTGTGACTGGCTTTTTTCACTTAGCCTAACAGTACTGAAGGTGCCTTACAGCAGATTATTTTTGTATAAAATGTGGGGAAGCTAAGGGGGAAAAAGGAACAGCAAGGCTTAGGGTCCCAGGGTGGACGAGTTCTGCCACCCTTGCTTTCTCTTCTCTTCAGCTCACACCTGTGAAGCCCGTGCACCCTTCTCAAATGAGCTTCAAAGATTAAAATCCTCCCGGTCCCTTCCAGAAATATCCCTGCTGGATCGCTGCCATGTAGGTAGGGAATAGGGTGGGATTCTTGGGAGAGCAGTCAGCGGCAGCACAGAGCAGAGGATCCCCAGCGGGTGCGGGTCCCTGGCAGCGCCGAAAGAGCAGCTGGAAAACCTTGGGCTCTGACGGCCCCTGGACCTCTGATCTCCCTACACCTGCAGTCTTTTCGTTACCAGGGCTTCAACTGGACCGCGGAGATACATTGGGCAGCCCTGAAATTACGCGATTTGAGGACACGCTGTCAACTCTTATCCCGAGATCACGCTGTAAAGCCAGACTGCTTCTCCAATTCTGAACTGGCCCGGACCCGCGCGGTGGTGGCCAGGTGTTGCGAGCTGAGCGAGGCAAGCCAGAGCGTCCGAAGGACCTTCGAACAGGCATCCCCTCCAGCTCGGCGCAACCCCGCAGGCAACCGACGTGCCAGGTGAAGGAAGAGTAAAGCAGAGGCAGCAGTAACTCAGTTTCACTGCACTGTTTCCCCGGATCCGACAGGCACAAGGGATCGGTCTCCCTGCCTCTCTCTTTCGGGGCTGCTAAGCTAGCTGCGTTCTGCCGGAAAAACACATCGCCCAGACCGAGCGCAGCGTTTGGGGACCTCGGAATTACCCCCCCGATCCGATGGCACAGGCAGCGGGGCGAGGGACGCGGGAGCGCGGCATCGCCGAGTGGCTCTATGAAGCGCGGGACCCTGGGCGATCGCGGTTGAGCCGGGGTCCCAAGGACAGGGCAGAGGTGGGAGGACCCGGGCTTACGCGAGCACAGCCGCTCCTGCAAGCACCCCCCGGAAGCCCAGTCCTCGCTGCCGCTTAGCCCCACCAAGGTGCGCCCTCTCAGTGCGGAGTCCCACCTACCTCCCGCCACCCCGCCGACTTCATAAACAACTTCGCTAACCGCAGAGGGCGGAGGCGGGGCGGGCGGGCCGCGGCCGAGCAGAGCGCGGGGGCCGC
>NW_024070209.1:28126520-28192000 GCF_014754425.2 Oryx dammah
CCCCACCCCCGCCGGCCGCCGGAGTTTTTAAAGTGGGCTGACCGGCCCGCGAGCCCGACATTCGGGAGCGGCCCGACGCACAGCTCCGGCGCCCGCCGCCTCCCGCCCCAGCTTTCCTGAGGCGGCCGTACAATCCTCGGCAGTGTCCTGAGACTGTATGGTCATCTCAGCCTCCGCGTCTGCCCGGCCCCGGACTCGGCCAACTCCCGTCGTTTTCAAGCCACTTCTTGTATTTTGAAAACCCAGAAAAGCGACTCCTGACTCCTTTTCGAAGGAAAAAGAAACTTCAGCCCCCTGCTCGCTGCCCACCGCCCCCCACTTTTTTTTTTTTTTTTTTTTTTTGCGTTTGACAGCGTCCTTCCACTCCTTTCCCGACCCCGCCTCCCGGTACAGGTTCCTCCCCGTCACCGTTCTCCACCCCCCTCCCGCGCACCAAGCCTGCCGCCCGCAACTTCCACCTGACCCGTGCGGACGCTCGGGACCTGCGAGCACCTGGCACCTTTCACGTCGGCGTGGGCCTCGAGTAGTGGGCTAGGGCCACAGCGAAAGTAGCGGCTGCAGCCCCCACCGGCCCTGGAGCTCAGGTGTTCGGAGCCTCAAAGGGCCCCAGCGACAATGACAGCTGACAAGGAGAAGAAAAGGTAAGCGGGCGTCCGAGCCGGCAGGGGAGTTGGTCCGGGGTGGGGGTGGCGGGGCCCCGCGGGACCGCCGCTGGAAGAGGAGCGCGGAGGGGATTTTGAGGACCCAGGGATCGATTTGGAAGGTTTGGCAGGGGAGCGCAAGTGTCCAGTCTGGGGACGCGCCGCTCCGGCTTCGCGGTCGAGAGTTCTGTGGCCCGAAGGAGTCGGGAAACTGCGCGGACAACGAAGCCAGGAAATGGCCCTAGAGGTCGGAGGTGCTCCCGAGGTACCTTCCAAAATCCATCCCCCTCCAAACCCCGCACCAAACTCACGCGGCCAGCGTGTTGAAACGTTTGTTGGTTGACTCGCTCAAGTCAACTTTCTCACGGCCCACTTGAGGGGCAGCATCCACTCTTTTCCTCGGGACCCGTGGGGTCCTTCTAAATGAGCTCTGTCCGCGCTGCTTCCCGGAACTGGCAAGGGGCCGGAGGCAGAATGCAGCGCTGGGACGGGCCCCGGCAGAGCTGCCAGGGCGCAGCGAAGGGACCCACTCCAGGGCTCCCTCCAGACCCCACGGAAGCTGGAAGAAGTCCCTTTCCTCATCCCGCAGCTTGCCTCGGCGGGAGAGTGGGTAGTGGACCCGGCTGCCTCGCGGAAGCAGCTGTCTTCGCGTGTGGGGAGGGGATGGCGACACCGGGCACTCCGGCAGGTCCCGGTGTCTCTCTCCCAAGAGGACAGAGAAGGGCAGCCACGATATGCCCGCCTGCCCTCGCCAGCCTCTCGGCACTGGGTGAGAGGCAACGCGGGCCAACTCTCACTGCCCTCCTGCCCTCTCTCGGCGAGGATGAGAGCGCACGGCGTGGCGCGCAGACGTGGGAACCACCTTGCCTCCTGCAATCGTGCGCGGCTTGCAGCCTGGCTCCCCTTTCCTCTCAACCTCACTCGTGCCGCCCCAGCGAGCTGGAGCTCTCCGCCCAGTATTCGTCAGTGGCTGGCGGGGCTGGGGTTCGGGGAACTGTAATCGAACGCGTGGTGGGCCGGCTGAAGGATCTGAGCCTCCGGAAATCAGCTGCTGGGGGGTTGTACGGTGGTTCGGAGATGAGGAACCCACCCGTGATGGGCGGGCGTGACTGGCCTCGAACTGGGGAGTCCGAAGAGCTCAGTGCTTGGGTCGACTTACTCGTGTTCCGACTTCGGGACCCGAGCCAGAAACCGTGTATCCTCTGGTCGAAAGCGGCGGTTCCCACCTTGGGGCACCGATAAGGATTTGATAAACAGGAGCAAATCGCGCCCTTTCTGGCAGAGCGCCCGGACCCTTCGCTCCCGGATTGCCGGGGGTGGAAGGGAGAAGGGGAGGGGATTGAGCCTAACTCCGAGTTTACGGCCGAAGCTGCCCCTCCCGCGTCATTGCGGCACCCCCAGACCTGAGATGGCTAACGGAGTCTTGCCCCGGCCGATCTGGGCCCCCGGAGACCGCAGCGGGCGCGCGCCCCCGGAGGCCTCGGAGCAGCCCTGGAGTCTTCTGTCTTTGAAGGACAGCGAAGCAGGGAAGGGACTTTAAGATTCCAACGCATTTTGCAAGCCCAGTATAGTCTGCCAATAACAATGATTGAACAAGCAAAAAACAAAGTTACAGTCAGCTCCTCTGCGCGCACGCTGGGCTCCGAGGCCCGTGAGGGAACTTATCGTACATTTTACAACTAACTGTGATGCCTATCGGCGGCGAATGTTGCAATCGCGGAGGTGGGGCCTGACGGTAGTCTTGACAGATGTGTGAAGCGTCAGTTTCTCCCGCGCGGCTTCTGTGCTGTTACATATGTTAATCGTTTCAAGAAACTTGGGAGCAGGGGAGAAATTATTTCGACATACCTGACTGTAGTGCCTCTTTTGTTAGAGATAGAGGGAGCCAGAATCGGAGCTGGAAAAAAGTTGGGTAATCAGGCTCTGAATTATAAGCGAGAGCAGCAGGTTTAAGAACCACTGTGGGGATTGCCTGTGAGATGTCTAGGAGGCCAGAGCCGGTGGCCCTGCCTGTCTGCTTTGCGACTTGCCTTGGTTTTTATGTCGCACACTGGCAGGGCAAACATTTGTGTCCCTCACCATCCGGAGTCCTGTGAGAGGCTGTCCAATTCATGTTGGGCTGTTTTGAGACATATTTACTTTTCTAGTCTGGCACTGTTTGCTGGGGGCAGGCTCCTTGAAGGACCAACGTATAATTAACATACGTGAACCAGTGCATTGGAAGTTGGTGTGTCATGTAAGTGGTGATCCTTAGCTTTGACAGAGTGCTTCACAAGTTCCGTATGAGGCTTTCAGGTTAGGATTCGGTGTATAGATTCTTAAGATGTGATTTTTCTGCTTCAGCAGAGTCTTTTCTTCCCCCAAATGCAAGATGCACGGAACATTCGCAGTGTTCCTTCTATCATCAGGCGTTCAAGAAGTGGGCACGATTGTTTTGTTCCAGAACATTCATGCGTCGATGGAGATGTTAATGTTTAATAATAAAGAGTTTACTTTCTAAACGTTTGGCTGGCCTTGACAGAGGGTTTCAAAGTGTGCTCTTTTAGTGGTAATGGGCATTCCTGCTGATAGAGATGGCCAGAAGCTTGCTAAGGGTGCTGCACTCACTTTCTGCACTCACCTGTCAGGAGTGAATGAAGGTCTTTTTAATCAGGTTTCTTGGACTGTGAAGAGCTAGAAAATGTCTGGGCTACTCACCTCCTGATCAGACAATTTTTGAGTCCCTTCCCTGAAAGAGAAAACACTTTGGAAGTCCTCAGGTACATGGGGATTGGAGAGTGGTATGGATAAATGTAAATCAGATCCTTGGATGCTCAGGGATCAAAGTCCATTCCCAAAGCTAGACAGCTCAGAGCTCCTTCCCAGAAGGCTTCTATTGCTTAGTGTGGGACCTCCGTGGAAAGAGGATCAGAAATCTCCTCTCCTGCCCCTGGGTGTAGTTGTTCCTCTGCTAAAGTAAAAATCAAAGTCCACCTCTTATTCAAATCTAAAGGCAAAAATATTGCTGGGCAGTTTTTCTCAATGTAAATATATTTTCTATAAACATTCCTTTAACATTTGATCTCTCTTTCCAGTTGCATTACTGGATGTAGTAAATTGATGTAACACAGTACAGGTTCAGGTGAATAAAATTTAACTCACACAGCTTTTGTGAAGTTCAAAAGAATGCTCTGACTACAGGTTTTTTCAGTATTGCTGATGGGAATCTTACAGTTTTATGCAAGGACTGTTCCCCAGTGGAGAAGATTGCTTTGTGAAGTAGAGAACTACCTGTCAGTGGAGACATCCAAGAGGCTATTAGGTTGACTCCTCTACTGAATATGCTGGCAGTTTCACTAGGAATGAAAACCAAGAGACAGAACTGTTTAATTCACTTCAAATGTAAATCAGTCGGTCTGTCTCTCTCTGTGTGTGTGTGTAGGGTGATCCTCAGTGTTCTAGGAATCTATTCTGTAAAATGTTTACAAATAAAACAGATCCAATTAGATAATTCTTAGTACTTCAGGATTTTAGCCCAATACATTTGAAAATATTTGCTGTCATTAGTTATCTTACGATTTAGGCTTTTCCACCTCTCAGGAAATCTCTCCAGTAGTACTGTTTTTCCCCCCCTCAGTTCTGGCCCATACCAACATGACTTTTTGTTTTAGCCTAATGAATCTTCCCTTTTGCTTTTGGTACTGACCTTCATTTGTAGTTCATAGCAGGTAGGGCTTTTGCCAATATTGTGAAGTTAACAGTGTTTGCTCCCAGGATTCCCAGTACCCTTTATCCTCACTCTCCCAGTACTAATATCTAGTGTCATGATGAAATTAGCTCTGCTATTCATACCATGATATAAACCAATATGAAAGCGAATGTGTATGGAACACCTACTCCCTCTCTGGAAAATGTTGAGGAGACATTAAGGAATAAGGGATGTGGTCTTGGTCTTCAAGTTGTTTAGTTTGTTTGGGGGAAGGGAAGGACACACAAGGAAGCTTACCTAAAAATATAGGTAGCTGGCAGCTTACTTGTCACTTTTCTATTGGGATAAAATCTTTTGAAGCTGAAGAAGTTCTTAATCACATATAAGCGTAATTACTGAAAAGTATTATGTGTTTGGGAGTGGGAGAATGGGTTCCTTGTTTTCCCTGGAATCACACAGGAGAGGCCCTGATACCAGCATAAAGATTGGCTCTGAGCAAAGGTCAGTCAGTGTCAGGAGTGATGAGAAGTAGAGGGTTCAAGAGCATCCCTGGGGTATTCTCTGACAGCATAGACAGAAGGGCCCCCAGAGTTGAATGTTTGCTATTCTTTGTACACTTGCTTTGGTGAGGGGCTTGAAGGCAGGCACCTAGTAGGGGTCTGGGAGTGATGGGGTGGAGAATCCGGTCCCATTATGGGTAATCGTGGAGACAGCCTAGACTCTAGGAAGACCAAGAAGGGAGAGGGAGCTTCTTAATCTGGGCTTTGTGAGTGGGGTTCAGAGGGTGGTCTGTGAGTCTCTGAATGGCTGCGTGTTAGGGATATAAGTATTGTTCCCCGCAAGGGAAGTCAGTTCAGCGCTGATAGCCTTTCATAGGTTCTGTGATCTGAAGAAGGTGAGCCCTTGCTCTTGGATGTCTGATTTGGTGATTGCCCTACCTTTCAGGATCTTACTGTTCAGGTCTCAGAGAGGTCCACATTTCACCGCCAGTGTTTCTCCCTGTCTTGGAGATGGGGGAGGAGGTTGGCGTCTGCTTCTAGTTAAAATTCTGTAGTGTGGCTTAACCTTACCGGTACCCACCTGTCTGTCCACCCACACATCTGCCCTCGGTAATGGGGGGCTGGGGAGCCCAGTGCCCTGCACAGGCTTAGTTCTCATGTAGCTCATTTTGTTACTGCTTCTTAAAATGGCCATGAAATTTTATCTTTACATTTTCCACCATCCTCAAACAGTTATTGGAGGTCTTTTTACATACTAGGAATATTAATTATATCTGAAGTAGGACAAAACAAACAAAAAAACCCTCAGTCTTGTTTGTGTAGGCGCCATCCTCAGAACTTTCCATGCATGAGCTCTTTTAATCCTCATAACCACCCATAAGATAAGCCCTGTTATTATCCCCATTTCCCTGATGGGAAAGCTGAAGCATAGAAAGGCGAGATGCCAAAGGTCAAATAGGTAGTATGGCCTATGGCCGAGGCTCAGATTCGAATGGGGCAAAATGCCTTCGGAGCCTTTACTCTTAGCCAGTGATCCACACCACGTTACATTACCTAAGATGTCTATAAATACCATTCCAGACCAGTGGCAAGTACTCTATAAATTATAACTGCTTTTGCTATTGTATTTATGATTATTATAATTACTTTTCTCTTTTGTGACTCATCACTTGTTTTGACCCTGACATGCAGACAAGGGTTGAAGATCTGAAGGGCAGGCTTGGAAGCCCTGGAAGCTCTTTAGTTTTCATTGGTTTTCCTCGATGCTGTGTGGGCTTTTCTCCAGTTGCAAGGACCAGGAGCTGCTCTCTACTTGCAGTGCACAGGTTTCTCATTGCTTCTCTTGTTGTGGAGCACAGGCTCTAGGGAAAGCGGGTTTCACTAGTTGCAGCGGGCAGGCTCAGTAGTTTTGGCTTCCGGCTTCTAGAACACAGGCTCAATAGTTGTGGCACACAGGCCCAGGCTACTCTAGGGCACGTGGGATCTTCCTGGACCAGAGATTGAACTGTGTCCCCTGCATTGGTAGGCAGATTCTTAACCACTAGACCACCAGGGAAGCCCTCCACTTCCCACTCTTAACTGCTGTAGCAGTAATTCAGGAATTACTGTAACCTTCGGACTCCATTGTGCAGAAGAACCTGTTAGAAGCTCTTCCTCCATAACTTTTGAAGAGCCATCTCCAAATCAAGATGCACAAAACAGCCTCTGGCTCTACTGATCTTTTGAAATTGTAATCACGGGAAGGAGAGAATGGAGGGGAGACTAAACAATAGCTATGATCATTGCAATACTAGTACAGTGCATTTTTATAGGGCCCTTTCTCTGATGAGTCCTAAGCTTTCACAGTCATCACACCGTTGGCCTCTGCACTGTGAACTTCGAAGGGCTTCTTGAGTTTTCCCAGTGCTCTAAAACACAATTGCATGAACATGTATCATTAAGGAGAGAAGCAAGCCGTGTTGGCGGTTGCACATCGTTGTGTGTGTGGTGGCCGTGCATGGCGTGCCATTCGCAGCATCTGTGATTTTCAGGTGGAAATGAAATGAAATGTTAGTCACTCAGTCATGTCCAACTCTTGTGACTCCATGGACTGTAGCCCACTCGGCTCCTCTGTCCATGGAATTCTCCAGACAAGAGTACTGGAATGCAGTGCCAAGCGCTGTGTCCTTCTCTAGGGGATTTTCCCCACCCAGGGATCGAACTCAGGTCTCCCGCATTGCAGGCAAGTTCTTTACCATCTGAGCCAACAGGGAAGCTCTTTCAGGTAGAGATTGGTGCAATCTGTCACCAGTGGTCTGGTCTCAAGAAGAGAGACAGGGCCCTATGAGCCCTCTGGAGTCAAGAAGACAGGTGTGGAATGGACCAAAATGTTACCTACTTCTAAGT
This sequence comes from Oryx dammah, assembly GCF_014754425.2. Taxonomy (NCBI): domain Eukaryota; kingdom Metazoa; phylum Chordata; class Mammalia; order Artiodactyla; family Bovidae; genus Oryx; species Oryx dammah. The sequence goes on from NW_024070209.1 coordinate 28,133,735, forward strand.
GGTCTTTTTTAATTCCCCCCAAATTTTTAAGACTACCGGTTAGCTTGACCACCTTAGACTGTTTCCAGAGATCACTTGTACATCAGCAAAACTTATCTGTCATGACTATCAGAACCTTTGCATGTTCCTAGGAGGCACATTCCGTGCCCCTCCCCCCACCCCCTCCACGCACTTGGAAAAATTCTTCGGGTTTTAAAGTCACAAGTAACTTCTATGTGAGATAATGACTCTGGGAAGCAGTTCCTTTTCTCACGTGGAAAGCTATTTCAGAAAAGAGGGTATGTCAGTAAGGAAAACAACTTTATTAAAAATGTGTATGTATTGATTTGCCATGCCCCTGTCTGATTTACTTTCCCAATTCTACAAAACCAAGGAAGTGGATTGCTAGAAATCTCTCCTTATATTCCTCCAGTGACTTTCTGCATCCCATCTCCATGGTACCCTCCAATAAAAAAAAAAATCAAACCTGAGAGGTTAGTGCTAGCAATCATAACAGATGAATGATTTTATTGGATGAGACTAGGTACTAAAATACATGAGTGAGAAAATGGGTCCATTTTCTGCAGTCACAGTTGTAATGTTGGAGGTTAATGAACCCTGCTTGTGGTGTTGGTTGCTCTCAATTGCTGAGGATACAAGCCAATATGAGAGTCTTTTAGAAGTTCATCAATTCTGTAACAGCTTTAGTTGACAGTTTTGGTCTCATTTTCAGTCTGAGTCTCCTTGCTTATGACCTATCACTGTGGGGAGTCAGTGGTTCCCTATGAATAAGGGGACACATGGCCTCAATCTATTCAGAAGCATTTTATATATACTTAAAAAATACATCAAAGTGTATGTTTGGTTTTGGTGGGGGTTTTTATGTAATAATCATTGAAATCACGGTGCTGGCTATCTAGTCGGACAGCTCTCTCTCTCTCTCTCTCAATGTTGTATTTGTATTAACAAACGTGAGTTTTCACCTCTTTTCCCAGCTATTTGTAAGGCATCCTCAGACAACCACTTTGAATTGTTGCTTCTTCTTGGGGATGGTTTTGGTCACCACCTCCTGTACAATGTTACAGACCTCCATCCGTAGTTCTTCAGGTACTCTGTCTACCAGATATAATCCTTTAAATCGACTTGTCACTGCCACTGTATAATCATAATGGATTTGATTTAGATCATATCTGAATGGCCTAGTAGTTTTCCCTACTTTCATTAATTTAAGATGTGTATTTTACTCTTGATGAAAAAAAAAATTTATATTGTTACCACTTCGAATAAGATTTGTTCTGACTGCCTCTGTATAGAGGGCAGAGAGAAGGAAGGGCAACATATTATCCTAATTTTGTGTTTGACAAATTTGAGCTGTGAAAAGAAGAAAGCCATACCACCTGCAGTGAAAGCTAGAGCTGGACCTGGGTGTCCCCTTGGGCGCCTGTTACAAAGTAGTTAAGCACCAGCACAAAGGGGGCGCCTCAAACTTCAGGGCTAACTACTCTCATTACTAATGAGTAATTATAGCAAATATTTACAGGCCTCCTTCCTACCTTTACGACTTCCTGTTTCTGAAACACTTTGGAGAAAGATCCTGGAAAGTACGTCATACCCAGTTGCAGGAAAGAATGGCTTTAACTTTAAGTGCACGCACTCTGTTTATGAATTCCATGTGGAAACAACAGAAAATTGTGCTTGGGAGGGTCTGTTCAAGGGCCCATTCTTCAGAACTTGAAAACAAAATTTGAAAAATCAATTCCGGATGGTCAAATGTATGGGGAGTGGGACACGTGATGTTTCTGCAGAATGTTCTAGAAATAATAGGACTGTGCAAGCAAAGCACAGGTCGCTTGATAACTACTTTTTAAAGAACATATGACCTCTGCACTGTTTTTCTGATGAAGATAATCAAGCTTAATTAAGTATATCACAGTATGTAAAGTATGCCATGTGGGAAATTCAGGGAGCTAGAAGAGTATCATTCACTCCATCAAGATTTCAGAATAAACCACAATAATGCTTCCTTCCTCTGTACTTGGTTTAAGAAGCACTCCAGTGAACTTTCTCTCTTCAGTGTCTGTAAACTACATACCCTTGTGTTTCTCTCCTGTGTTTCTCTCCTGTGTTTCTCTCCTGTGTTTCCAAGAGTTCTCAGATGCTATTTTAGAATGGCAGCCTTCACTCCAGCACTGGCTGAGGTTGATGAAGCTAATTTTGGTGCCCAGGGTAGAGAGAGAGAAGTCCTCTCTGGAGCTGAAAGAGCTTTCTGGTGCCTGGGTTCAAGAGCTGTGTGGTGTTACCGGACACACCGCATTTCACCTTTAGAACCTTTATTTATGTGCTTGCACAACACGTGTTTATCCAGATATTAAGATAAGAGAAGTATGAAGGTCACATTTTGCGGGTGACAAGGAAACTTCTATAAAAGTAACCGTATCGCCATGCTGCAGGAGTCTGTCTTTTCTTTTGTACCAAGGATTTAGGGGAATTAGTGGTGGGTGGGGCCTGGGACCCAGCCCCTTCACAGTATTCTGGCTTCCTTGCCTGTGCTCTGCATGTCCTGGCGCAGCTGACATGCCCCTCCCATTTGGCGAGGCCCTTTGAGGTGGTCAGGATGTCAGGGGGAAATCTTGGTCTGCAGTGTGGCTGCCCCACTTTCCCGAACTTTCTGGTAGTCTCTGGAAATTAGCCCCTGGCCCTATGCATTTCCCTGCTATGGGACTGGCTGGGAGGGCTGCTCAGATACAATAGCTTTCTTAGCCTCTCAGAACAAGTTTGCATGGTGCTGCTACTGCCCCTATTTTAGGCAGGGTTGTCATGTCCTTGGAGCACAGAGTCTTTAGGGGGGCAGGGGGGTTCCTTTTGTGGATTTGCATGTTTCTCTTAGAGATTTCCAAGGATTAGCCGACACACTCAAAGCCTGAATGTGGACATGGATCCTTGATCCACTTTTCTTCCCAAGGGCAGTCCACACAGCATTGGGAGTTCATCTCACTGACAATAAGGGACCCCACTTCAGCCCTGGCACCCCATTCACGATCACCCAGTGAGCCCCCTGAACCCCAAATATGCCAGTCTCCTCCTTGTACCCTAAGGGCTTTCTCACCCCACGTCATGGGTCTCCCTCCCTCCTCTGCTCCCTCAGCCCAGTCTCTCCATCTCAGATGTTCTCCCCATTTCTCTCTCTACTCGAGTATCTTCCTCTTTCCCAGTGTGAGGCCGAGTCCCCCAGGTCCTACAGCACCTTCTGTAGGGCACCTCCCCCTCCACTCCTTTCTAGCTCTTGGTTGCTTTCGCCAGAGAGCCTGCCTGATTATATTTCCTTGTTATCTAATGACATTTCATGTGGTCTTGTCTTTCCAGCAACATTGCATGTTGCTCAAGGGCAAGGATGTCTAATTTTCTTATGTGCCTTGTAAACATCTTGCACATTTTGAGTCCCTAAAATCATGCTTAATTAAAAAAAAACATACAGTTGCTTTATCGATGTCTCTTGGGTCACTTGGAAAGCCTGCCTCTTGGACTGTGCTTTTCTTGTTCATGTAGATTTGAGCCCTTTTTAAATTTTCCTTGACAAGAGAAAAAAGAGAAAAAAAAAAAAAAACAACCAGAAGACCATAGACAGATGTGGTTGACTCACGGTTTTACATCAAATGCAAGCATTAGGCAAGTATTGTGAAGTCAGGCCTTCACTTTAAGAATGCCCAATACACCAAGGCAAGTGCAAGCCAAACAGCAAAGTACTTACTCCAGGTGAAAGTTTAAAATGGTCGGGCGGGAAAGGGCGTGTAGGGGAGTACCCACTCTCTGTTAGAAATCATCTTCCCTACGGAGCCTTCCTGATTTGCAGCACATTGGTTCCCCCTGCATTTATATGGCCTTTAGTCTGTATCATGCTACTAGGATGATGCTGTTACAGCTTGCTTTTCTCTGTGTGTGTGTGTCTGTCTGTCTGTCTGTCTGTCTCTGATCACCACTTAGGGAGTAAGCCCTTCAGGAACAGAAGCCCTGTTAACTTTTTTTGTTCTCAGCACTCAAAACAGAAGCCCACACTTGGTGCTTGTAGACTCAGTAACTTGATCTTATGTCATGAACTTTGGGCTTAGTGCAGAGGGTTAGCGATTTAGGCAGAAACCTTTGTTCGGATCAACCTACCCGTCCTCCTGGATCCCCCACCATGCGTGTAGTGAAGTTTGGGGGGCTACTGCCATCATCACTGTGTACAAACATTCTAGGTTACCTACTGAATTCAGGTGTCATGCCATGCAGTGAGGTTTCAGAGAGGCTTTAGATGGACCTTGCACTCAGCAGGCTTAGAGTCTAGTTGGTGAGTCAAAGAATTCCTAAACTGATTTGTTTAAAATCATGCAAGATGGTTGATGTTAAAGGTTGTCCTCACCCCATCTTTACGATGTTGCTGTCTTGTTAGGAAGTGAAAAAGAGCGCAGACAAAACACTGAGAAAATTGGAAGATTGATAGTAATTGAGTGTGAATAAGGGTAAGTAGATCTTGTGTACTGTGAATAGTTAGAGGTTTAATGGAGGAGCATTAGAGCTAGGTCTTGAAGATTAGGTAGAATTTAGATAGACAGATGGGTTTTGGGCATTCCAGTGGGGTGAACAGCTGGAGTTAAACGAGAAGGTAGGAATATTTAGGGTGTACAGACCAGTACTGGTGAATCGGCTCCTTCCAGAACTGAATCTGGAGCTGTATAAACGTATGGGAGAAAGGGGTCAGGCCCAGGCTGGTGATGAGAAGTTGAGGACACCATGATATCTTCGTCATGACGTGATGGAATCTTAGGGCTGCCTTGGGGCCACAAGAGCAGTGCCTGCTTCTTTTGGGTTATTTGAACCTAAGGGAGATGCCCAGGGCACACCTATTATCTTCCAGTTGACTCTAGCATAAGCACCAAAGGGTGGGTGGAGGGTACCATGGTTATCCTTTGTAGGAATGACCTCAGAGACTGAAAATGCCCTCTGCATCCCAGGAAATCAAGTCATCTGCAAATGTGCCCAGCTTGCTCTAGAATATATTTCTTTTCGGACTGTACCATGCCTGAGGGTAAGAAATGCCTCCTGGGGTCCAGAGTGGGAGCCCAGAAGGGGACAACTTGCTGTGTTCTAAATAGCTTCCATCAGGCTCTGTGGAGGAGTGTGTGATGCTCATCTCATCTTCTCATTTTGATGGTGAAGCCTGCTTCCCCCTAATAATTTGATGGGGGCTTTCATCCTCTCCCTTCTTGCCCTTTGTCATCATAGATTCTAGGTTTCTGAGTCTGGTCACTGTGAAAGGGTATTCAGTGCCCCACTGTTTGTAGGGAGAGAGGTAGCCATGCGTTTTGGCAGTTTGTACCAATCACTGGGAATTGTGTCCCTTGCACAAAGAGGCAGGTGAGCTGTTCCTTGGTCTACTCCTTTCCTGTTGTGTGGCTGCACAACTCCCTAAAGCCTGAACCCTGGTGTTCTTGGATAGGTGTAGTCAAAGAACACCTTTTGGAGTCACCTGGTGGGGTAGCTGGGGTTCTTCCCTCCCCCAGCAGGTATGACCTTCTCCCAAAGGTATTTAGAAGCACTTGAGGTCCGGGTTGGCCATCTGTGAGCAGAGCCTTGTCCAGAGATCCCAAGTCTCTGGGAAAGTTCCACACTAGGGACCAGCAAAGGCCAAGCATGTCACTTTACTGTGCCATGGCCAGGGGTACCTTGAGGGAGGCCACTGCTCCTGAAAGCCCTTGGTTTGGAATTTAATCTCATTATGACGACTGTGTGTCTCATCTTTTCTTCCTCTCCCAGCCCCTCGGTCATCCATAAGTGGTTGTTGGACTGGGAAACTGCTACCCATCCCAGGGAGGATTGCTTTATTCAGTGCTGTGGGCTGCTGAACTGTGGGTCTGAGCAGCCCAGGAAGGGGCCCCTCTGGAGCCAGGTGGACAGAGCCTTTGTCCTCCAGGCCCACAGGTGGCAGAGAGCCACGGACCCCAAGGCAGGCAGCCCAGACACAGGGGCCATCTAGGGGCGTGGTCAGTCCCTGGGAAGCGGCCTCAAGGAACATCCAAAGACACCCCACAGCCCAGGAGGTGGCATTCACCCTCATCTAGCTAGAGCTAGAATTTGAGTCTAGCATCTGCCTCCCACAGCTCCATACAGGCCTCCGGAGGGGAAAGGAGGGAGATCTAAGCTGGCTAATCTGCAATGACACTGTCACCATGCCTACTCCTCTCTGTTTATTTGTTTTTTGTTTTCTTTTTTTTTTCTTTTCCTTTCCAGAGTAAAATTACCTTTGAAAATGACAATTTTGCCACTGTTGAACTCCAAGCTGTTTTCCCACCTGGCTCATTTTGGTGACGGGTCATGGGCACACGTGGTGCTGCTGTGGTCGTGGCAGCTGCTGGCCAGTGTGGGGCCTTGGAAAATCCTGGTGACCACAGCCCCTGGCAGCGAGGAGTCTGAGATGACCACGAAAGTCGATTCTTTCTTTCCCAGACCATCCACTTGTGCACATTTGAACCATTTTCCATGCTCAGATAAACCCAAGCCTTGAGATTCTGGGTCACCTGTATGGATCCAGATGTTACGAGGGGAATGACGTCACTTAATTCTCCTGGAGTCAGATCTTCTGGGCCCAGGCAGAGGACATGTTTATTTTGGAAAGGGACAAACTTTCACCCACTTGAATTCCTTTGCCTCCAAAATTAGTGTCAGGGGATGACCACAAGCGTTCCATATTTCTTACCCTTCATCTTGCCAAACAGACTGTAAATGCCCCCAGGGCCGCCTTTGACTTCTTCTGTGTCCCTGGCAAAGTCGGCCTCCACAGGAGGTTCAGAGGAGCTCTCAGAAACCTCTAGGACTGAGAGACTGTTCTAGATCTTTTCTGACTTGTGTGACCTAGGAAGGTAATTTAACCTCTTGTGTGTTTCCCATTCCTAAATGGGAGTTACACACACTACCTGCTTTCTAAGAGTACTATTATTATAAGTTTGAAATGAGCTAGGATTTCAGTAAAACCACGCCTTTTATTTTTTAATTTTTTTTTAAAAAAGTATTTTTTTTTTTTGGTCTGTGCTGCACAGCTTGCAGGATCTTAATTCCCCAAGCAGGGATCAAACCCACCCTCCCTGCGGTGGGAGTGCAGTCGTAACCGCTAGGCCTCCAGGGAATTCCCTAAAACCATGCATTTTAAAAATGTTCTAAAAAGCACGTGTAAAAATAGATAGCTGGTGAGAAATTGCTACATAACACAGCCTGGTGCTCTGTGCTGACCCAGAGAAGTAGGATGGGGGTGGAGAGGGAGGCGCAAGAGGGAGGTGATGTCGGTATGATTATGGCTGATTTGTGTTGTTGTACAGCAGAAACCAACACAACATCGCAAAGCAATTTTCCCTCGATAAAAAAATACTTAAAAAAAAGACAAATAAAAAAGCATATTTTTTATGCTTTGAAAGTCATTTTTGCAATGATTATCTCAATAGAAAGACCTTTGAAAAGTATAAAGTACAGACCATTAAGGCATCATTATTAACAAGCACAGCATTATAATCACTTGGCACGTCACTGCCTGTTGGAGTGATTTGACTGCAACTGAGAGGGAGTCTTAGCCGACTCTAAATGGAGATATCTCACTTGCTCTCAAGCCTATCAAGGGCTTTTAACTGCCCTCACCCCCAGCTGTCCCCAAGATTATGGGCTCTTGCCAAGAGTGATTTCCACATTTGAGGTGTATTCTCCCATATCCTGAGATGTGAGAAAATCTGATAGCATCAAGAGACTAAGGAACCTTCCAGGACTCCTGAAAAACGGTCTGACCCTGGATATGCCTCTTTCCCTGCCTGGCCTGTTCTCCCCTCATCTGTGAAGATGAGGGTCCAGGGCTGCTGCCATGCTGATGCAGTTGAAATTTGCCCTTTGATTCCGCACCCCCAGATCTCTCGACCTACAGGGCTGTGTCTGCACCACCTCTGCCTAGGTCCCACTTGTTGCTCTGTGTCTTACAGGTAATACCTAATTGTAGGCCCACGGTGGCTCAGACAGTAAAGAATCCACTTGCAATGCAGGAGACCTGAGTTCCATCCCTGGGTCGAGAAGAGCCCCTGGAGAAGGGAATGGCAACCCACTCCAGCATTCTTGCCTGGAGAATCCCATGGACAGAGGAGCCTGGTGGGCTACAGTCCATGGGAGCGCAAAGAGTCAGACACGACTGAGGGACTAAGCACAGCACAGCACTGAAGGGACTAAGTGCTGCAGCCAAGGTGTTTAAAAGGCCAGGCAGCTTGCTGGGAGAGAGACAGAAATAGGGACACGTTGATGCTTTGGGATGCCTATGCTTCCTGGTCTTATTGGTAGTGGGAAGAGGCTTTGGATGTTGAAGAGTCTGGCTCTGCCACACAGTGACCATGAAACTTGGCAGAGCATTTGCTCCAGCCTCAGATCTGTCACCTGCTGCATCCCTGACACCTCTCGTGCCTGAGCTGGCCCTTCCTTCAGCCCCGTTTTGAGGCAGACAGCTGTCAGGGCCTTAGGGCTCAGCTTATATATCATGTCCTCAGGGAAGCGTTCCCTGACCCCCTTAGCTGACCTCCAGCCCTCTTCTCTCTCTCTCTTTTTCTGAAAGACAGCACTCCCTGCACGCTGTCTTGCACTTGTCTGTCTATTCTCTGTTGCTCCCCACTAGTTTGCAAGGTCCGTGAGGGCAGGGCCATTCTGTCTTTTTTGCCACCATATCCTTAGCATTTGGGGGCAGTGCTGGACACCTATAAGGTGCTCCTTAAACATTTGTTAAGTGAAATAATTACTTCAGGGTTGCTGGGGCTTTGTCCTCAACCTGGCATCCTTTCTTACATTTGTTCAGTGCTCAGTTTTTTCCCCAAAGCTCATGATGAAGTAGTTGTCGTTCTATTCATACAGGTGAAACAACAGAGGCACAAAAGTGACTGCCAAGCCAGAGTGCAGAAGAGCCCATGTGAGCAGAGCCTTCTCTCCCCTGGCTGGTGCTGCCTCTCCGGGCACCTTATTTTTCTGTCATGGTGATGTTATTGTTTGTCTTATTTGGCAATGTTTACACCAGAGAAGTAGGGGCCATTGTGTGTTGGTGGCGACTGGAAATACACGAGAGAGTCCCAGGAGAATGCCACTGTCGGTCCTCAACCACAATTAGCAATTGTCGGGCCAGGGGCAGTGACTGGGTGGGTGGTGTTCCCTGTGTGGCTGGTTTTATGTGTTAAAATACCACTGTCTGCTTCTGACCAAGGCAAGGGAGAGTAGGGGAGTGGGGATTAGAGAGACTGGGAGGAGCCTAGGACCTCAGTCCCATTTCTCTCCAGTCTTGTCTATCCTACCACTTACATCTAGGCCCTTTCTGCTTGGGAAATGGCCTGTTGTATGTCTAGTGAAATTCCTGTGGCCTGGTGGAAAGAGGAGTGCTAACCAGCTGGGTGACCTCTGAGCCTCAGTTTCTCCATCTTTAAAATGGGCCAGTAGGTAGGACCCAGTTCCATTGTGAAGTGAAATCCAGGTGGAGCCTGGTCCCAACTCCTGTTTCCAGGTGCTTCCTTAGGGAAGGAAGATGGGAGGTTAAAGGTGATCAGAGAGGGTTTTGAAGAAAGCCTCTCCAGTTCCCTTGTAATTTCACCCTCTCCAAGAGGAGGTTCTGTTAAAGTGGAGAGGGCCAGAGCCTTGAGAGTCAGTCCTGGGCATGGCATGATGCCAGAGAGCAGGTTCTGGACTCACTTCATTGGCAGTAACAGGGCCCTCCTCCTTAAGGAGGAAGTGGGTTGAGATGGGACAGAGTGTCTCTACATTCTGTCCCACAGTTTCTACAAAAGGGAGCAGTCGTGTTACCAGCTGAGGACATGTCTCATCTCCTAATCCCAGGGAAGAGTGGGGCAGGCTTCCGGGGTGAATTAGAGCACCTAGCCCTGGTTTCTTCATCTGTCAGATAGTGGCTATAACCCCTGCTCTGCCGATTGGATTGGGGCTTGGAAAATATAAACTACTGCAAAAGAAGGGGTTCTTACTTCTGTGATTTGTATGTGTGTGTGTGTGTGTATAAACGTATCTGGGGTACTCAGGGTTGATACTGACATGAGATGCGACATAAGCTACCTGAAAGTACTGAGTCCCTTAGCCTGAGGCAGTGAGGGAGAGGACTGAGTCGGAAAGCGGGTGGCCTTGAGAGGAATGGGCCTGGAAATTGCTGAATGGAGTCATGCTGTATTTGGGGGGAGCAGTGGGGAGAGTGATGTGGGACAGAAGTGAGTCATGGTGCATGAGTGCTGGGGAGTCACCTTGAACTTGGGCCAAGAAGTAGAAATATGGGGACTTGGGTTTATCTGCCTTACATCAGGTACATCAAGTTCTGGATGGCCGCCCACTGGCTGGAGACCTGAGGTGGACAGCTCTCCCTTGCCGCCCTGGGAAGGCTTTCTGCTGGCCTCAGCCCTGCTGAGCAAAGTCCGCTTGTTCACTGGAGTTCACACAGACTCCTTGCCAGGCCTGCCCAGAATCCTGTCTCCTCTGACTTCCTGTGCTCTTGCATAATATTTCCTTGCTTCTTGAATGGCTGCCCCCAGTGCGGGGGCAGCTCCCTGACACTGCTGGATGGGCAGCAGGATGTGGAGGGAGGATGGGGATATGCAGACATCACCCAGGGGTGCCTGGGCCCCAAGGGAGGAAGGCAGTGCTCCCCAAAATGTTTAGAAGGAGATTTTAGCATTAGGATAGTTAGGGAGACTGGGACACACATACACACACCCCAGACCCTATAAGTTGTTTCTTCTATAAAATTATTATTAAACTAGTTGTTTCCTTCTGATTACAACAAGTACATATGTTCCCTGTAAAAAGTTATAGTACAGGAAGGCATCAAGATGAAAATAAAAATCACCTAAATTCTACCTTCCAGAGATAACGACTGTAAACACTTTGGTGAACATATTTTCTTCAATACAGTAACTATGGACATGTAATTGCAAATATGAACATACTATATACAGTTGTAGAAAATGGATTTCTCATATAGCAAAGTATCAATATTCTCTCTTGCTATCACAGTACATAGATTTAATACAGCTATATTTAGTTCCACTTACAGATGTATCATAACACAACACCGATTCATTGACATGTCCAGGTTCAGAAAACAAGCTCTAACCAGTCCAGAGGTGTTCACAGACTTGGAAAGCAGCGTCTCTTGTATACGCCCGACAAATGTGTTAGCTCTAGTGTCCCAGAAATAACTACAAATTAAAAGGTTTTGTATCCATGTAGGCCTTTCTCTAGGCTTAGAATAATTCCTATGATTACGTAGAAGAGGCTGGGGCGATGAGGGCTGTCAGGGCTGAGCTGAGTGTCCCTTGGGTAAGGTCATCTCCCGTGTGGCCTGTATGTCTGCCCTAAACCAGGAGCCACTAGCTAGAAGAACAAGTTTTTCTTCAGTGGTGTTCTTCCTGTGCCCAAGATGTCAAATAAGTGTCATTTAAACTTTTAATTGATTATTGCCCTCCTGAAATTTTGTAACACTGTTTGTATCTTTTTTACAAGACACCCTTCCTTCTTTACACAGTAGTGTGTTCATAATATTAAACTTTAATGCATATACAGTATCTTTCAGATTTGTGACAACTAGAAGATAAAAGTAAAAAATTTTTTAGCTGAAGTAGAGACTATCAATACAATGTTTCTGTCGCATGCCTGAAAGCCATACAGTACGTAGGAACCTTCAAGTTGCAAAGTTTCAAAGATGCAAACGTCAGGCATGACTGAAATCGCAGTGTACCCTCCATCTCCTGTTGCCGACGGTCTTTCAGCTATATCATCTCCCAACTCCTCCCCTCCTCCAGTCAGTACCTCTTCATGCCTGTTCACTCAATGCCAGGCCCTGTGTGCCCACTGTTCTACCGTCCAACTCTACTTTTCAAGGTACTGTACTGTAGGATCAAAAATGTTTTATTTTTTTATGTGTTTTTTTATGTATTATTTGTGAAAAAAGTATCATAAACCTTTTACAATACAGTCCTGTGTAGCCAATTGTATCATTAATAGTTGGGTACCTAGGCTAAACTTAGTTGGTCTTATGAACAAATTGAATTTAGCAATACACTCTCAGAATGGAACTCATTCATATTGGAGGGAGCTTACTGTATATGTTTAAGAGTTGTAATGAGCTTTTTCTCTTCCATTGCTGATTGTGGTTGAAAATGTGGCATAGATTTATAGCAGACTTCAACATAAAATGACTCCTGTTCATTTGGGAATCCGTTGTCTATACAGCATTTGCTTGTTTCCTGTGAATCATTTTTAGACTGGATTGGATACTTCTTTAATTTCCTAATGAGTTTTTAGTATGAGGCCAGGCTCGTTGACTGTGGTTGGTAATTGCTTGTTAGATTTACTTTTAAGTGAAGACAAATTATTTCCTAGAGCTCTGTTTCAGACCTGTCTTCTAAATCAAAAGGCTTGATACTGCTAGTCAATTTAAACACTTTACTTAAAAGTTTTCAGGCCTTCTTGAAAATAAAAGTTTGCAACAAAATTTAGCACCAGTAGAATCCAAGTCTCTTAGCTGATTTTGTTTATAGTTGTCCACTCTTTAGGCACAGTCTATTACAACAATTTGCATAATTATAACCCACCTTCAGTTTATTCACCCTTTTTCAAGAATTACATCTGAACTGTTATTACATCAAATTCTTTGTCTGTGCTTCTTTAGGATGGGGATAAGAGTTAGAGGAAATAATATGTTGGTCTGCCTTGCAACATGTTCAATATGTGGACATTTAGCAAACTGATTTTGTCATTGCTCCCTTTCTCGGTTCCCTGATTTGGTGGGGCAGGGAGGAGGGGGTCTTTGTCGTGGTGCACATTTGGGAAGTGGTCAGGGACAACAGGATGGAACTAGTCCTCAGAATTATGAAACAGGACTTTGTCGAAGTTGACACTCCTGTACAATGAACATGGAGCAGCCGTTGGCATGGCAACCCCTACGTGGAAAAGAGCACGACGCTTGCAGATGACTTTTGCAGTACTCAGTGTTAATCTGATAAATGGCTTTTTTAATAGTAGTTTGTGGGCTAATGGAAAGGTTGAATCAAACCTTCATTAATGGGAAGAAGGATGGGCATTTTGAAGCCTCTGAGTGAACACATCGGAAAGCCACAGCCAAAAACCCATTTTCAGCTGTGTCTCTTTTTTACATCAAATATTCTCATAGCATAGCAAGCCAAAGTAAATTGAGAATTCTATTTGTCTTGAAAGGGTGTTGCTGCCATGGTCAGTTTAGATTTTCAAGCATGCAGAGGTTTTGGAGTCCTTTTTATTTAGGGCACTTATTTTAATCAGAGTTTAGGAGGACTGTAAAAGGTTTGTATCATGATGTTCCTTTTGTGGTCATGATGGGATAAAGCTGGTTAAGTACTCTTTTTTATTGTAAAAATTTACCATTTTAACCATTTCTTAAGCATACAATTCACTGGCATTAAGCATACTCACATCGTTGGGCAGCCATCACCTCTCTCTTCATCTCTTGAACTTTTTTCTATCATCCCAAGTTGAAAAGTCTCTATCCGTTAAACAAGAACTCCCTCCCTCTCTCAAGTCACTAGTAACCACCATTCTATTTTTCTCTATGGATTTGATTACAATAGGTATCTCATAAGTGGAATCATTCAATATTTATCCTTTTTTGTCTTGCTTATTTCACTTAGCCTGTTTTCCAGTTTCATTCATGTTGTTGCATGTGTCAGAATTTCATTGCTTTTTAAGGCTGAATAATATTACATTATATTATGAGTGAGTGAGCAAAGTCGCTCAGTCGTGTCCGACTCTTTGTGACCCCATGGACAGTAGCCTACCAGGCTTCTCCATCCATGGGATTTTCCAGGTAAGAGTACTAGAGTGGGTTGCCATTTCCTTCTCCAGGGGATCTTCCCAACCCAGGGATTGAACCCAGGTCTCCTGCATTGCTTGCCTGGAGAATTCCAGGGACGGGGAAGCCTGGTGGGCTGCCATCTATGGGGTCGCACAGAGTCGGACATGACTGAAGCGACTTTGCAGCAGCAGCATATATACACACACACACATACACATATATATGCATTTATATTTACATATGCATATTTAGTGAACTAAAAATGCACTGGAATGGGCAAACTTAATTTAGATGACCATTATATCTACTACTGTGGGCAAGAATCCCTTAGAAGAAATGGAGTAGCCCTCATAGTCAACAAAAGAGTCCGAAATGAGGTACTTGGGTGCAATCTCAAAAATGACAGAATGACTCAAAATGGTTGTCTGAGGAGGCTTTACAAATAGCTGAGAAAAGTAGAGAAGCAAGAAAGGCAAAGGAGAAAAGGAAAGATAAACCCATCTGAATGCAGAGTTCCAAACCATAGCAAGGAGAGATAAGAAAGCCTTCCTTAGTGATCAATGCAAAGAAATAGAGAAAAACAATAGAATGGGAAAGACTAGAGATCTCTTCGAGAAAATTAGAGATACCAAGGGAACATTTCATGCAAAGATGGTCAATAAAGGACAGAAATGGTATGGACCTAACAGAAACAGAGGATATTAAGAAGAGGTGGCAAGAATACATAGAAAAACTATACAAAAAAGATCTTAATGACCCAGAAAACCACAATGGTGTGATCACTCACCTAGAGCCAGACATCCTGGAATCCGAAGTCAAGTGGGCCTTAGGAAGCACCATTACGAACAAAGCTAGTGGAGGTCTTGGAATTCCAGTTGAGCTATTTCAAATCCTAAAAGATGATGCTGTTAAAGTGCTGCACTCAGTATGCCAGCAAATGTGTAAAACTCAGCAGTGGCCATAGGACTGGAAAAGGTTAGTTTTCATTCCAATCCTGAAGAAGGGCAATGCCAAAAAATGTTCAGACTACCACACAATGCACTCATCTCACACGTTAGCAAAGTAATGCTCAAAATTCTCCAAACCAGGCTTCAACAATACATGAACCGTGAACTTTCAGATGTTCAAGCTCGATTTCAGAAAGGCAGAGGAACCAGAGATCAAATTGGCAACATCCTTTGGATCATCGAAAAAGCAAGAGAGTTCCAGAAAAACACCTACTTCTTCATTGACTATGCCAAAGCCTTTGTGTAGATCACAACAAAATGTGGAAAATTCTTCAAGAGATGGGAATACCGGACCACCTGACCTGCCTCCTGAGAAATCTGTATGCAGGTCAGGAAGGAACACTTAGAACTGGACATGGAACAACAGACTACTTCCAAATTGGGAAAGGAGTACATCAAGGATGTATACTGTCACCCTGCTTATTTAACTTCTATGCAGAGTACATCATGAGAAACGCTGGACTGGAAGAAGCACAAGCTGGAATCAAGATTGCCGGGAGAAATATCAATAACCTCAGATATGCAGATGACACCACCCTTATGGCAGAAAGTGAAGAGAACTAAAGAGCCTGTTGATGAAAGTGAAAGAGGAGAGTGAAAAAGTTGGCTTAAAACTCAACATTCAAAAAATTAAGATCATGGTATATGGTCCCATCATTCCATGGCAAATAGATGGAGAAACAAGGGAAACAGTGACAGACTTTCTTTCCTTGGGCTCCAAAATCACTGCAGGTAGTGACTGCAGACTGAAATTAAAAGACGCTTGCTCCTTGGAAAAAAAACTATGACCAACCTAGACAGCATATTAAAAAGCAGAGACATTACTTTGCTGACAAAGGTCCCATCTAGTCAAAGCTGTGGTTTTTCCAGTAGTCATGTATGGATGTGAGACTTGGACTCTAAAGAAAGCTGAGCGCCAAAGAATTGATGCTTTTGAACTGTGTGGTACTAGAGAAGACTTTTGAGAGTCCCTTGGACCGCAAGGAAATCAAACCAGTCCATCCTAAAGGAAATCAGTCCTGAATATTCATTGGAAGGACTGATGCTGAAGCTGAAACTCCAGTACTCTGGCCAGCTGATGTGAAGAACTGACTCATTGGAAAAGACCCTGATACTGGGAAAGATTGAAGGCAGGAGGAGAAGGGGACGACACAGGATGAGATGGTTGGATGGCATCACCAACTGAATGGACACAAGTTTGAACAAGCTCCGGGAGTTGGTGATGGACAGGGAGGCCTGGCGTGCTGCAGTCCATGGGGTCACAAAGAGTCAGACACAACTGAGCAACTTAACTGATATATATTTATATATATATAAACACACACACACCACATTTAGTTTATTCTTCTGTAAGTGGACATTTTTTTTTTTCTGTCTTCAGCTATTGTGAGTAATGCTGCTAGGAACATGAACATACAAATATCTGTTTGAGTCCCTGCTTTGTTCTTTAGGGTATACACCTTGGAGTGCACTTGCTGGACTGTGTGGTCTTCCCCAGTGGTGCCTGTGGTAAAGAACCCGCCTGCCAATGCAGGAGTCACAAGAGATGCGGGTTTGATCCCTGGGTCGGGAAGATCCCCTGGAGGAGGAAATGGCAACCCACTCTGGTATTCTTGCCTGGAGAATCCCATAGACAGAAAGGCTGGCGGACTACAGTCCATAGGGTCACAAAATGTCAAACAGGACTGAAGCAACTTAGCATGCACACACATGGTAATTTTATGTTTAATATTTTACAAAACTGCCTTAGTGTCTTCCATAACAGCTGTATCATTTTACATTCCTGCCAGCAAAATACAAGGGTTCCAACATTTCCACATCCTCACCAGTTTTTGTTTTTGTTGTTGTTTTCAAGAGGTGGTATTTCACTGTGGTTCTAATCTGCATTTCCCTAATGATTTACAGTTTGTTTTTATAAATGCCTTGCCACACACACAGCGGACTATGGGGGTGGAAATCACCACACCACTGTTTATACCTGTGAGGCAAGTGAGACTGTCAATGTGGTAATGCTTGTTGGGGGTGAGAGGTGAGAGGGAGGGGAGCGTTGTGCAATTATTACACACAGTACAGCCGCCTCGGTAGACCTGTTGTCAAAGTCTGTACTGGGGAACAAGTGAAGCAATTTTAAAATAGAGGCCCTTGACACCTGAAACTGATAAAAAAAAAAATTGTAAGTCACTTATACTTCAAAAAAACAAAAACAAAAAGAGAGGGCTTTGGGGTGAAGTAATGTCATCTCTTTGGATGAGGTTTAACTAAGACAAGCCTGCTGTGTGATCTTTCCTGCTTTAGTGTGTTGTACAGACATAAGTAGCCCTCGTCCCTGAGAATAATAATTGTTGTCATCAGCTCCAGAGACCTAGGCCCATCCTCCTTCCTCTCCCTGGGGAGGAAATCCCCCAGACTTCTTGCCACAGGCTTGCTTAGTTCTTTGAACCACCCCACTGTCTAATTTCTCCACCTGAAACAACATACACACCCCCTACTCTTCCCTACCCACTAAGTTCTTGTGTTGGCAGCTTATATTTTGACAAGAAAGGGAAAGGACTTAGAATGTATTGAGTACCTGTGGTAAGCTGGGCACTTTGCTGGTCAGTGTGTAAGATGAAAGACCTGACTTCTGTCCTTAAAACAGTGTTATAGGTCTTATAATTTAATATGGACTTCTACAACAGGGCTTCCAAACTTTTAACAGGCATCAGAACCACTAGGAGGGCTTATTAAAATTCAGATTGCTTCGTCCCCAGAATTCCTTATTCTGGAGAGCTGGGTAGGGCCTGAGATTCTGCCTTGCTAACAAATTTCCAAATGATACTGATGCTGCTAGCCAGAGGACCACACTTTGAGGATAACCACTTTACATGGACCCTATGAGATAGGAATTATTCCCATTTACAGATGAAGAGGTGAGTTGTAGAGAGGCAAAGTAACTGGCCTCAGGTCCTACAGACAGAGTGCCAAAGCCTAGATTTGAAGCAGGGGGCCCTCACTCCAAAGCCTCTGCTGTACTGATATAATTCCCATTATATCAAGAATGGTAGATGCACAGCCCTTGAGCATCCCTCATCTAATCTACCCCTGGGGATAGGCAGTATTAATCAATCACAGGACCTCTGAACCCAGAGGTGGCTTCGGGATCCTTCCTATTCTGCTCCTGATAGCTAGGCCTACCCATTTCACTGGGAACTGAA
This sequence comes from Oryx dammah, assembly GCF_014754425.2. Classification (NCBI taxonomy): domain Eukaryota; kingdom Metazoa; phylum Chordata; class Mammalia; order Artiodactyla; family Bovidae; genus Oryx; species Oryx dammah. The sequence goes on from NW_024070209.1 coordinate 28,151,779, forward strand.
ATGAGTCATTCTTGTACCTATGGATGCATCCTCCTTAAAAGAGAAACAGTACCCAAAAGTGGTCTGTTTACGTTGAAAAAGAGCCCTTACCTGAGCTCGAGTCTGCTCTGCCTAGGAGGGAAGTGGTTGGTGGATTGGGAGCTACGGGAAGTATAGCTGTCCCAGAGTATGCCAGGACCTGTGGGCCATTAGCTAGTCTTTGTTTGGCACCCAGGCAAGACAGGATCCTTGACTAGGGGCCCTTACCAAGTTTAAAACCTAGATGAAGTCAATAAGGAGATATTTTTAAGCTGCCATTATTTGTCTAATTTACATCTACTATTTGTTATTCTAAAAATGAGTTATTCCAGTATTTGGCAGTAAGTTTAGTGATGAATAGAAAACAGTGCTCAATCAATAATTAAGAAAGGCAAAGTAGGTGCCAGAGGCAGTTGCGTCCTTGCTTGATGAGATCTTTTAGTAAATGGACAGGAGGAATGAATAAGGTTGAACAGGATAACATCTTGAATTGACATAGCTCCTCTAGGGCTTCCAAAGTCATCCACAGACTTCTATCTTCCCACATTTCTGTGAAATGAGAGAATGGTGGAAAACTGATTAAACTGATCAATCAAGGGAATAATTCATTTTCCCTCTGAAAATTGTGAATTATTTGAGGCATTGCCATTGTTATAGCCCTTGGATACGTTTTTTTCCAAAGGGAGTCAATGGACCCCAAAGAAGAGTTTTATAAAGGTCAGGAGTCTTCTAAACTTTATATGTGAGTGACCAGAGGAAGCTGCTTGTTTGAGGTGTGATTCCTGCCTTCTAGAATAATCTATCACTATCTTTCCTGTTTCTGCCAGCCCAGACAATGTCTGAGCCGCATCACTACCAACATCAAATATTTAGTCTGTTGCTAGTGTGTGTACAGGGAGATCTCTTGTCTCACCTGCTGTCTTTTAAAAGTAAGGGTGAGATAGATTATGTTTTTATGTGTTTTGAATGTGCTACAGTACCTAGCAAGACCTGTATGTAGCAGATATTCAACACACATTCATCATTTTAAAATACTACAGATCTTCTTCCAAAAATCTTTTGGGAAAAGAACGTAATGTTCATAAGCGTACACATAACATGTGCTTATATGTGCATCTACCCTCTATATCTGGAACAAGAGGAAGCAGGTGTCTGGGCATTTGTGGGTGTGCATTTTTAAGTGATTTGCATTTCACATGTGAATTGGGCACATGATGGTGTTCAGAGGTGGATTAGAGATGAAGTGGCAGGGCTGAAAAATACATCAGTAGGGAAGGTGTATGTTGGAAATGGGGAAAAAAAACGCTGAGAACAGATTTGTCCAGGGCTGTCTCTGGCCAAACCAGTATGCAGTGACAGGGAGCATTTATGTTTATTGCCTTGAAGGGTGTTCCTAAGTCTTGCCTTCTGGATTGTTTTGAGAGGAAAGACTTTATGGTTTTTAGCATCCACACCTTTGTATAGAAAACTCAACTCTCTCTGCACATTCCTGATACCTGTGTTTCTACATGAGCATGGTTATAGTCATGCTCTTTTTTTTTTTTCCTTTTTAATGATACTTTCTGTATCATTATCTGTAGCCCTACTGGTGAAAGGAAGAAGGAATATTTCATCCAACATTGTGTTGGAAAGAACGCTTTCCAAGATGCTCTACATGTATTTTTTAACTTTATTTACTTATCTGACTGCCGTGGATCTTAGCTGTGGCGTGTGAGATCTCTCGTTGCAGCCACATGGACTCTCTAGCTGTAGCACGTGGAAAGAGTAGTTGTGGTGCATGGGTTTAGTTGCTCCATGGCATATGGGATCTTAGTTTCCCAACTAGGGATTGAACCCACATCCCTTGCATTGGAAGATGAATTCTTAACTACTGGACCACAGAGAAGTCCCTCTGTGGGTCTCTGATGAAACCATTAATGGGATTGAAAGTTAGTCTCATGTATCTCCCAAGGATCATTCAATTGGCCATTGAAAGCCGTGACTGTGGCCAAGCAGATCAAATGAAATAGATTAGTAAGTACAGGTTTTTTACTGGTTAAAAAACTTGAGCATAGGGCCTCCAGAGGGAAAGGAGGGGTTCTCTTATGATGTCTGTCTGCTGTCCTGGATGAATAGTATACACACCCTAAGAAATCCACCTTGGTTGGAGAATAACATTATAGACATTGTGCTCAAAAAAAGGTATGGCATCATCTCTGCCCACTTTGGTTGTGATGATGCTGTGGGGGGTAAGACTGGGGTTGGTTAGAATGAAAAATGTCTATCTTTGGGAAGCTTCTTAATGCCAATGGGGCTTCCTGTGTAGTTCAGTTGGTAATGCATCTGCCCTCTGTGTGGGAGACCTGGGTTCAGTTCCTGGGTTGAGAAGTTCCCCTGGAGAAGGAAATGGCAGCCCACTCTGGTATTCTTGCCTGGAGAATCCCGTGGACAGAAGAGCCTAGCAGGCTACAGTTAATGGGATCACAAGAGTTGGACACGACTTAGCACTATCTTTCTTTCTTGCTTAATGCCAAGGTTTTTCCAGAGTAAATTTTTAAAGCTGTGTATTAAATCCAATTACATGAGTGGGGAACTACCTGCACCTTATAAAAGGCTTAACATGCAGGCAGAGCCCTCTTTCGGAGGCTTTTTTGTTAGATGTCAAGGGTGAAAGTGAAGTCGTGTCCGACTCTTTGTGACCCCATGGACTGTAGCCTACCAGGCTCCTCTGTCCATGGGATTTTCCAGGCACGAATACTGGAGTGGGTTGCCATTTCCTTCTCCAGGAGATCTTTCCCACGCAGGGATCGACCCCGGGTCTCCCGCATTGTAGACAGACGCTTTACCATCTGAGCCACCAGGGAAATCTAAAACTCATTATTTCTGCTCTGCTCTGGAAATGGATTTAACTGGAGCCAAGCCAGTCTCACAGTCTGACTGAGCCACACTTCCCTCCTGTTAGAGTGGGTAGAGACTTTAGCTATAGTGTTGGATTGGAAGATTCACATTGATAGAGAAGTTGTTTAATATTTTAGGTATGTTCTGTAGCTTGTTTGACATTGAAAGAGAAGACGAATGATCCAATTAATCCTTAGGGTCAATGAACCCTTCCAGATGGAGCAGAGAAGCCCCCTAAGGACAGGCCCCTGGGAAGAGCCTACTTCCCTACCAGAAAGCAGAGAGAAGAAGGTGGCTTCTTTGACCCACTGCTGCCCAGTGATCAGTGCCTCTGGATGTTGTAAGTCAGAGTCTTAAATGAAAAAGGTTTTTAAAAATAAGCATCATGTTGGGTTGGCCAAGAAGTTCATATGGAAAAACCCAGATGAACTTCTTGGCCAACCCAATATTATATTAGAATATTGCTGTTTTTTGACATTTTTAGATAGTTACTTGAGGAGAGGTCCTGTTTTTCTCCATCCATTGGAGGTGTTTTTTTGTGGCAAGTGACTGGGAGAGGCACGGAGGGTGTGCTTCCTTCATGGTAATGCGCTCATAGTCTCTATGTAAGCATGTCTGATAGGCAGGTGAAGGATGACATGATTCACTTGGGTGGTACCCTCCTGGTAGTCCATCTAAGAATCCAGGTGAATCAGGTCAGTAGGGGGTGACTGTGTAGTCACTGGTCAGCCTCTCCATCTCTCAGCAAGAGCATCCTGGTCGTGGACCAGTGGCATCAGGAAGGTGTTGGAGGATAAGTTCCATAACCGTTTTCTCTGTTTGGCCTCATGCTACAGAAAAACTCCATCAGGACGTGCACCTTCACTTCCAGAATGTCTTACTTATAGTAATCCATAGCCACTGCATGGGTGAAAAGCAAAATACTATTACCATCATCGTTTTCAGAATTCGTGTTAGGGCCTTTGACTTTTAAAACAAGGACACCAAATATAGAAGAAACAGAAAAAGCTCTGTACAAGGTTAATGAAAGCCTTTCATCTCCACCCCATTTTAATCCTGAAGAGAGAAAATAGCTGAGCTGTAATGATTATTTCCTTCTAAGAAAATTATAAAATTGGGGCTCAGTTAGTCCTCATAAGGGGCAGCCTTGGAATAGCATGGATGCTATGTTGAATATTTGAGAAAAGAGTGACATTCAATGAGAAATGGGAATGACTCTGCATTGCTGGGATAGGGGCAGCTCCCTCCAGGCATTGGTGGCCCCTGGGGATAGCCCAGTTTCCTCTCCTGTGTGGGTTTGGGAAACCCTTGAATCCAGTAGTCATTGCTGGATTGACTTCCACCCGCAGCTCCCAGGAGAAGCTCAGAGGACTGGAAAGAGCCCAAAAGTGGCGAATATGCTTTTCACATTGGCTTCCAGTCCCAACTGCCTAATATCAGGGAAATAAGACTTCTTGGAGAGGTTTAACTTCAGTCATGGGCCAGGATGAAGTTTTCTGTACAGAGTTAAAAGGATAAGGGAATACAAACCATGAATAGGCTGCAGAAAGGAGTGACTGGGTCACCTGCCTGGGGGCAAGGGGTGGTATAAACCTCCCACAGGACTTCATAGTTGTGCAAGAATGGGGCAACATTTGGCCAGGGTGGAGAGGGCTTGGCAAAGGTATTTGCACTCTTAATAGATTCCTATCTTCTCTGTGAAAACAAGTATTAAAGTTCTGCTAAGCTTTTTAAGAGAAAGAAATCAATTGCTTTATCTAGTCTAGCACACTGTAGTTGCATTTTCTTAGAGTTTTAGTCAACAAACATCCACTGTAGCGAAGGCACAGGGCTGGAGACCCCAGAGGATCAAGGATCAAGGGAGAAGGAGACATCTCTGTTTCCACCCATAGGAGCTACAGTCTAGTGGGGACCGGGAATGGGGAGGACAAGCACACAGATGATTGCAGCCAAGGCAGGAGATGGTGAATGCCGTGACGGGGAAGAGGGGGAGTGGTGGTAGGGCTTCAGTAGAGGAGAGGCGGGGTAGAGTGGTGTTAACACAGTAGTCCCGGAGCCACACAGCCTGCATTCAAGCCCTGGTCTGCCCGTATTTAATGAGACATTTGGGATAAGTTCTTAAACACTCTGTGCCTCTGTTTCCTTGACTGCAAACTGAGAGTCATTCTAGTACTCTGTCAGAGGGTATGTTTTAATGTTCATAAAGTTTGTTTTAGCTCCAAGACCAGAAATGGAGGGACTGTGCTGACCTTGAGTTAGTAACTGACAACCTCCAGGCCTCAGTTTCCTCATTTGAACTGGATCAGAGTGAATAAATGCTAATATTTTAGTTATTCTAAAATTCTAATATTCTATGATTTTATATGAAGAGCTTTCTGGGTATCCAGTACTGTGCTAAGCATGGTGGGAAAGAGAAAAGGTAATAACCCTCAAGAAGCTATAATCTATGTGAGAAGAGGACATTAATGTTCAGGATAGTACTGGAGAATTAGAGAATATTAGAAATTAAAAACTTGGTTATATGGGTGTAACAGAATAGAAATAGAGAGTTTAGAGCAGACCAAAATAGTCAAAAGATTCCACAGCAACCATGAATTCAATCTGTAGAACCACAGAGACTACAGCCTTGTTTATCAAATCCCAGAATTCTGAAGCTTGAAACATTGCTTCATATTTAAGTTAAATAAACAATTAAGTAAACAATTAAGTTAAATTGCTTAATATTTAAGTTAAAGTTGAACTGTAGAAAAACAACAGTTGGGACTTCCCTGGCAATCTAGTGATTAAGATTTCTTCCAGTGCAAGGGGGTACAGATTCAGTCTCTGGTTGGGGAGCTAAGATGCCACATGCATCATGGGCAAAAAATCAAAACGTAAAACAGAAACAATATTGCAACAAATTCAGTAAAGACTTTAAAAATGGTTCACATCAAAAAAAAAAAAAAACCTATTTAGGATTTAGATGGAATAAGATCTGTAAAACTCCTTGCTCAAAGAAAAAATACGTTCTGAAACTGTAAAGAGGCTCACACTGATTTTCCATGTATTCCTGGTTGGTGATTGTGGTAGAACATAGTTCTGGTAGAACATTGTGTCAGTTTTCTGACTCCTCAGCTCGTAACAGCCGGGGCATCCCAATGGTGTTCTCAGCCCCTCCTCTAGAGGGCAGCACACAGAGGTGGCCCTGCAGAGCTCTCCAGCCACAGCTTTGGTAAAGCGTAGTATTCCTCAAGCTTCCTTATCAAAGCTGAGTTCTGCTCCTAAGGCTCCTCACTCCACGCCTTAGAGACTCTAGGTCCACTCTCTCCAACAGTGTTTAAACTTAGGTTTTGAGGAAACTGCCTCCTGCAGCCCTACTATCTCATAGTTTCTTAAGGTGCATATGCAGACCAGACTGTTAGTGACCCTGGCCTACACAAGCGACAGGAAACTTAAAATACTTGGCATGTTGATGGTGCCAAAAGACTGACATAGACAGCAAGGTTACCCTGTCCAGGAAACTAGGGGTAGTACCTCCTGCTGGAAGGGTTGAGCTGGGGGCTTGAGTGGGCCTGGGAGGATGAGTGGAGGCCAGGTCAGGTCAGCAGATAAGATGGGTGGAGATACCAGGTACGTCCATTCCCCCACAGTGACCCCCTCCCCCACTGCTCCTCGCTAAGCAAACATGGGAGGTGGCAAAGCCAGTTAGATGCGCGGAAAGGAAGCGAGATAGAAAGGACAGATGAAACACAAACATGAACACCCCCCCCACCCCCCGCCGGCCAAAAACTATTCACTGAGAATTCCTGCTCATCACCCAAGTGGTCAGTGATGGCTTGGCTTGATAGGCCAGTTCAGGGCATCCTGGCTTCAGATGAGCAGACCACAAACCCTCACAACACATCAGTACATTTCATTTATATAGCACCCTCTGTGAAGGCACAAGGATGTATCGTATTTGCCATCAAAACACAGCTCAGCATAGGCATCCACCAAGGTAGAGAGGACAGATGGGGTCAGGAGGTCTAGAAGGGTGGAAGGGGCGGTGACTTGCTGTTATAACCCTTCAGAGAAAACCAGAGATGAAAACGGTTCAGAAGCCGGGTCTGCCTTCCAGGCCGTACTCCAGGCACCTTTCTTCTCTCCCCAGTTGTACCCTTGTCTCATTCCCCATCCCCCCCCCCCTTTCCTTTCATAAAAAAGTTATTTTTTTCCCCAAATAAGCAAGATGGAATCAAACTTTGCAACCTCCAAATGTATGAAATAAACATTATTCCTAATGAGCCTCTGGGAAAGTGCTCACCTTTGAACTTGGCCAAGGATTATGGGGGGAAGAAAATGTCTTAAGAACTGGATAGAGTGTTGGAGTTTCCTGGATTTTTTTCAGTCAAGTTACATATTACATTTCTTTTCCTTAATAAGGGCAGTTCCAGAAATCCTTCCTGGATGATTCAGTTCAGTTCAGTCGCTCGGTCGTGTCCGACTCTTTGCGACCCCATGAATCGCAGCACGCCAGGCCTCCCTGTCCATCACCAGCTCCCAGAGTTCACTCAGATTCACGTTCATCGAGTCAGTGATGCCTTTTTAGGCCATGTCCAAAAGCGGAGACCTACAGTTGGCTACTGACGCTGGTTTGGGGATTGTCATCTGGGTGCTAGACAACAGCAGAAGGGGAGACCTGGTTTCCAGAATGTGCTGACTTTCCTAGGACTCAGCCTCTCCACTCTGGGTCCTTTCCAGGCAGGAGCATGTAGGCTGTCCCAGGGTGAGGAAAGGGGAGGCCTGGAGAAGAACAGGAAGAAAATCAAGAGAACCTGATGGCCGAAAGGTAATAGGGCCAAGGAGGCCTCCTACTAAGATGAGCTTTTTCCCCGAGACCTTGCCTGTTCACTGGCCTATGCTCCTCTCTATTTTTGTTTCCAAGAAAGAATAATAAGATGTCTGTTAAACTTTCCCAAAGAGAAAACACTATTGGCTATCTCTATAACCTCTACTTGCCTCACATGGATTATCAGACATTTTCATTTCCTTAGCTCTTCTTTCCTCACAGCCAAGAAGCTCATCACTAGACATCAAGATGAATCATTCACAGGAGGACTTAAATCCAACTAGGAATGTGTAACTGCTCAACACATTCTGCTTGAGGTCCTGGAACACTTGTGATGCCTGGGTTTGTTGTAACATGCAGAAGACTCGGTGACATTTCGTTTCCTTGAAACTTTTCCTCCAAATTTCCATCTTCAGGCTTTAATCATGACAGAGGCTATCAGCTCTGTCCTCCCCCTGTCCTTGTGATGGCAGGAAGTGCCCTGCGCACCCCTAGTCCCACAGAGGATCTGCGGGACCAGGGCTTCATGGCACCCAGCAGCGTGGATGTCGGTTGCTGATTCATGGGGAGGCTGCCTTTCTCTGACCCCTCACCAGCCCCTGCACATGGGGAAGTTTAGTACACAGCCCTTTGAATTGAAAGTGCCTCATGTACAGGCTGCCTCCTGTCCTGCACCTGTTTACTGCAGCTTGTCTTTTAAAATAAGCCATCCTGCCAAGAGCAGATTCCCCTGGTGGCTTTGAGGTTTGTCGAGGTTCTCTAGAATCGACAACTTAGCAGTGACCTCACAAGTCTTGGCTCTGGCGAGGCAAGGTCTTTGCGCCAGAACAGGGTCAGCACCCATGGAGATAATCACCTCTTGTAATATCCACACAATCATCTCATTGTCAAAGCACTAGGAATGTGAAAATAGAAGAAATGCCACAACAGGGTTGCCCCATGGTTCTGCTAACCCAGGCTTCTGGTGCTTACTGAGGGCACTTTGGGACACCTTGGGAGGGACAATCCCCCCGTTCTGGGTTGACCCTAATTGGTTAAGGCCTGTGCTCCCAAACCTGAGTTGAGCCCTCTTTACTAGGCCTGGTGCTGGTCGATCTTGTCAGGAACCCCTTCACCCCTTCTTTGACTTGGCTCACTCCTGTTTGTCCTTACTGTTTTCCTTGAGAAGCCTTCCATAGGTCTCCCTTTCTCCTCACCTAGGTCAGGGCACCCTCTGTGCTCCCAGACCTCTGTTTATTGACTTCAGCAGCAACAAAGTCAACCCTACATGTCAGGCATGATTCTAAGCGTGCTGCACATATGTAACACTTACTCTGCACAAGAGCCCAGGAGACAGAGACTTTGAGATGAACTGTTTTTACAAGACACAGGTTTAGAGAAACCTCAGTGACTTGCCCCGGTGTCACAGAGGGAACATCTGCGCCCCCAAGCCCAGGCTGTCTGTCTGGCCCTAGGCCATGACCTACTTGTCCATCTCCCTCACTAGACCATCAGCTCACTGTGGGCAGGGACCCATATTTCCTCCTGTATCCCCTAAGGCTGGTGCTGAGCAGGCACTCAGTAAATGTTGACTCAATGAAAACAAAAGCTCACCAAACATAAACGCCAGATGGGATTTAAATTCCAAAGAGCCACACTTCTTGACAGAAGGCTAAAATGCAAAGGAGTCCTTGCTCTCTGAGCTCAGTGATGGTGCTTTTTAGAACCCTGGGTGCTTCAGGACTTCTCCTACGTGCCAGAGTTGTACAGTTTGGTGGGTGCAGGGCAAGCAGGTTTCTCACAATCTCGAAGGCAATCAGAAGTCACTCCAATGAAACCAGAGCTGCATCTGGCATTTTTTAAATAATTAGGAGAAACTAGTAAAGCAGAGATGGAGAAGGCAATGGCACCCCACTCCCATGTTCTTGCCTGGAAAATCCCATGGACGGAGGAGCCTGGTAGGCTGCAGTCCATGGGGTCGCTAAGAGTAGGACAAGGCTGAGCGATTTCACTTTCACTTTTCACTTTCATGCATTGGAGAAGGAAATGGCAGCCCACTCCAGTGTTCTTGCCTGGAGAATCCCAGGGATGAGGGAGCCTGGTAGGCTGCTGTCTATGGGGGCGCACAGAATCGGACACGACTGAAGCGGCTTAGCAGCAGCAGCTGTAAGCAGAGACCCAGCAAAGAGCATTTCTTACTTGATTCTGGAGAAACAAATCTCCATTGTGGCAGCAGGATTTGAAATGTCCCAGGCCTGCAATGCAGGAGACCCTGGTTCAATTCCTGGGTCAGTAAGACCCCACCCCCCCCTACCCCCCAACCCCGGCCTGGAGAAGGGATATGCTACACACTCCAGTATTCTTGGGCTTCCCTGGTGGCTCAGACTGTAAAGAATCTGCCTGCAATGTGGGAGACCTGGGTTCAGTCCCTAGGTTGGGAAGATTCCCCCAGAGGAGGAAATGGCAACCCACTCCAGTATTCTTGCCCAGAGAATTCCCATGGACAGAGGAGCCTGGCGGACTGCAGTCCATGGGGTCACAAAGAGTCGGACACGACTGAGGGAGTCAGCACAGGCACAGCTGAGAGAAGCCATGAGAGCTACCAAGACTACATAGCTACTCAGGTCTCCCACACACAGCTAATCTTCTAAATGGTTTAATCAAACCCAGTGTGGCCTCTGAGGCTACAGGGACTTGGGGCTGTTTTTCCCTTGGGCTTAAAGTCTTTTCTTGGCTGCTGACTCACATGTTAATGATTGCTTCCCACAAAGTGGAGGTAGCAGTGTGCTGCCCCACTCGCTTGCCCGGGCGTTACACGGTGCTGCAGTCAGGGGGCCCTCGTCCCAAACACAGAAACCAGCCTTTGCTTTAGAGTCTCTGGGGTAAAGGCTGCTGGGGGCGCTCTGCTCGGCCCAGGATACCAAGGTTAACCTCCCAGTCTTTTGACCAAAATCTCCTGAAAAGTGGTGTAGGCAGGAGTTTCGGTTCCCTGTCACCTGTCAGCATTAAAGGGCAGAACTGGTGTTTCACAGAAATAATATTGACTTGTTTCTCTTTGACTGCTAGGCTGGATAATGAAGTAAAAATGACATTATCTCTAATTAAAGTGATTTGCAGAAATCACTTGTAGAATCTCAGTACCAGAGATTTGCCATTAGCAGGCTAGCCAGATAAGAGGAGCAGCTGGGTTCTGTTAACCCCTCCTAGTCTGGAGTGTGTGTGTGTGTACGTTGGGTGGGTATGTTAGGGGGCAGGGTTGAAGTTAGGGGACTAAATTTTTAAAGATTGAAGTGTGGGCTAATGGCTTATTCCAAAGTGTAGGTCATTCTCCAACCCTTCTTGCTTGCCTTTAAGATTGTATTGGGTTTTTAATGGGTTTTTTTCCCCCCGCTTAGGGTTTTTGTGTTTAGTAGGTTTTTTTTTCCTTTTTCTTTTTTTTGGCTTGGCCAATATACTCACCTCTATTTTACATCACCGAAGGGGTGGAACCCTGGCCAAGCTCCAGCATCTTCCCTGCCAGAAATCTGACTCCCGAAAGGGCATGTCCACATGTGACACGAGGGCTTTGGGTGATGGTGGTGTTGGCAACAGATCACTCTGTTGTCTCTGGGAGGTGGGGTCAGAGGCAGAAGCCTCCCTGGGCTCATCTGGAGGGTAGGGAAGAGGAGGGAGGGGAGGGGCAGGGGGACGAGGAAGGAGCGGGCCACCCCTGTCCAGGCTTGTTAGTGAAAGCTGCCTGGCGTCTGGCACACTGAACATGATGTAGACACGGGCACAGCCAGCAGCTTCATATGAAAACGTCCCGAGGGTATGAAGATCTGGTCCCCAGGAACAACGGGGAGTCATTGGATGTTAAGTAACCCAGTGATGAATGCAGCCACCCTCACACCTCTTTATTAACCCACTTTCTACCCGGAAAGCAGCAGAGCACTGTAGCTCTGCCGTCCTAATCCCACTGCTGGGGGATCACACCGGTTTAGCTTTCACTCCAGCTCACCATACCATATCTGAAAGAGCTGGACGAAGCTGTTATTGTTGGGTAAGAGGCAGCCCCAGCCTCTGATACATGAACTCTTGACATTTTGTGTCTGCCCTCAGAGAAGATCCTTAAGACAGGGAGTACTAAGGTGATGCTCGCTTGTAGTTAAGTGAAACCACAAGGGCCGGCAGGAGAGGGGAGATCAGTGCAGACTGGGTAGTGTGGCCAGGAAAACCTCTCTGGAGCTGCTGGGCCTGTGTTGGTTCTGAAAGTACAGGGTTTGGAATGTAGGAAAGGAGGGATCGCGTTTCAGGTAAGGAAAAAAAAAGAACTGGGCAGCAGGTAGGGAGCTGAGTTGTGGGCAGTGGTGCAGAGTATAGTCTGGTTGGAGCAGAGGGGTTTGCTGCACAGGCCTTGAGGGGCATCCACGGCTTGAACGTCACAGTGAGGGCAGTAGGGAGCTGCCCCTGTTTTTTAAAATAGGGGAATGACATGCTGAAATAGCTTGGGGAAAGCAGGGGTGGGCTGGTGTGCTGGTCCTCTCTCTGAGATCTGGTTGGAAGTGTATTCTTCTTGACCTGTGGTCAAGGAGGTGAGAGGCAAGGGAAAAGAGCTAGAGGATAGGGGCTAAAGTCTGAAAACAAATGCAACCCCACTGGAGCCTGAGGAGGCATGCAACCTCGCTCAAGTTTGTTTTCTGCCCCATGGGCAGCGTCTGACTAACTGTTCAGCAAGAATGCCTTGCCGAAGTCTCTGCGGGCTGGACCGAGGCGCCCGCTCATGGTGGCCCAAGGGTTGCTGCCATTTTTAGAGCTCTTAACAAAGGGACTTGTTTCCCCTGGCTCTGCTCCCAAGGAATAAGGGTTCTCATATTTGCTGTCCACTGTGGCAGAAGCACAACCAGCAGAAGAGGGGTCCAGGCTGGGTTCTACACTGCCCACCACCTGCTAGGTCAACCACTAACTGGTCAGTTGGGCAAGTGGTTACCGACTCAGCAGCTTTATTATCGTTGACAGCCCTCCTCTGTGCTTGGCCACTCAGCCCTGTGTGCTGAGTGAAGTTATTCTCCCCATTTGGACTTTTCCTGCCTTGCACCCACCTCCAGTATGTCTCCTGACCCCTGGCACCCCTGTTCACTCCCCAGCAGTATCTTTGTTCTTACCCCTCCTGCCCTCATGATTACCTCCCTGTTATCTGCTCCTCCTTCGAATTCTGCCTTCAGTGACGGGCTCTCCCCATGTTGTCCAGCTTTACAGACTTTCTCCACTCAAACTCCCATGGCATCTGATGACCCCCAGGCCGTTCCTTCAGGACTTGACTCTTCACTTCTCTGCAAGCTCCCTGAGGTCAGGTGTGGTCATTCCATCTTTCATTCTATTGCTCACAGCCCCGGCACATGAAAAGGGATCCACAAATTCTTACTGAATGAGTGGAGAGAAAAAGTGGTGGCTGGGGGAAAGAAAAACACAACGTGTTTCCCAAATTACTCAATATTATCACTTGAGAGCACGATAGTAATGTGAGGAAGACTCTTTGGCATTCCCATGGTTTTTGATGATTTTTGCACAAAAAAGTGCATGAATATCTATCTCACGTCACATCATAGTATGAGGAGGCAGAAATGAACAAAGCAGGGACTTAACGTGACCATGTAAACAGGCTGCAAATTGTGGTTCTAAAGAGAAAGGATCTTGAGTTCTCTCTGGGTTCCTTTCTCTGTCTTTCCGGTTTTTTTTTTTTTTGGTCTTTGCTTTCTCCGTTCTATAAACAGGGAGGCTAGAAGGGGTATGGAATCAGAGGAGGAATGAGAGAACCTGTGCCTCCCCCCACTCCGACCCTTGCTGTTCTGAAATGCTTTAAATACCAGGCACCACAAGTTCTGGTGTCAAATTGGGATTAGTAAGGCAAATCCTGTGGATATTTCACTATTAACTGATCAGGCATCAGTTCTGATTAGAAGTCTGAACAAATGTTATTTTCTTTGAAATTGAAGTGTCTAAAATAAAGAGGAGAGAACCAACCCTTAAAATCATGTTCTGTACTTGAGTTCTCCCTGACCACTGTCTGTTCCAGTTTGGGGCTTTTTAAATTTTTTTTTTCCAGCCAGAACGTCTGACGACACTGCCAGGGGAATTTCTGCCCCCTCCTTCCTGAATATACCCAGCGCTGGCCCCTGAGGCGGCCCAGTTCTGTTTTCTCATGACACAGTGATTATTTTTGGCATTGTGCATATTTTCTCTAATGTTATTACCTCCCCCGCTGCCCCTACGCTCCCCTCCTCCTTGGTTGCCTTTTGAGGAGCAATCATTTGGGCAACTCGCTGTAGAGCAGGGGATTGATTTTAGTTCTGTGTAGTGAGAGGGGAAGTAGAGGGGCTAGAGGACTTCTTTGCTTCCTCTGCAGCACCCCAGCTGCCCCCTCCCCCACCACCATGGTGTCAGTGCAGAGGTCCTGGCCCCCCCTGCTCATGAAAGAGCCTGCTTTGAGCAGGCTCTGGGCTCCCCATTCATCCCCTCTGCCAGCAAGATTTGAGGGACTATCTTGAGGTGACGCTGCGGGCCGCACCTCAGGGATGGCATCTTAATGACTTGACTTGGCGGGCGCTAGAGCAGCCCCATTCAGAGCGAGTTCACTCCCTGTGCAGTTGGCTCGCTCGGCCTCTGATCATAGATGTTCTCTTGTTCACACTGCATGAGGAAATGGAGATTTCCAAGTGGGAAGCAGCCTTCCCAGTGCTTTAACTCTTCCCTTAAGGGCAGAGGAGCCTCGGAGAACAAAACACAGTCTAGGCTTGCCCAGCTGCAGCTCCCGGGAGAGAAGCAAGGCCCCGGACTGGGGGTGGAGGCCAAGACAGCCGGGATCACTTTCTTTTCCTCCCTGAGAGGGAAAGGAGATGAGTAAAGGGCACACTTGAATTGTCCTTAAAGTCGAGTAGCAGATATTTACTTGTCTGCTGTGGTCCAAGGTTCCCCGAAGGATACTCTGAAGTAGACGATGTTGTGTCTGTGCCCCACCCCCAAGGCACTTTCTTACAGTCTAGTTATAGCAGCAGGAGATTTGTGTAGAAAAGCCAGCAAGACTGGGAAACCTTTAAGGAGGGCCAGTGAGAAATGTGGGTAGGAGGTGCCTTGGAGGAGGGAGTGAGAGTGGCCGGGGAAGTGTCTGGGGAGGTAGGGCTGGAATTGCCCCCCAAGGGATGGAGTTTTAAGAGACAAGAAGGGATGAGATGATAGTGGTGAAGATGTGAAGGAGGAGAGGATCTCCAAAGTAGGGCTTGATGAAATCCTATCAAGAAACAGAAAAAGTCAGATGCTTCCTGGCAGAAGAGGAGAGCTGACTTGTTAGACTTCAGGTGACTGCGGATGGATAAGGACGGCATCTCTGGGTAGCACTGACCCAGCCAGACGTTGGTATCTCCCTCACGTCCTTGGTCTCCAGGTCTCATGTGTCCCTGGGTCTCTTTCTATTTAAATTGTGGACGTGGACAGTAGAATTAGCATCGTCTGGGAGGTGGTTAGAAATGTAGAACCTCAGAGCCCAGCCCAGACCTGCGAGTCAGAAACTGCATTGTAACAGGATCCTGGGGTGCTTTGTGGGCAGAGTCAGGTTTGAGAAGTGCTGGTCTGTGTGACTCCACGGGCAGCTGTCAGCAGCACTAGTTCAGACCTCAACTCTGATTCAAAGAGTTGGGGAAACACACAAACATCTTGAAGTGTCTCTGCACTAGGGCTCTTCTTAGATGGAAATCTTTTATTCTAATTAAGAATTGGATTAGAATTTTCATGAATGATATAGAACAGTGAGCAATTTTGAAGAATTCACAGAATGGAAATCATTTAAGGGGTTTTTGTCTAATGTCTCCAGTTCCTACTACTCTGTACTATTTATGCTTTGGAGCACACCAGAGGAGTAGATGGTGGGGTCCTTTCCCTCCAGAATGGTTGTTCTAGTGAGGAGATGAAGGCTACAGAAGTGAAGTGAGTGGAGGACAACTCGGGGCCTGATGATGCGATGCAGGGTCTCTGAACTGGGAGGCGGAGAGGTCAGCATAAGTGAGGCCTTCCTGGAGAAAATGGACCTGGGAAGGTCCTGCAGGATGAGTGCGATTAGACAAACCGAGAGATGAAGAGCAGGTGCTCCAGGAAAGGTGTGGGGAGTAGAAGAGAAGGGCTAGGTCTTCGGCTCTATGGGGACAGTAAGCTGCTTCCCACTCCCTCCAGGGTAAGTGCTTGCCTCCTGCTAGGGAAGTGAAGTGAAGTCCCTCAGTCGTGTCCGACTCTTTACAACCCCGTGGACTGTAGCCCACCAGGCTCCTCTGTCCATGGGATTCTCCAGGCAAGAATACTGGAGTGGGCTGCTATTTCCTTCTCCAGGGGATCTTCCTGACCAGGGATCAAATCCAGGTCTCCCACATTGCAGACAGACGCTTTCACCTCTGCGCCACCAGGGAAGCCCCGGAGGAAGCAAATGATCTGGGGAAATGCTGGGGAAGGAGGAGGCAAGACTGGTCTCCCAGTCCTGGGGCTTTTCTATACAAATGTAAAATGATCCAGGATCATTTACATCTAGGGCAGGGCATTTTTTTTTCTTTATCCCTCTGCTGGGCAATTTCTCTATCAGTTCTCTCAGTTGAAGGCAGTGTTGCAAGAACAGGATGGCTCCCTAGGCAGAATGGCTGGAACCATGCTGTTGGAAGCTTGTGGGATTCAGAGGAAGTAGGCTGCTGACAGAGAGAAGCCCTAGGGAAAACCCTTGATCAGATCTGGTACCAGCTTGGGTGTGGGGCAGCACCTTCATGTGCAGGCAAGTGGCACCAAGGAAAAGCATGTAGCAAGAGTGGAATGTGTAACCTGTGTGTGTGTAGAAAGCCAGGGAAAGTGTTAGTTGTTCAGTTGTGTTTGACTCTTGGAACCCCGTGGGCTGTAGCCTACGAGGCTTCTCTGTCCATGGGATTTCCCAGGCAAGAATACTGGAGTGGGTTGCCATTTCCTTCTCCAAGGGATCTATCTTTCCAACCCAGGGATTGAACCCAGGGCTCCCACATTACAGGCAGATAAGATTCTTTACCATCTGAGCCACCAGGGAAACCCTAGTCTTTTCTGGTGTCTATAGATGCTGATAGCAAAGTAGGAACTTTTTTTCTTTGTGAAACAGACATCTCCAAGCAGAGAAAGGGGATCCAACTGGGCCTGGTTGGTTATTGTGGGACTGGTGAGACTGGCCTAAGATGAGAGGGTGAGCATGGTGTTTCCTCTGCTGCATCCCAACCAAGACTTATCACATTAAACATCCATAGAGGCTTCACCCCAACACAGCTA
Source organism: Oryx dammah (assembly GCF_014754425.2). Classification (NCBI taxonomy): domain Eukaryota; kingdom Metazoa; phylum Chordata; class Mammalia; order Artiodactyla; family Bovidae; genus Oryx; species Oryx dammah. The sequence goes on from NW_024070209.1 coordinate 28,168,757, forward strand.
AACCTTCTGAACCCACGAGAGAGATCTGCCTGTGAGCATTTTGGAGAAGGTTGCCCGATTGCTATCAACAGTACAGTATGGGATTTGGGGTCAGATGGTAGGTTTGAGTGCTGGCTCCATTGCTGGGTGACACAGGGAATGTCATGAACATCCTTGGAGTCTGTTTCCTCATGTGTGAAATGGGGCTGATACAGGCCTACCTGCTCAGGTTGTTTCAGGATTAAATCAGAGGCGGTGCAGTGAGAGTTCTTCAGCAAGGGACAAGTGCTGCATGTGGTCCTTTCTAGCTGCAGCAGCCCCTCAGCTTGCTGGGATTAATTAGTCCCCCAGCTGGAGTCTGCATGGTGCGGTAGGGCAGGCAGGAGTGGGCATCAGAGGCCAGAGAGACCAGTAGGGAGCCAGGCAGCTGCTCTGTGGCTGCTCACTTTCCTCCCTCTTTATGGGGAGTCTTCTCTCTTGGTGCATAGGACATGCTGCGATCAGGGCAGACAGAAGTAACAGCTTATTTTTACACTGGGGCTGAGTTCCTACTGACCAACAGGAGTGGCCATCTTTGCAGAACTGGATTCTCCCATTTCAGTTCAATTAGTCATCTCTCTTCAGATGTTCTAACCTGGGCATGGCATGAGGGAAAGAGGAAGCCTGAGAGAGCCGGTCAGAGGACAGGGAAAGCTGCTGAGACAGTGTGCACACCCCGCTGTGCTTCTCTGGCTGTCTCCCTGTGGCAGCACCTCTTCTGGGGCTCTGCATTCAGTAATGGCAGGCGTGGTCTTGAAGATGCTGCTCCCAAACTCATCTCTTCAACTTCCACAGGTGATCATGGTGAGAAAGTCATGGGGAGCTGGCAGCAAGCTGGATATGTGTCACCTTATATCATAAAAAAATATGTAAATTAAAAGGCAACACCTGATAGAAAGGTAGTTATGATAGTGTTATTTATAACAGCTAGAAATTAGAAGCCATACTCTGATCAACAGTCCAGCACATTGTGATCCACCCATACAGTATGACATTGCTGGCTGTTAGAAGTATCTTTAGAGAGTTCTCTAAAATGTGATAAATGTTAAGTAACAAGCCATGTATCCAATGAGATCTCAGTTTTTTTCTCTGTACTTTTTGTGTTTTCAAAATGGCCTGCACTAAATGTGCAATACCCTTACTTCCACCGAAGCCTTTTTTAAAAGTGTTATCTTAAACTAGGTTATGTGATGGTAATGCATAATGAAAGTCTGTTTCCAATAGTGTGAACCATCAAGTGCTTCTTGGCAATGGGCTCTGTTGTGTGTCCTGGAAACAGAGCTCAGGGGTTTGGTCCCAGCTCCACACATTCCAGTACCTTTCTGAGCCTCTATTTTCCTCATCTCTAAAATGGGAATAACAGTACCTGCTCTTTGTGCCCTGCTGGGTAAGATTTACAGATTAATGTATAAAGTGCACTGTAAGCTGTAATGAGTGATACAAATGCAATGTGTTGAATAGAGAACGACGCTAAGTCTTGGGCTTGGTGAAGCTCAGCTTGTCACTGTTGCTTCTGTGCACGCATGCTTTTCCCAGCTGGGCTGAGGACTGCACATGTCCTCAGATGACGTGAGGAGCTGGGTTATCTGGAGCCCCAGATGGGCTGTGCCTACGGAGCTGCTTGGTAATTGGGTCTGCTGCTCCCTTCCCCAAGGCTGCCTGGGGCCTAGGAGGCCACCAGATAAGCATCTCCAGTGGGCCCTGAGCAGATCTGACCATTAGAGGGCCATGTTGGGTGGGCCCCAGACATTACTGTCAATGCTGAATGCAGTCCAGGCCCTGTCTCCCCAGGCACAGACCATCAGAGGGGTCGGGCAGCCTGGGGGCTTAGCCTCAAGACAGAGGTGATGGGGAGGCTGAGAAGTGAGACACTTCCAACATCCCTCCTTAAGGGCAGGGCTATGTTGCCTCTGCAGCCCTCCTCTCTTCTTTGTATCCCTTATTTCAGGGCTTTTGATGCCCCAGCCTGGAGTATTAGTCTTATCTCCCAGTTGGCCTGTGCTCTCTTTCAGGGCAGAGGCCAGTCCTCTCCCTGAAGCATGCATATTGCAGGGTGAATAGTGCCTTCCACCCTTGTCAAGTTCTGTCTGATCTGCCCAGTTTCTACTGCATTTGCTTGTTTAATTTCTTCTGTTTCACCTGGATAATTTTGATGCCTTTTCTTCTCCTCTATAATATATAACTTATGTCATAGAGTCTCCTATACTTCACTACTGTCTCTAGGCAAACATCAGAACACATCCAGAAAGTTGGCCACACCACCCTCTTCTAAAGCATTTTTGCCACTCCTTTGGAATTGCCTTCAGAGCCAAAGGCCATTCTTTTCAATACCTTCAATTGTGGCAAGGCCTTATCTTTGAGGGCATATTTTATTCTTTCAAACAACTGAGATCCATCTACAGCCAAGTCTGGTGACTAAAAGGGGTGGTTAAACAGGATAATACTGTTTGCAGTTTGAAATGAAGTTCTCTGAAGTATTATGATGGATTTGTGTGGCTCTGAGGTCCTTTCTAAAGGTGAAGTCGCTCAGTCATGTCCGACCCTTTGCCACCCTGTGGACTGTAGCCCACCAGGGTCTTCCATCCAGGGGATTCTCCAGGCAAGAACACTGGAGTGGGGTGCCATTAAAGGCCTCCTAAAACACTTAGTGCAGTGATCATTGAGGGCTTCCTAGGTAGCTCAGTGATAAATAACTCACCTTCCAATGCAAGGAGATGTGGGTTCGATCCTTGGATTGGGAAGACCCCCTGGAGTAGGAAATGGCAACCCACTCCAGTATTCTTGCCCAGAAAATCCCATGGACAGAGGAGTCTGGTGGGCTACAGTCCATGGGGTCACAAAGAGCTGGACATGACTTAGCAACTAAACAACAACAACAAATGGCCATTTCACTAGAATAAAGTTTGTGCCTTCTCCTCAGGTGGCTGTATTGGAGGGTTGTTGCCTTGTATATAGCCTCGATTCAAATCTGTCTCCTTATTTTCACCTCCCTCTTTCGGTCAGTTATACCTCTGGGGCACTGATGGTCACATGAGCTCCTAGATAAAATAACTTTGGTTTACGATGGTGACCTGAGATTTGTTGTACATAATGAGTGTGGACACAGTCCATGATAGAAGAAGAGACGTGCTTAGGTTTGAGTACATCTGCGTTTATTTCAGTCCTCCAAAGACCCGTGATCACAGGCTCAGAAATCTGTTAACAGGCCCTCCAAGTGATTCTCCTGCAGGCTAAAGTTGAAATCCACTGCTCTACAAAATTGGGACCAGTACTGCTGCATAATGTAAGAATCAGAGGAGAATGTTTATGAAATGCACCTAGCCCCCATGCTCAATAAATATCAGTTTCCTTTTTTCTTCCACCAAAAAAAAAAAAAAGCCTTTTTATTTTTAAAGATATCCTAGCCTTAGCTGCAGAGGAGAATCACAGGGCAAGCTTTACAACCCCTGATGCCAAGTGAGGCATCCATTTTTTTGAGGCTTCTCTGGTGATTGCCATGAGCAGCCAAGATTGAGTAGCACCAGCTTTGGTTCTGCTCTGATTTAATCCATGAAGCCGTCAACCCCTCTGTGTAGGGCAGCCACTCCTGGGTGGGATCCTGATTGCTGGGATCTGGAGCACATTCCTCCCTTCAGGCACCCCTCATGCGGCAGCAGCACAGCCTCAGTGAAGGGACACCCTCCCCGTTGCATTTGACCTTTGTTTCATCCATGTACAGCCTCCTGCAAATTGGTACCAGCTTAGAATTTCACCACCAGCCAACAGACTGATTCAAGCTGGCTCAGTTTCAGTCTCTCTCTCCCTAACCTGCTAAAAATTCATTCTGCTTCTAAGCCATTTAACCTTACAGGGAACAGGTATATTGTTTTGACACCCTGATGGCCTACAGGCATTAGTCGTGGAAACCCTAATCACCCTAAAGGTCAGGAGACTATGGCTAACTAAACCACCAACCCCCTTGGTGTAGAGGGTGACATCTCAGGGGCCCCAGGCCAGGCTAATAATGGTTCCATTTCTGACTTAAGTAGGGATCCCTAAGCCAGGCTTAGAACAATGTCTCCAAAGTTAGAGACTTTTTAAGATAATGAAGCTCTGGGCAAAGAGGTTTCTCCCTGTTTAACCTGTAGCATGCACCCGCTGAAGCTTTAGGACAGTCATTTTTGTTTTATCTTTTGACTGGCTGCCTGGTTGTTTCCCTTAGTTGAGATCGAATGTTTCAGAATTTGAGATTTGAGCTTGGAAAGAGTATACATTTGTGTATATGAAAATGTCCCCCCAAAGTGAGAGACGCCGCTTGGTCTCCAGCTGCAGCGTGAAGAGAGACAATCATATAGGCTGAACCTGCGGCTTCTACGGAGCAGCACGGAGCCGCTTCTGATGGCCCTGCACCAGACTCAGCCCTGAGTGATGCAGCCTGCATCCTGCCCCAACTCCCCTTTTTCCTACTCACACTCATTTTGAGCTCTGGCCCCCTAAAGAGTTGACTCATTGGAGAAGACCCTGAGACTGGGAAAGATTAAAGACAGGAGGAGAAAGGGGAGCCAGAGAATGAGATGGTTGGATGGCGTCACTGACTCAATGGATGTGAATTTAAGAAAACTATGGGAGATAGTGAAGGACAAGGAAGCCTGGTGTGCTGCAGTCCAGGGGTCGCAATGAGTCAGAACAACAATTGGTTCTTAATCCTACTCCTAAGGTTCCAGGTCTTTTCCCAAGGTGAGTGGGATGCTCACCTAAGGCAGCCTCTCCTCCCACCCCACCAAGGAATCTTTATGTCACTGTCTCTTTTCCATATCACCCCCCTCTCTCCTTCCTGTAGTATACATGGACATCCAGTTGGTGGGAAAATACCTAACACAGCCTGGTCCATATTGAAAGTGAAAGTGAAGTCACTCAGTCATGTCCGACTCTTTGCGACCCATGGACTATAGCCCACCAAGCTCCTCCATCCATGGGATTCTCCAGGCAAGAATACTGGAGTGGGTTGCCATTTCCTTCTCCAAAAGTAGACAGCAAATAACAGCTTCCTTGCTGCCAGTGGAAAAACGTTGACCTTGAACCCAGAACTAGGTTTGAGACCATGTTTTTAGCAAGTCACTTCATCTGTCTACATTTCCACTTCTTCATCTATTAAATGGGGATGATGATTTCTATTTCTCAGGGATTTTATGAGACTCACATGAGATAACATGTGAAAAAAAAGTGCTCTCTACACCCCTCAAATACTGTGAGGGTACTGCCGTTTGTCCTTCTGGGATCAGCTGGACTCCTGCCTCCCTGGGGAGCCTGCCTTGACCTTGCTTGTGGCCACCAGCTTGTCTCTCATCTTAACCACCTGTTGTGCTTTTTGTCTGTATTTATTTGTCTGGTTAACAGGGATGTTTCAAGTTGGCACCCTATTCAGACTGCATATTCCTTGAGAACAAGGAATGTGCATCTCAGCCACAAGGTCCAAAAGGGAGCTCAGTAAATACTTCTGGGTCTGCATGAGGACACAGTCAACCAGGGCCATGTTCAAATTATATATTCCATATACCACATATTGTACAGGACCACCCATGGTCACAGGAAGGCCACCAAGAAGGATAAGAGCAGGGACTTTGTAGAAAGAGAAACTGGAGTGAGAAATACATTTCTGATGATCTGGAAAACTTAGATAAAATATATTTTTACCAAAAAATAAATAAACCAGAGAATTGTATGTAACATGGCATGTCTAGAATTATCATTAAAAAATTTCTGGTCTTTGTGGTGAATTCTAGGACCCATCTAGGGAGAGAAAATAAGGCATATGCACCTTAGGACATGAAGCCTCATTGACCTAAGAAGGACCAGCAACATGACCCAACAAACTGGTCAAACTTAGCCTGACCAACAAAGGAAACTACAGCCCTAACACAGTGGTGACTTGGCGACCAGCAGCTGTAGGGCCAAAGTCTGACTGCAACTAGTGCTCAGATTAGCCTGGCAGTGGGATCATTAATATCAGCCATGGTGGAGAGCTTTCTAGTCCTCCCAGCCCCTCTGTACTTGTCTCACTTGATCCTGACAAAGAAGACAGGAGAAGGCTCCCATTTCATAGATGAGGCCATCAGGGCACTGAGAATGCATTTCCTTGTTCAACATCAGATAGCAAGATAATGGGTTGCCAGTGTATTAAAACCAGTATTAATACAAGTGTATTAACCAGTGTATTAAAACCAGTCCTCCTAACTTCCCGTTCCTTGGTCTGTTGGCTTGAGAGGCCCAAACGGTGGTTGATGGGGTGCGGTCAACTGGGTGCATCAGTTGGGTCAAGGCAGGTCTTACCTTCACATTTAACTGTAATTCTTCATGTTGCTAATCCAATGATGGCAGTGCTACACATGTTTGTCTGTTCTTCCAAGAGTCAACATTAGACAGATATCTCTGGGCTGTGTCAAAGTTAACTAGATAATCCAATTAAAGTCATGCTGGTCCCCGAGCACTACTATAAAAACAAGGTACCTGAAGTGGAGCTCAGACATTTAAACTAAGAGTCTGTGTGAAATTCTCAACCTTTCTTTTTCTCAATGTTAAGACTTTGCTGTTTATTTTTGCTAAAGCCACTATCTCCTACCATTAAGAAATAGAAAGAGTGTGTTTTGGCCTGAGAAGAGATGGGCTCTAGTCCTAGCCCTGCTGCTAATTAGCTGAACTGTCCTAGGTTAGTAACTTAACCTGACAGGGCCTCAGTTTCCAGATCTGTGAAATGGGAACAACAGCAGTGCCTGCCTTGCCCATCTAACATGCAGGTTGTGAGGGTGGAATTAGACAGGGAGCATCTACGTGTCCCAGGACTTCTAAGTATCTGCTCACTGACTGTACCGTCTCCAGGGGCTTATACAGGCACTAGCTTGTGACCTTGAGAAGTTAAATATGATGTCTGAGTCTCAGTTCCCACATGTGTAAATTATGCTCACAATGCCTCCCATAACTGTCCCGTTAAGAGGATTATAATGAGGTATTATATGTAGGGTTCTCAGCGCAGCATCCAACACAGAAGTGTCAGTAAACATTTGTGCAGCCAAGGGAACATAGTAGGAGCCAAATCTCAAAGGCCATTGCCGGACAGAACGCCTTTTCCTTCCCTGGCTCTTCTTCTCTGTCTGCTCTTCCACTTCAAGGAAAGGGTGATGGCAAAGGGAAGCACTGTATGCGGATCTTGGCTTGAAGGTCACAGCCTGTGTTGGTGTCTGTCTCACTTAGGGGGCCTTCTCTTGTTGCTGTTGTTTAGTCTCTAAGGAGTGTCCAGTGCTTTTTGCGACCCCATGGACTGTAGCCCACCAGGCCCCTCTGTCCATGGGATTTTCCAGGCAAGAATGCTGGAGTGAGTTGCCATTTCCTTCTCCAGGGGATCTTCCCAACCCAAGGATCAAACTTGCATCTCCTACATTGGCAGGTGGATTCTTTACCACTGAGCCACCAGGAAAGCCCAGGCTTTCCCTAGAGGCTTCTAATGGCTGATCATGTGTTGCTGATGCTTTTTTCAGAAAGCGTGAATGTAGGTGCTGGAGAGTGGAGTCAACGTCCTAAAGACACCGGCTGTCCTTTACCTGACACGCAGGCGCGGTGGGTACAGTGACAGCATCCTGCCTCTTTCTCACCCTCCCTTCCTGGGCCAGGACTCCTGCAAACCTTGACCAACCACTTGTGCTCCACAATCAGAGGTCAGGATTTAAAGGCAACTGGGAGGGACTAGTATACAAACTGCCACTACCGGCTGGAACAAGAGCAGAATGATCCTACGGGCAGGCTCTGAGGGATGGGTGTGAGGATGGGCGGGGTGCTAGGCCCAGAGCTGTAACAGCTGAAAGTCAGCGGGGAAGTTGGGGGGAGTGGCGGGGCGCGGAGGAAGCAGGTTTGGTAAAGGAAACAGAAAAGGGCAAGAAAAACAATCCCACCCATTTCACAATTTTTCAGAAGGTTCTTCAAGAACATCAAGAGATGTTGGAGTTTCTTCTTTCATTCTGGATCTACGATGCTTAATCCATCCAAGGAGTCGGATGTTCTGTTTTTTTAAAATAAAGCATGTTGTAAAGTCAAAACAGTCCCTCTGTCCCAGATCTTGAGGGCTTTGAGAGATGGTATCCCCAAATCTTGAGGGGTTTGAGAGATGGCGTGTCAACATTTGGGGAATCTCCAAAATACTGATATTTTTTTTCTGTCCAGATAACAGGCTGCAAAGCCAAACAAAAAGAGAAGTAAACTTTGGTTTTAGAATTCTCAGGAGAAAGGATAGACAGAGCAAGCCGGAGCTGGTAGGGTGAGGCCTTGAGAGCTATGAGCGTCATTGGATGCTTGTTTATTAAACAAGCAATATAGGTATTTTATAGAAACATAAGAAAATATGGATAAGCACTTTAAAAATCTCCTCCTCACCTCACTGACCTGACACTGTGAACATTTTTGAAGATAGGGAGGCAGGACATTGTTAGTGGGTAAGAGTCTACAGTTTGGGGCCCAGATGCCTGGTGTAGAGTCCCACTTCCCTACCCTAGAGGCTGTCTTAGAGGCTGCAGGTGAATTAACAGCCATCCCCCCTTATCCGTGGTTTCACTTTCTGCGATTTCAGTTCCGCACAGTCAACCCCAGGATGAAAATATTGCGTGGAAAATTCTGGAAATAAGCAATTCACAAGTCTTCCGTCTCATGCCATTCTGAGCAGCATGATGAAGCCTCCTGCCGTCCCACCCAGGGCGTGAATCACTCCTTTGTCCTGTGTATTTGTGCTGCATATGCTCCCTGCCCATTAGTCTAGGGCAAAACAGCACATGCAGGGCTCCTGGACTGTTGGTGCTCTCAGGCATCCTCTGGGGATCCTGGAATGAACCCCCGTGAATAAAGGAGGGACTACGAAACTTAGCCTCTGTCGACCCATTTCCTCATCTGTAAATTAGGGATAATAATAACTACTTCCAAGGTTAGTTGTGAGAATTAAAGGAGCCAGTGCAGTGGTGCTTAACACAATCCCTGGAATATAGTAGGCACCATATACAGGGTAGCTGTAAGAACAATAGTCATTAGTATTTTATTATATTCCTAGATTTTTCTTATATAAGAAGTGTTATGGATAATACATATATTTCCATGGAAATAGGATTCTGCTGTACTCTTTTGTAACATTTTTGCTCTCATGCTCGTCTCTTCATAGACAAATTTGTTATTACTATTGGCTAACACTGCTTTACCGTCGGGAGAGCCCTGGCACTAAAGATTTTCCAGGTGTTATCACATTCAGTCCTCAACATTAACTCTGTGGGGCAAGTACTGTATTATCATTTTACCGATGAGAAAACTGAGGCTGATCAGTTTAAATAATATAAATGTACAGAGCTGGCAAGTGGACCTCTCTCCTGCAAGGAGAAGGGAGATGCGACTGACTGGAAGCCTATGCTGGTAGATCAGAGAGGAAGCGTGTCTGTGCTTGGTCCTTTTAACCCTTGGCAGGTGTGTGCTTTGGGACGTCAGACAGATAGGTGTCCATCTGGTTGACTGCTCCTGGGTTCTAGTGGCGTTTTCAATTTTTGTGATGGAAATCACTGATAGGAAATGGAATCTCCTGGGCTTAGTTGTTTAACCATTTTATCCAGAAGCAGTTCTTCATCTTGTTCTCCAGAGGCTTTGACACAGCCATCTAAGCCACTGGCCACAGCTTCCTCACACTTCCCTCTTTGTCCTGGGTGCTCACCTCAGTCCCCAAAAACCCCCAGGCATTGTCAGTGGATTGACTTAAGCAGCAAGTCTTTGCTCAGACTTCACCCACTGGAAGCCCTGGTGTGGACTCCATGGTGTGCGGGACGGGAGGGTGGCTGAGAAGACACGAGATGCACAAAGGCAGAGCTCTTTGTCACCTGTGGCTCACATGACCGAGGTGAGCCCACATCAGCTCAGCGGAAGAGTCTAGCCATGCCTTGGATGGAGGAGTCCTGAGGGTGTCATGACCGGGGGTGTGATGGGATGGCAGTGATGTTCTGGAGACTAACCCTTGTCTCTCAACATAGGAGCAGCTCAGAGAGGAGGAAGGAGAAGTCCCGAGATGCAGCCAGGTGCCGGCGGAGCAAGGAAACAGAGGTCTTCTATGAGCTGGCGCATGAGCTGCCCCTGCCGCACAGCGTGAGCTCACACCTGGACAAGGCCTCCATCATGCGGCTGGCCATCAGCTTCCTGCGCACGCACAAGCTCCTGTCCTCTGGTGAGGCCGTGAACCCTGGGCCCCTTCCCTCTGTCCCCCGCCGACCCCCGTGTTCTCACACGCAGGAGCCAGAGCTGGCAGGCCACCCAGGAACCCGCACTCTGCACACCTTCCACCCACAGCAACGCCATCATAGCATGTAGTTCTCTTTTGTTGCACCTCTTTCCAGCAGTGGCCTTGGTGGTGATTACAATCATGGGCTGAAGCCTTGGCAGCTGAGGGGACACAGAGGGCTGGGAGAGGGAGAGCCGCTGGCGCTGGCTCCCAGTTGCCATGCCCTCGGCTGGCAGATCCACACTCCAGCCCAGGTTGGATGAATCCTTCACGGAACATCTTAGTGTTTGTCCACCGGCCACCTTCTCCAGAAGGCAGAGATGTGCTCATGTGACCCTTCCCTCCTACTAGCCAGGATGCCAGGCAGATTATTTAGTGTCTGTGTCCCTAGTTTCCTCATCCATAAAAGGAGTTAGAATACTTATTGCTCTGGGAATCTTTAAGAATAAACTGAGATAATGTCTGTGAAGCACAGGCCCAGCCACACCGGGGAACCCCAGACAGATAACCATCTCCCCTCAGAACCCACGAATTCTCACCTTCCCTGCTGTCTCTGCAAGTCTCAAGGTCACGAAACTTTTCCCCCCTCAGAGTTCATCTGCTTCAGAATGCCATTTCCTGTTAGAACAGACCAGAAGGAGGAGGCCTGGGGCTTCTGCCAATATCAGATCTAACAGATAGTCAGTCCTTTCTAGTCTGCCAGTTTTGTAAGGGAACTGGGCAGGGGGCTGCGCCCCTCTGCGCCCACCTCCCCCACCCGGCTGTGGCACCGTCAGTAGCCACGTCCGAGGTGGTGAGCAGAGCGGGGCGGCAGGGGGAGTTCTCTCGTGCTTGGTTTTCAGTTTTCCCGAGTGAGCCGTGTACCTTGGAGCAGGGTGGACTCTGCCATCCTGTTATGCAGTGGCTATTCTGGGAAGGAAACCCAGAACAGAGGGAATCCACTGTGAGGCGGGGAAGCCGGAGCGCCATGTGCTATTCTGGGCCCGGGAGCACAGGAAGGATATGGGGGGGAAGACTTTCAGAAAATAGGATGACAGCACAGTGGGTCCAGGGGTTGGAGGGCTAACCCTGGCCTGAAAATCTAAAGCATCTCAGAAAAGAGCAGACAGGAGGGAGAGAACCCAGGGTGAAACCTTGCTCTCAGAATACTTTGAAAGAAGCAGTGCAAGGTGATGGCAGGCGTGGTGTCTTAGATGCTGCAGAGAAAGGGAACCATGGACTGAAGTGCAAGGCCTGGAGATGCCATCGCAGGGCATAGGTGTACCTGTGTCCTTTAAAGAAGCATGTCCTCTAGGAGAGGTGAGGGCAGTGTCTGCCCGTGTTGGAATCATCTTTCCATCTGCACAGAACAGGGAGTGGAGGACTTAAGGACTAAACAGAGACCCCTTCCCCACACCCAGAAGCATCTCGTCTTCCCTGTTCCAGTACTTGAAATTCCACTCTGAGACACGAAATGAAATTCCACTTTTAGACACTGATTTCTTTGGGTTCATCACTACTTCCTTTCACCACCATCACCCGTGTTCCTCCACCAACAGGGGTCCCCAAAAGGAGTAATACGTTAATCCTGAGACAGCTCTCTGATTGAATTTTGGCTTGGAGGATGTTTCTGCTCATTTCACAGATGATTAGAAGTGAGGCACAGAAAAGTTAACTTTTCTGCAAAGGCACACATTTAGTACCTGGAGTTCAAGTCCTTTTGAATCCAATGGAACAGAGACACGGAGGGCAGGAGCATTCTGCAGACTTGGTCGTCATCGCCTGAAGATGTGGATGGGGCCTGGTGATTGGGGAGAAAGGGGGTCTTCCTTGGTGGGGAACCAAAGTTAAACGGAGGCATCGGGGGCTGGCCCTGAGCAGTGGGGTCTGTAGGAGGTCCTTACACACTCAGTGGCTGTTTCTACCCTTGCTCTCGGTGCACGGCCTTGGGTTTCCAAGCTCTCCCGTGCATAGCCACCCCCCTCTCAGTGGTTCAGGGTTGGCTTGGACAGGACACGTGTCAGAGGCTCTGAGCATGTCTGCCTGCAAGTGTGCTGGCGAGAGCCCCCTGTGGGCCAGATACACCTGGGGAGATGGGACCAGAGTGGCCACAGCAAGACCTCACATATCCCTGCCCAGGGCCTGTTGCAAGTTGTGGGCACAAAGTGCCTGCCCTCTGGCTGGGCTTTTCCCGGGACCTACTGGAGCACTCAGCATGTTGGCTCTGGTCCTCTCAGTCCAGAGGAAAGAAATGACGGAAAAGGATAAAAAGTGTCCACATTTGGTCATCTGATCCGGGTGTCCTTGAAGGAGCAGTTCTCATAAAACATGCCTCACCCGAGGGAGGAGGTGACGGATGGCTCTCTGTGCCCCTTCTTCCACGTTGCTGCCACACACTCTTTAGACCAGTTATTGACGTTGTTTTTAGGAACTGAATGCGAGACAATCTTAATCATATTTTGCTTGTTTAAAACATGCAGCGCAATGAAAAGATGTACAGGATTTGTGGGCAGTTAGACCTTCCCTAGAACCTCAGTCAGGCTGCCTTGCTTCTCTGCAGCCTTGTGAAAACCTCCTTACCACCCTTCCAGCTCACTTTCTCAGCTGCACAAAGCGGCTGCCAGTACTCACTTGCAGTGCTGTCCAGGGATGTTGGATATAAAAATCCTTATCCTCTTGCTGCCATGTATTAGGCTCTCAATAAGTTACAGCCTAGAGATAAAACCAACCATGATCAAGAAAATAGATTTATAAGTATAGGCTTTGGGGGGAAAATGATGTAAATGAAAACCCAGTGTAAACCCTTACTGTCCTCTTACTACCTTCTAGCAATTTCTAGCAAAATGCAGAGTCGCCAAGCCTTCCTAAGTCAAAATAAACCACAGATCCATGATGGAAGCATTTCTAACAAAGGTGAGCGTCGATGTTGGCTCCCTTTATGATAGGAAATAGCTGGTTGCATACCTCAGAGTTCAAAAGGCTAAAAAAGACCAGGTTTTGCTTTAGAGAAGTTTCTTCTTTACTTAGTAACACGTTTCCCTTTGATTTTCACAGTAGGCTGTTCTGTGTGGGAATGTTGGAGAGGAAACCTCAGCGCTGAGAAATTCAGGCTGGGAGTCTCGGCGGCCGATTGAGATTTGTATCACAGGAAGCAAACTGAAACAATAGCTTTATGATATTAGCTTCCACGCTGGGCTGAGAACAGAACACATTCTGACGGGAACATCAGTGGAAATGCCACTTGATTGTCTTAAATCCTCTTTCAAGAGGAGCCCCACAAACTGTACCCAAATGAGGGTCACTCCTGCATTTGAAGGGCCTTCGACAGCAGTAAATATGCAAAATTGGCTTTTCACTATGAAATTGATTTTTGGCTCCCCACACACACACTCGTGAGGGAAAAATCAAATTCATTTGACACAAGAGCTAGAGATCAATGGGAAGCAAGATTTCTAAGACAAATGTCAGGTTTATGATTAATTCATTGGCAGTTGCTTAGTGAAGACATCGCTCTTAATAAGAGATGATGATTTCCTCCTCTCTACACTGCCAAGGGAAAGGCATTAAAATGTGGGACAAGTGATTTTAGCTTTTTGCCATGACCTTTTCATGCAGGAAAAAGTGAGAGCAGAGGTAAAACTGGGGAGGCAGCTATGGTTTCTGGTGTCTTCTTACGCCCCTCTTTCAGACTTCTTTTCCCAGGCTTTCACCCCTACTTTCTTTCTGTCTCACCCCTTTGTCCCACCCACCCTCCAAACCAAGGCCTCTTTCTGTCCTGTTGGAGAAGAGCTGAACGGTTGACTCATGCCGGGATCTTGATCGCTGACAGCCCCTGGTGTACAGTCTCTTCTAGAGACACTTTGTTCAGATCATTCCCTTAGCTTAAATTTGATAAGTCTGGCCCATCAGCAGGTGTTTGCTGCCCCAGCCCTGTGCCGTATGTCATGAGGGGTCATATAGAAAGGTAAGACAGGACAGTAAGTCATGTACAGGACAAAGAAATGCATTTCTAATGGTGGACTTTCAAGGCCCTTTGGGAGGCCCACAGGTCAGATAAAACACAGTGCCCTCTGCCAAAGATGCAAGGGTAACCCCAGCCTACTACCTGGTGATAGTGGCGTTTAAAGGTGGGGCTGATGGCCAGATAAACCATTCAAAAATAGTTTCCTCATGGCTTGACTGGGCTGCTTTTGCAGTCAGCACATCCAGGGCCCAGTGGTGTCATGGGTCTCTGGGCCTAGCAGAGCCCGAGGAGAAGAATCAGTGTAAAAGGGAAGCCCCTTTGATGATAACTACGGGGTGACTGCCCGCCAAGCACATATGCCCAAGGAGGATCACATCAGAGTGGTTTGGAGACCAGTCAGAATACTTGGAACTTCTCAGAGTAGGAACAGAGGGAAAATAACCTTGGCACCCTGCACAGCAGCACCTGTGATGGCCTGCCTGGCCCCAGGGGCCCGGTCAGGAGCATCTGCCCCACCACTGCCTGCTCACCCCAGATGCCCAGCTCCTGCTGCACCCCCCCACCCCCTACCTCAGGTCCAACCCCACCCAGGCGGTGCTGCCTGAAGGAAATGCGCGGTGCTCCGGAAAAAGTGCTCCGAAACCTCAGCCCGCGCATATCCTGGCTGTGGGGAGTCATCAAAGCCTGTTTACCGGGGCTATTTTTAGCTTGAAAGAATCTTGTTGTGCTCTCGGGTGCAGTGTACTGAGTCTCTGCAGAGTGCCTCTGATCTGCATGACCCGCTCCTCTTCTTGGGGGTCAGACCCTGAAGGGTCCTGGGAAGCAAGTAACTGAGACCCGGAGCCCAGGGCTATTTAAAGAGTCCACTGAGGGTTTATCAAGCACCTACTGTGTGCTCCTCTTCATTGGGCACCCAGGGTTTCTTTCGGATTGTTGTGCAACTTTACAGCAGCTTATCTGTCTCTTCCCCACTGGTCTGTAGATTCCTCTGGGGAAAGGATGCTCTTACACCTGACTTTCCCGAGGACAGAGCTGAGCACCCAGTAAGTGACACTTGCTGACAGATGGCCTGACTTCATGCCCAGCATGGGGCAGACATGTGGCAGGAGTGTGATAGCTGCATTGTGGGCAAGTGAACTGTCTGTGTGCCCAGCACTGAGTCAGAGATTAGTGATCCCCTCAGGAGACCTGATGCTCCCATGAGAGAGGAAAAGGGGAAAGGCAGGGCCGTCTTCAGCCAGGTGGTGTGCCTGGAGCCCTAGCCCCTTGGGTAAAGTGCTGCCTCCGGCCCCACAGCTTCAACCCTCAGCTCCAAGCTGACAGCAAGCTGGCCAGGTTCCGTCCGAAGTCCCCAGGAGGATAGGCAGGTGCTGCGGGAGCAAATGATTCCACAGAGGAAAGAGGCCCCGTTGTTTCCAGGTCCTCAGGGAGCTGGCCTGCTGGCTTCCTGGTCCCCCAGCCATTGTGACTTCAGTCCCAAGATGCTCTGTTTCCCTTCATGGGCTCTGTGTGCCCCTCTCCCTCCCTCCCGGAGTCCAGCTGGCCAGCTGTTGCAGCCAATTTCACCACCTCCTGGAAGCAAGTGTACTGGGCATGGATGGAAACCAGTTTGGCTGTGCTGGAACTGTTAAAAACAGGAAACTTTAAGCGGAACTATTTCCTCTGGGCCTAGCTAACCCAAATCAGGTTGTCTTGGGATGACTCCAGATTTTGAAGTCAGTGTTGCCACTGAGATCAAAGAAATTGAAGAGAAGAAAAATCTTTTCACTAGGCCAGGAATCACAGGACTGGCCTCTGCTGTCTGGAGAAGGCGCTTACCTGTCTGGTGTGATTTTTAACAGTGCTGAAAATCTCTCCTTATTTCCCCCAAATAGGTCACCACTTGCCAAAACATGTTGATTTTCCCAGCATTGGTAAGTCACTTCAGTCATGTCTGACTCTGTGCAACCCCATAGACGGCAGCTCACCAGGCTCCCCAGTTCCTGGGATTCTCCAGGCAAGAACACTGGAGTGGGTTGCCATTTACTTCTCCAATGCCATTTACTTCTCCAAAGTGAAAAGTGAAAGTGAAGTCGCTCAGTGTGTCTGACTCTTAGCAACCCCATGGACCACAGCCTACCAGGCTCCTCTATCCATGGGATTTTCCAGGCAAGAGTACTGGAGTGGGGTACTATTGCCTTCTCCGTTTCCCAGCATTAGGGTGGCTTATAGGACTTTCAGTTAAGGCAGTGATGGTCTCTACCTATGGTCACCAGCATTCACATCATATGAGAATTTGTTAGAAAAGCAGATTCTCAGCCTCCAACCTGCATGCGCGCATGCTCACTCAGTTGTGTCTGACTCTGTGACCCCGTTGACTGTAGCCCACTGGACTCCTCTGTCCATGGGATTTCCCAGGCAAGAATGGGTTGCCATTTCCTCCTCCAGGGGATCTTCCCAACTCAGGGGCTGAACCTGTGTCTCCTGCATTGGCAGGTGGATTCTTTACCACTGAGCCACCCCGGAAGCCCTGCCCCCAACCTGAGACCTGAATCAGGAACGCTGGGCACAGGGCCCATCCAGGGCTGGCTCTATGACTCTCTGTGACTCTGTAGTCCCATGGGGACTTCCACCATTAGAAGGGCCCTGGGCATGGTTTGATGTTTCAGTGAGAGATCCCACATTTTTACTTTGCCTCTGGTCTCAGAAATCCTTGTTTTAGCAAGTCCTCCAGTGGTCCTGGTGCTTGCTCCACCTTGAAAGCACTAGGTAATGTCGTGGTCTCTTCTGAAGCCGTTGTTTAAATTTAGGTGTTAACCAGGAGTGTGAATATAGGCCATGGCACCACCCACACCTAGAACTCTGGTTCATTATCATCAGTTCGGCTAACCAGTTGGTTAGCAGGGAACGGGTATGGGCATGTGTATGGTAGAAAGGCCATTCCCAGGCTCCCATCCCATAGGCTAGCTGCCTGAATCAGGGTATGAAGAGGAAAGAATTTCCCTCATTTTGTTCTACCAGTTTAGCAAAACAGAGGGAAGTCACTAGGATAACACTCTGCATGGCCCAGCTCTTGGCTCTGAAGGGTGGCCTGTCCCTGGACAGCATCAGTGACCCCAGCCCATTCACTGATGCTGTGTCCTGAAGGTGGCTGGTCCCCAGGGATGCCACTGAAGCCCCTTGGTAGGAACATCTCCTAATTTGGATTTGTTCTTCTGGAAGAATAACAGTGTATGGCCCAGAGCTTAAATTTAGGGGCTCAAGGGAAAAGAGAACCAAATAAATCCAGTGCCCTTGCAGGAAGGCCCTTGAACCTTATTGCACAGCATCCACATGTCTCTTGCCAAGTGGCCCATAAATTCAATTGCATTTTACATTCCCTCCAATAGTCTCAGTTCGAATGACTTCTTTTTTAGTTAAGTGAATATTAACTTTCATAAGTGACAAATTATTCTATGATTCTCTCGTTCTGTAAATTAAGGTAAGCATACTTGGCTTGATGTTTGTAGTGGATGAATACAAGTTTTTATAAGTAAATGTATGTTTGGAGTTAAATAATGAGCTAGGAGAAGCAGGGCTGAACTAAAGTCTGTGGTCTGAGCAATAACAACCAAGGGTCTGGCGCCTGAGTGCTTTATTCGCTGGGACCAGAGCTGAGGCTACATTTTGCAGACAGCAGAGGTCTACTTGATAGGCCAGGGCCCCCCAGAGTGGTTGGGTAGTGGATGCCTTCCTCGGTTGCCCCTAGCAACCACCTCCACAGCCTGCCACTAACACAGCAGCCTCCTCCTGTGGCTTCACACCTCTGATCCTCACTCTCTCCAAATCATCTCGCATGCCATTGCCGGACAAATCTCCCCAAAGCAATGGTCTGAGATGCCATTCCTCCAGGCTGCTGGACTCACAAGCTCAGTCGAAGAGCCTGGGGCACAGACCCTCTTTCTTCCACCAGGTGGACCTGTTCTCATCCCTGCAGAGTTCCTTCCAGGCTCTGCCTCCTCCATGCTTTCCAATGTCTGCCCACGCCAGTAGGCCCAGAAAGCCCTACTTTTATTTAACAGAGTGAGATACTTGCTTTTCATGAGTCTCTTCCAATGCCTTTCTTTGAACAGTTGTCTGTGACCACCTCAAAGTGACCCCCTCTTCCTGTGAACCCTTCAGCACTGACTGTCTATATTCCTCTTGGGCAACCACCTCTGTCACCCTGAATTTTTTACTTAGATTTGTGGCTTAGTTTACCACCTAGCCCCGATTTGGGGTCTGAGCAATTTGAAGACAGTGACAGTGTTGTAGAAGGAGCCAGAAAGGGAGAGAATTCATGCTACTTGGTATGTTTTAGGCATTCTCCATACCTATCTAATCCTTACAAGAGATGGGCATTATTATCTCCATTTAGCTGATATTCAAAGAGGTTTTCACTTACTCTTTGTCATGTCAGTTAGAGCCATAACCTAACAGGAGGAATAGAGTCAGTGGTTATTTGACTCCAAAGCTGATGAATGGTTAGAAGTGTGGCTCCTGGATTCATCTGCCTGAGTCCACAACCTTTATAACCTTGGGCAAATGACTTAATCTCTCTGGGCCTCATCTGTAAGATAAGACAAAAAAAAAAAAAAAATAGGACCTACCCCACAGGTGTTTTGAAGATTACATAGCATTCTCAGTGATAGGCTGATATGCTGTCATTGCTCAACATCCATTAGGGAAAATGACCGTCCTGACTACTCCTGTAACTGCCTTGACATCAGTGACCCCACTGCCGCCAGTACCACAAGTACAGTGCTGCAACCGTGCTGCCTGTGAAGCCCCCAGCAGGGTGTCCTCCGTGCAGTGGTGCTCATCAGATGCCTGCTCCTTGGGCATGTGACGGACACTTAGGTGGTTGGCAGTGTGTGTTTCCAGAAAAATCCATCTGATGCCTTTGAGCCATCCCTGGAAGACATCCATCCACACCAGTCACATCTGCTTTAACCCCACATTGATGCAAACTGTTCAACCCCACCCCCTGTCTTTCCAGTTTGCTCTGAAAATGAATCTGAAGCCGATGCTGACCAGCAGATGGACAACTTGTATCTGAAAGCCTTGGAGGGTTTCATTGCCGTGGTGACCCAAGATGGTGACATGATCTTTCTGTCGGAGAACATCAGCAAGTTCATGGGACTCACACAGGTGACACCCTCCTCGGGCTCCTTCAGAAAGGGAAAATGTTTCCATTTAGGGGTAGAAATTAGTGGAAGATTCTGATCACCTCCCTCCTGACCTTTCCCTGCATGCACCCACCCTCCTCCTCTCTGATCTCAAGCCTCAAACCTTAGAAATAACTTAGAGCCCCTGGCGTTGGGCTAGCATTGCCAGTGGCCATCCTGGCAGATAGCTCTGCCAGCTGGATTGCAGGCCCACCCTTGTCAGTCATGTCTGTCGTGACCTCTATTACACCTGTGTGTCTGTGGATCTGCCGAGTGGAATATGAGAAGGTCTGACTCAGCCTCCTCCCTCTCTCCAAACCTGAAAGGGGACCCAGCTTCCTCTTGGAGACTTCTTCAGTGTCAGGAATTATGAGCCCAACCTTGTTTTTTGAAACAGGTAGAGTTAACAGGACACAGTATCTTTGACTTCACTCATCCCTGTGACCATGAGGAGATCCGTGAGAACTTGAGTCTCAAAAATGGTAAGGTATTTTTCAGTGTGTTTCTTTCCTATTAACACCGCGTGGGGAAGGGACGTGCCTCCCCTTTGTGTACTAATGTAGGATCGATAAATCATGGCCATCATGATCCAGAAAAAAACAGACACCCACCGAAAATCCAACAGGACTTTGCAGATGAGATCAAGGGCCATGAAAGGACCTAGTACTCAGAATTATCTTTTGCTGGCTCTTGTGGTGCCTGAGATCACACTCCTAGGGCACTCCTGTGGGTTAGGACACCATCTCTAGGAGGTTTCATCACCTAAGAGTCCAGCATCTTTTCCGAATGACACCATCCAAACCAATCAGCTTGTCTGTGCCAAAATGTTCATGGGAACTGTTGCAGCTGTCCGTGTGCTGGTTGTGTAACAGACTGCCCAAACATAGTGGGTTCAACAGTCCTTTTATAGTCTCTCATGATTCGGTGGGTTCTATGGGTGGTTATGCTCCATGTGATGTCAGGGGGCTCAACTCGATGGGATAAGCAGAGGGCTCACCCACACCTCTGGGACCTTGTGGCGTAGCCAGAGGCTGGAGCTCTCTCTCACTCCATAAGGTACCGGAGCCTCTTCCTCTCCACATGGTCTCTCCAGGGTAGCCAAACTTCTTATACTTATATTCTTAGCTCCCTTTTGGGGAGCTCAGGACTCCCCAAAAGTGCAAAAGTAGAAGCTGCCAGGCCCTCTGAAGGCTTAGTCCTGAAACTGGTACAGCACCACTCTTTGGTTAAAGTGAGTTACAGACCTGGCCCATTCACTGTGGGAGGGGGCTATTCCAGGCCCTGAATACTGTGAGACGTGGCTCACTGGGACCACCTTTAGAGACTAGCTACCACCGGAGCCAAGGAAGGAGTCTGGTCCCCGGGTGATAAAAAATGGAACAGGTGGTTTTGATGGAGAAAGTTTGAAAGGTGTTGTACACTGCACTCTACCTGCGGGGGTCCAGCAGGTGCCAGTGGAAGGAAGGGCCCATACAAGCAAAAAGGACTTTTCAGGGACAGTCGGAGCTGGCTGCTTCATCTCTTATAACTGGGGACAGTCGTGCAAAAGCTCTAATGGACATATTGTCAAGTGGACTGAAGCTTTAAGAAAAAGGGAATTCAATGTCTTTCAAGGTCCCTTCTGAACCTGAGAGTCAGTCTCTGCTCTGGACAGATTGTACCGAGTCTAACATCCCTTTTTACAGCTCTCACCTGTCACTGACATGGAGCGTGTACTTATCCAACCTGAATGACAGAGGCAAGGTGGTAGTATCAAGCCTACAAGGTTTTGCTCTTATTATCGCACATGCTGAAAAAGCCTACATTTCAGTAGCCTACTTCTACCTTTGTTACCACCTGAGCCTGCAGAGTGCAGGATTCCCACCACCTGCCCGGACCCCCACCACCCGCTCCTCCCCCAGCCCCTCTGCTCTCCCTCCTGAAGGCCACCTGGCTCTGGTCAGGCACAGGCTGGGGAGCTCTCAGGGCTGTTCACTGTCTTCTCTGTGTTGCCGAGAAAGTCTTGTTTAGTTCTGTGAGAAAAAGGCTGCCAGACCTTCTGAATCCCTTTCTAAAACAGGCACTGGAAGCCTGAGAAAACCCCAAAGTCTCTTATTTCTTCTCTACTCTGGAAACCCTTGGGTTCTCGGTCAGTTCAACCTCTGACCTAGTCTCTGTCTGATCATACAACTTGAACCAAGACCCTTCATCGCTCTGTTCCTGGGAATCTTTCTCTTCAAAGTGACAGTGTTGGATCAGGCAAAGTCCAAGACCTTTCACTCTCAAGTGCTGTGACTCAGCATGACTCTACTCTGTTGATCTGAGTAGAATGTTAGGTCTCTCGGTCCCTGTGTTGACGACTTGGGATCAAAATCAGTGAATCAGCAAAGGCTTTGAAGGTGCCGACCTGAGTGGACTCGTGATCTATAAGCAAAGGGTTAGTGTGAGCACCCAGAGGCAGATAAGGCTGTGAGGCTGCTTGTGGAAAGCTTTGAAGGCCGGCAGGTGAGCCTTGAACTTCATCCTGTAGACAGAGGGGGCTGTTGGAAGTTTTTGAACAGAGATAGGGGTAATATGATTGGAGCTGTGTTCAGAGAGATTAACCAAATGACAGGATGGGGAAAATCCTGATGTTAACAGGTTAGGAAGCTACAACCATAACCCATGCGACAGCCACAAATGAATCCCTCCCGCCCAGTACTGCACAGCACCTGAGCTGGTCCTGGTAGTACGTCCAGACCCCAAGATACAAGAACATCTCATGATGTGCAAATGCCACCTATGGAAGCTAGAATTGTGAAAAACATCATTGAGTATGGGAGAGATGATTTTGTGATTGTGATGGGGAGGAATACCCTCTCATAAGAAAAAGAAAAAGATTCACTATCTGGCCTGTTACTTGGTGGCCTCTCTTTTGATGTTTATGACAGATTGAAAAGTGCCACAATTCATTTAACACAGCGACTTGAGGCTGTGTCACTCAAGTCACTGACCCCTGGGGGTTTCAGTCCTGAGGCTATTCCCAGAGGGGAGTTGTGACTATTAGAAACGAGGCTCTGGGTTGTTCTGAGATGCTGGGCAGCAGGGTGGGAGTGTACCTTGGAAGGTCCAGAATGGCAGAATTTAGACACTGATGGGGAACACCTCTGGGGTTTACTGCAGTCATCACTTTTTTTTTTCCCCAGTGGGAGAAGTTTTGAGTGGGCAGGTTATTTGGAGACCATAAGGAAGGAAGCAATCTTGTTTGTCTTGGTGATTTATTTAATTCTGGCCGAGAAGGGGTATGATCCATACTGAGTTAATCCTCAGGGTGCACGTGCTCACTACAGGAGATTTGGACCAGCGGTGTTCCATGAGCCTTGACCTGTGTCACTTTGGAAAGGGAGTGCATGGTGTGGGATCCTGAACACAGCCACTGTGGGTTAACAGTAGGGCACTGGAGGGACAGGAGTGGGGAAAAGACAGGCACATCTAAGGGAAATTTCCCACCTGAGCAGCTTATCCCCTTGAGCGATTGTGATCTTGCTTAGATTGTCCCTTTGGAATTCCTTCTATGGGGCCCACTCAGGGGAGAGGTTTATTGAGATCATGGCCAATGGTCACTCATCACCTGACTACTCTGCAGAGTGAGGTGCAGTGGGAAATAAAACCGTGGAATAGCCCCGACCCTTCAGGAGTCCACCCTGCAGGGGAGACAGGCTGGAGATGAGGGAGCCTTGATCCACAGCTCAGGGCAGCTCCTCAGGGATCACACACAGACACAGATACACACACACACGGACACACACACAGATACACCACACACACGGATGCACACACATGGACACACACACATACACAGATACACAGACCACACACGGACGCACACACAC